>NW_020897801.1:1872293-2472293 GCF_003984885.1 Neopelma chrysocephalum | reverse complement strand
GGAATATCAACAAAAAAAACCAAAAGAACAGCAACATGATTTCATTTTTATTTTCCATGAATTCCCATTAGCAACTGTCCACTTGAAGCAATAGTAGAGCCAGGCACCGAACACATGCACAAAAGCCCAATCAATTTGCTATTATACTTTTAATGTCTGCTAAACATACTCCCTGTAGACCTTAACCGAAGTAACCTTCCCTCAGGCAAAATTCAGCCCTAACAGATGGGCCTTATACCGTGCCCTTGAGGGTCAACAAGCACCACTTCAGTCTGATCAACAGGAGCTCATTTCAGGGTTACAGCACCTCCACCGAGAGTGCCGAGCTCCCAGTCCCCAGATGTTCAGCTCAGGAGGTAACCAAAGGACCCGGCTGAATTCTGCCAACACCAAGGGAAACGATTGTGACAGATCCTATAAGGAATAACCTCATCTTACAAAGCATCAAATTAAAAACGAGCAGAAATTTCAGGGGACACGCCTGGCAGGGTGGCTAAAACCAACAACCAACCCCCCTGCACACTACACCACTCCAAGTCTGAAGAACCGTTTCTTCTGAAATACACAACGATAATCCAGTCATAAAACATCAAATCGTCAGATTGTCCCCGAATCCAAACACTACTAACCTCACTGGAAGTAAGTAAACATCTTAGGGATTGAAAACAAACAAATAAACAAACAAACCAAACAAAAATAAATACCCTGCTAGTTTCTTTCCCTTTTAGTGGTCAGTGACCACATGGAGTTTCAGCTACATGGGTCCAATCCAAATGAGGGAAACTTAGGAAAGAAAACTGAACTGTAACACTCAGATAAAACAACTTCAGAATAATGGGAACACTACGAATGACAGTCACATCTTACAGCAACTTCAAGGGTTTAAGCCTAGAAATCAGCAGAAAAGCTTTTTCCAGCTGGAAAACTAAATCTCAACTATGTACTAATCCCAAAAGAAAACAAACAGCACCAAATGCAATCATTCAAATACCAAGTCAAAACAGAAGCACTGAAAGAAAATAATAATAATAGTAATAATAATAATAATGATGATGACATGTCTCGTGACATCCCCCAGCACTTCATTATTTCATTTCACTAAGAAAATTCTGGAGTGAAAACAAAAACTTCACAAGTTTCCCATTACTCTACTCCTTTCCAAAACAAGGAGTAGAAAAGTGTTGTGTACAGCTCCGGCCAATGGACAAATTCCACAAAAACAACAGCCCACTTGTGGTTTTACAGCTTTTTGATGCCACCATATTAAAAACTTTACAATCACTACGTCTAATGCAATCAATGGTCAAGCAAAGATAAAGCTAAAAAATGATCAAATTATCAACCCTGAGCTCCCATCGTTGACAGGAAGCTCCTCCACCTGTCCTAGGGATTTGATTTATCTCTGTTACACTATCTCCATCACTTCTAAACATGGGAGCTACAGATACAACAGATTAGTAACAGAAACTGCTCTACGGGCTCCTAAATGAAAGCAGAACGAATTCCCATGTTTTTTGGACTAAGGTTTAACTTCTGCTGTCCTTCAATGAGTATTGAGCAAACTTTAATGCCAACCTCTTCATGAAGTTACTCTCAGAACACCTGCACTGGGGTACCAGGATGCAGTGAAATGCAGTGCTCAAGGCAACTGTACACCACTGTCAAAGCAGATTTAAATTAATATTTGCTTCATGCTCTCCAAATGATCATGCCAATTTAAAAGTGAGATTAAAATAGATCCTAAGAAAAAGAGAGTTAATAAAACATGAGCAACCACCATGAGCCAACAACACAACAGAAAAGTTTGACATTTGCCCGATCTTATTTTGTTCCTCTGCCCATATTTGGTAAATTTGGTATTTTATCATGAATCTAGACTGGTAACAGATAAACTCCCGCTATTAAATTTCAATGTTTTATCAATTTAATTCCCCAAACCAAACATTTATGTTTCACAAGCAAAATAGTTTGTCTTATTTTAATGGATGTAGTTTTGACTGTGGTATGGAAATGCCATAATGCTTTAAAGCTCTCACTGTTTCTTTTCATCTAACTAGCAACCAACCCAGAGAGAATCTTCAAAGCAGACAGAAAGTAACTTCAACAACCTGTATTTCTAAGGCTTCTTCTTTTATGATTTTGCTGAAAAAAACATTTGTCTTTAATTTAAATAGAAAGCATCCAAAATAATGACTGATAACAATCAGTTTCTGAATTCAGGAAAACCTACAATCAGCAAGAGAAAAAACAGTGTATGCAGGTAAACCACCATCAAAACGAACCCAGAACAAAAACAGATTGCAGAACACTAAATGGCTGCCAAACAGAAAGATAATTCACATGGCAACAAGAAATTAGAATACCTGGATCAAAAGAATAAGCCAGAACTATGTGAAGTGAAAGTCCACCACTGTGTTTTGAAGGCAGTACCTTCTGTTCACATCTGCTCTTGCACATCACACCCACAAAGACCCTGAAAGCAGACAGACCACACAACTGACTGTGGCTCTTCAGAGGAAAGGGAGGCAAAATCGGACAGGCAAAAACTGACTATGTCAGACAATTTACTCAGTGAACACGAGGGAGAATCAACCTCGGAAGTAAGAGACAGAATACTAAAATGTCCAGAGGGATAGAAAAGGAAAACAGTCATGTTTGGTGGTCTAACATTTTCCAGAAACACCTTTAAGCTTTTCGTATCTTTAGGTAAGTAAAAGCTACATTAAAGTAACTTCCTACATCAAGAAAAAAGACCATGATTTCCAGGACTGCATGACTGAAGAGAGCACCCACTCACTTGGAAGCAGTTGTGCTTCTGAATCACTTATGCTTTTTTTTTTTTTGGAAATCAAACCTATCAAATCTATGCTTTACACATATTAAGTTATTCTAGCAGAAACTTCTCAAAATGAACAAGGCTCAAAAATATTTTTATAAATCAATCTTAAAAACAAAACTGCAAAACTCTATTGAATATACATATTGTTATATGACTACTAAGAAATCAACACAGTGGAAAATAAAGCAGTCAAGGGACAGAACTTTATACAGCATGACAAGTGGTAACATTAAAAACTTGTTTTGAAATTCTTTTTGAAGCAGCAACTTATTTTAGAGTAAAGTTATGTCTAGATAAAGTATAAATACCTAGAAAAGGGAACAACACTCACTCAGACTGATAATATTAAACCAAGGAAGATAGGAAGGCTCTTTGAGATAGAGAAATCGAAGGAACTTAAAATAACAAACATGCACAGGAAACAAAACAAGACTGAGAAAGTGTGTTATGATTCACCACCTCTAGAGCTTTTTCCACTCTTCTGGATCACTTACTTTGATTATTTAGATTGCTAGCCCTACAATATTTGGGCTCATCACACTTACATAACACAAACCCAGGTTATCACAGAATCTGTGGCACACAGAGGAACAGGCAACGCAATAAAAAAACTTGGAATGCCAAAATATCCATGGAGAAGTGAGAAAATAGAGCAGGTTAAACATACATGCCTTGTGATATGACAGCACAAAGACTACATGTGAAAAAGGATTACACAAATCAAGAAACTGTAAGTGATTCTGCCTTAAAGATACAAATAAAACTGACTCTCATTTCTGAGAACCGCGTTACCTTCAACTTCATCATCTCCCTGAAAAGTCAGGGAACAGCAACAAGTGGTTCATAACTGAAAATGATAAAAGACTATGTTTACTAGTACAGCTTAAGAAAAGCAGAGAAGAAACACATTCACTCAAAGAACCACCAGAAATAATTTGGTTTTTTAACAGTGCTTCCTTCTCATTCCAAGAATTCTAATCAGTCTGAAGTAGCCTAATCAGCACTGGGAGGTAACAGCCTCCAGGTGCAGGGGAAATTTCCTTGACACTGCTGTAACTATTACCCTCCCATTCTCCCAACCTCAGGATACCTTCCCTTACCCCCAGAACACCTAACACAGAAAACTAGAAGAAGGCAAAATGACCACACAGAGATGTAAAACACACACAGGAGACCTAAAAAAACCCTCCAGTTTTAGTCATCATCACGTTAGGCTCAACTTAATACAGAATAAAACTACTAGGGTAGCAGCTAGGAAAACACTAGGAAAACAGCTAGGATAGCATTGTATAAAGTAGCAGCTTTGCCTATTTATACCCCAGTGAATAGTTGCTACTTCAAGTATTAACCAGGCATCAAAAGCAGAGAAGCCCACAAAGTAAAACTCCACTAATTGGCTCAATTCATAATAGAAAGGTCATAAATTAAGGTCTGATTCCTGTTCTGCTGGACACTGAATTACCTTCCATTTCTATCAATTGTCTAATCTGTAACTTAGTATGCAAGTTAGCCTAGGAAAGTCTACTTAAAGACAGGCCAAAAGTAGTTTTACTTCAAAGGAAAACAAAAATTTACATTTCTCTCTTTGCTCTGCATATATTGAAAATATTTTCTTTGCATCTCTAAGATTTTTTTTCATTTGGAATCTAAGTTGTTATTACAGCACACAATAAACTATAATGACCAAAATAAGGGTTTTACAGCAATTTTACAGGGGAACTAGTAATTTGTGTAAGATACTGCGTGGAACAACATTAATGAATATTCTTTATGTTATTATTTAGGCATATTTAATAAATTATAATACCACGATACATGCCAATAATCTTGGGTTTTTGCAAGTCTCTCAATGCAAACAACTTAGGTGCATTTTTCTTCCTCTGACCCTACACAAGCTATTTGAATTACACCACTCCCCTACAGTGCAGCAGGATGACAACAGGACTTTCTAGATTATCACAAATCTTTTGCTTTTCTATCACTATCAAATATCTTAGAATACACCTTAAGTAAGCCTCTATTAAAGAAAGTATACATTAAGCATTAGCAACTGAAGTTCAGCAAAATTTATTTAAGAACTTAAATTCCAGTATAGAGAAGAAAATTAGGTATGGGAAAAGAAATCCCAGTTCTTTTTTCTTTCGCATGTTACCATCGTTAAGGGAAAAATGTACATCAGTAATGCAAGTGAGAGGCTTCATATTTTTTCCCCAATTATTTGTTGTTTTTTAACACTGCAAAACCACAACGTGAGAATTGTAATCACTATCTTAGCATATCACAAAACCAGTGATAAATAGCAAGCATAACATGGAATATTTGTATTTCATTTTCTAATGCAAATTTATTTGAACACATTCATATTCTAAGTGAACTCTGTATACAATACAGATAAAGCTATAAAAAGTAACCAGTTACAAGAATAGATAATCAAAGAAACCTCTACTTCAAAAAAACTCTTACAAAACTACCACTTTTGTGTTTCTGCAAGTTATGCCACTGTATTTTTTTAACAGCAGCTGGAAGAGTGGATAAAACTCACTGTTCATACAAAGAAGTTCCTTACCCTCTTCTGTTCCCTTCTCCTGCATAACTGGAGATTACATTCCCACCTGTTTCAAGGATTCCCTGCAATTACTTGGCTCCTTTACAGGAGGGACCAATTTTTCGCTTCCTTTGGGTCAAGTTCTCGTTTTCTCCTCAGGCTATCAGACATATCTCATTCCCTATCACAGCAAAAGTTTTCTGTGTGTACCTCATGTCATCCCCCTGCCAGAAACCTCTATTCCCATCTCAACAGCTCCATCTGCTCCCTTCTAATCCATGTACTCACTTTCCCACCCAAACAGCAGACTGCTCTACAACTCCCTCAGTGCAATGGGTCCTACTTCCATACTTCTTCCATGCTCACTCTCCCTGCTGCTCATTCCCCCGCTGTTACTCTCCAACCGGGCAGGGGTTTCCAAAAAATACATAAATATATTAAAGGTACTGGAAAGCTGTGGAATAAGAGTGGTATGGTAGAACATTTCCACTGCATCATCCAAGAGAGTTAGTTTTATCTGTGACCAGCTCCACAAATGCATGATGTCACATCTCTGCCAAAAGGCTGTTCAGGCTGCACGTAACACCCTGTTTAACTCCTCTGAAAAGTAAAAAAGGGAAAAAAGAAGAAATACCCAGACAGGTTTTTTCCACTACTGCCTAGGAAATTCCCTGAAAAAAACCCCAATCAAACCTTGTATTTAGAAGTTACCAGACTCGATGATGTCACAAACTTACACAAAATGCACACAGACCTGAGTGGATGTACAAACCCAACAGAAACGCAAAACCATTTCTCTCTTCCACTGAATAGGAAAATGTTTTTCTCAAATTCTATGAAGTATATTTACATCTTACTACAATAACTATAACAGCTCATTATACCAAGCTCTTTCATCTAGTTCACAAAAAGACCTCATGTTAACCACTCAATTATACCAACCAACAGCTTTAGCAATAAAGATACTCGCCATACAAAATATCTGGGCTGTTTTGTCTTCCCATCAAAAGCTATTTTCTCCAGTGCCAGAAAGGCCTGAACATAACCATTACAGAAACAAGGGGTTTATTTTGCAATTTGAAAGCAAACAACTACAGCAATACATGCAGTTAGAAATGCTGAAAATATCATTTCTCAGCAGAATTTTGGAAACTCGGGTGAACTTCTATACAGCTCACTCTGACATGGCAATATTACACACACTCTAAAAAAAAAATCTAACGACTTAACCACCTTTCCATAAGTGCTAATGAATGATTCTTCACTTCCTGGATAGGAACAAGTGAGACTGTGCAGCACAGAGAGGCCTGAAGTACTTTTTAATCTGGTCACATGGATACATGAAGCACACCTATTAGTACCACATGCCTTCCTGATTATATTACGAATTTACCATTCTGCCTTCATATAAACATCACTCATGCAACTCACATGCCACTGCTGAGTCAGTCTCGAAAATTCTTCACTTTTAAGACTTCAAAAGCTAGATAAAGACTATAATTAAAACTTGAAACAACTAACATTTTAAAATCAGCATACATCTTAAAGGTTGAGAAGGCCTCCATTTTAAACCAGATTAAAAAGATTCAGACCAGATCCTGCATTTTTTACGTCCAGATTTCTTATTTTTCAAGTTGTTAGTTACACACAGCCCCATCTCACTCAGTAAAGTGAACAAACCTGACAATCTGAAGCACAAAAAGGTTTATTACTGAAAAACTTTCCTGAAATGTCTGGTTTCAAAACTACCCATCTATTAAATAGGAACAGAATAATAACATTTCTAGAAGTATTCTGCAAGTCTAATGTGGTTAAGATAACTCAAATTTTCCTTGAGTATTATTGAGTATTCCTTGAGTCAGTCCCCCACAATAACTGGTTGTGTTGGTGAATAACAAATATGAAAAAAGCCCCCCACAAAAAAAAAACAAACACACAAACAAGAAAATAAAGCCTTACAAGTAACATGAAAATTGCCCACTCTGTGACAAAGATGGACATTAATTAGTGCTGTGCCTGAGGGAAAGATCACTACATTAGGTCCAAAGACAACCTGTTACACTTGGCCTACCAGCAAGTCAATCAGCACTTAGGTATCAGTCAGGAAAAAAGCCGATACCTGCAGCTAAAACGTTCTTTTCCAGTGCTCCTTGCCTGGTCAGTAAGAGGAGGGAGGAAAGGATAAACTGCTAAGGAGGGTAAAGATGATGCAAGAACAGAAAACCAGGAATAACTTCCAGGTGAGAGTACAAAGACATAAGACAAACGTACAAGGGTGAACAAAAACCCTTCATAAAGCTTTACTACTTATATTCCTGATCAACAACTTCTTAAAATTGCAAGATCTACCACTGTTCTCTAAATCAAACAAAATCTGATTACACTATTTCAGATTTAAATATACTTCCATAATAAACCTTCCGGGAAACAAGAATTCAATTATTTCAGTAATCTAACACTAAGTGTTTGTAAGAAAATATCCCAGTTCAGCAATAACACATCAGTGAGCTGCAGATGCATCTCCACTGCATTCACCTCAGCTGATTTATACCCAAATCCTGCATCTGCGTAGGTCCAGCTTCAGTACCTGTGGTCCAATGTGAAACTCAAATACTGTGTTTACAAGTTAACTGATCCATTATTTCTTCTTTTAAAAGTCCTATCAAACGTTTCTCAGCATTGCAGTAAGACTAGCAGCTCCAAAGGACCCTGGAGGGACACATCCATCCTTTTCAGCACATGTCTCAAATTAGGCAAAGGCACAAGTAAATGACCAGCATTCACATGCTGATAATAGTCTTTGTTCTAACTGTAAATCCAGAGGATAACTAGACTTGAATGCAGACTATTATTACTCAGCCAGCTTGCTCAGAAAGTCCTACACAAACTTCTGCGCAGTAGTGGGAACTTAGCACAATTCCCAGGGAAAAAAAAAACGGAATGGCTACAGCTCAACGAGGTACCTACCAGTCCTGGAGTTACTGCACTGAACTCTCCCGCTGAGCTGAAAATGCCACCTGGTTATTTATCCCAGGTATCACTCTGGGTTTTGATTTTTGGTTCTGGGTTTTTTTTTGAGAGGGAAGATAAGCATGCTTTTAAAAAGTAGAAAGTCTGTGTGCATGGAAATGGAATGTTAAAATTCACTCTAAATTTCAGGGTGTTGACGTTCACCATTATATTTGTTTCTTGTGTTCTTATAAATACTTACAAATTTCCTACAGTAATGCCTCAAATTATTTATTCTATTAGCAGATACTCTTAAAATATATTAAAATGTTAATAATAGAAGTTGCTGAACAGAAGTTAGATTTTGATCATATGCAAGATTTTCCTCTTCAGCTGTTTTATTTATATTTTATACTTGATACCACTGAGCCAAAAATCAGAGATAACACGCTGTGGAGAATGACAAAGATCATGCATAGGGAAATGGGAATTTGATCACTCATGGAATTCAGGCCCTCTTACCACACCCACTTATTCATTCAAATTTTCTAAAGAGGAAACAAGAAAAAAAATCCCAAGCCCAGGGGCATGATCTCAGTGCTACCAAACCTGCCTACAACAGGAGAGTCTTTACCAAGTACACCCTTCCACCAGCTTCCTCCTGCTAAACCCACGGACTGCAAAGTCAAGCCTGTCAGTTCCATCTCTTTCCTTTTCTCTCTCTTCCCTCCTCCAGGTAATCTTACTATACAACACTCTGAGATTCATGACACCAAGTTCCTCAGGACTTCAGAGACACAGGTAGTCAGCAAAGGTCATGAAGTACTGGACAATAAATTATTTCATATAAAACATCACTTAACAGATAAAATATCATTCTCTTAATCGTTACAGAACTTCCATTTTAATGCAGAGGTGACCAAATCAACGAATGATGAATTGTTTCAGGATTTCAATATCTATTATCATAAGCCTGTATCTCCAGTTTTAAGACTAAACTGTCCCCAGATCTTCTCTGATATTTCACCATCCCAACTCACATACTCTTAAGCTCTTCAGCACATCCCTTACCTTTTACAACACACTGTCTGATCATCTGAAAGGCACAGGATTATGCTGTGGCTGCCTTCCAATCAGCAGCAATCATTTGGATCGCTATGTCAAGCAAGAGACTTGCTGGACTACATGTGACAAAAATAATAAAGCATTCTAACACACTGCAGCAAAGAGCACACACCAAAGGAAATTTTCCATCCCCAGGAATAACAAATGGCACTCTTGGTAGCATTGCTCTTTTCCTAACCAACTTAACAAGCAGGCTTTGAAATTACAGCACAAAATGCCCTCTCAGCACCCCAAGTTCAAGACAAAACTTTGCAAAGATTAAAAACAAGGCACAGTCCTCATTTAAACCACTAAACACAACGAGTCCCACTCCTGCAACTGAGTCCCTATGGATGGTGCAGGGAAGGAGGAACGAAGGGCACACACGTGGATTTAACCGTGTGACTACAGCAAGAGAACCACGAGAACAATGACAGAGAAAGAAAGTAGCACAGCAGCTCTGAGTGCACAAGGCACAGTGACACTACTTCCAGAAAACCCCTGCGAGTTATTTCCGTTATTTCCTCAACCCACAAACTGACACGTGCTTGGATAAGATCAGGGTGAGATTCTGACTTTAATTCCACGAAAAACGAGAAACTACTATCTTAAAATACTGTCTTAAAATGCCTTTATGTACCTGCTGTTTTTCCAGAAGTCTACTCCCATACTTACTCAATTTCACGTAAAATCTCAGCTTCTGAACAACAACAAACAAACCCCAACATCCACACCCCCTTTCCATCTTGCACAAGTTTGGAAGAAAGAAAATGTGACTTCAACGAGTCTCAAAAGTCAGATGGAAACCAAAGAACTGAATTTTTTTCTGTCTTCTTCAGACTTTTAGGTCAATTACACGATTTTGGGGAACTGACTCACACGGGGTTTTGTTTGGTTGGTTTTAAGCCTCGAGGTCAGATCTAGTCATGCCCCACTTCTGAAATATGGGTATTTGTGTAGTTACACAGATCTTGATCTGACATATATTCAAAGTACGTTTCTGGACCAAACCACATAATTCTTCACGTTTAACAATGAAATTCTCTTAAGAAAGTACAAACAAAACTGTAATTGTTACTTAAACGTAACTCTAGCAGGGAAGTCTGATACTTCTTTTGCTAAACAAATGGAAAAATTGTACAAGTTTCTTAAACTATTTGAAGGGACTAGTTAGTAAAGGGACGTACAGCACTGTAAGGCTGTTCTTACGTCTATTTTCCATCCTATTTTCAGCTTTTCAATTAAACTGTTGCACACAACATCCAAGAAAGCTATTACACAAGCTATGTTCTTTGAAATGTTTGACTTAGGAGGCTGAAACAGACCTGAAAGGTGGAATATCCAACCATGTGTGAGAATTTGGTGGTGCCTTTCCACAGGAACCCAAGCTAAAATCTGGGTAAAATGAGATGAGTAGCTTTAACACAAAAAACCCTCAAGAACTAATCTTTACATTTACTATTTCAGAACTCGCCCAAAGATGACTTTGAGCCTCCAAAGCCTCGCTTAGTGCTGTGCGTGACTATTACTTGTGCACACGTAATACAGAAGGGCTGGTCTCCTTTTGATTTTAGCAAACTAGATTTTTTTTTCCCCCTTTGCTTTAAGATGTGACCATCGGCTTTCTACCTCTAGAGCAGAGCTCCCGTTGCGGGCACAGGTAGAACCGCATCAAGAAAACGCATTTCCCATTTCGAAGCCTCTGTACACCCTACATACGCCAGGACACAGCCCTGAGGAACCCCGAAAGCACCGTCTGAAAAAGACCCGCAGGGAAGAGGCGGCGGGAGGAGGCAGCGCCCGGCGGGGCCGCCCGGGGCTCTCGGGGCCGGGGGAGCGCCCCCTCCTCCCCGGGCAGGGCCGGGCTGTGCCGGGGGGCCCGGGGAGCAGGGGCGGGGGCCCGACACAACTTGGCCGGAGAAACCTGTGGCTGCCGCGACACCCCCGCGGGCGGGGAAGGGCGCCGGGCACTGACCTGTCCTCCGAGTCCATGCGGCTGAGGGGCTCCCCGTCCGAGGACATCTCCAGGCTGCCCCGCCGCCCGCCCGACGTGGCGCTGCCGCAGCTGCTGCCGCCGCCCGTGCCGGGGCCGGTGCCGTACCCCTCGTCGCCGCCGCTGGACACGCTGCTGGAGGAGCTGGAGCCGCCGCCGCCGCCGCGGCCCGGCCCGTCCCCCTGGCTGCCCCGGGGGCCCTTGGGCTCCTCCTTGGCGTCGGCCTCGCTGCCGCCGCCGGGGCTCGGCGAGCGGGTCTCGTCGCTGCAGCAGCCGCTGCTCGTGCTGCTGCTGCTGCTGCCCACCAGGCTGCTCTCCTCCTCCTCGCCGCCCTCCTCCTCCTCCTCCTCCTCCTCTTCCTCCTCCTCCTCCTCGTCCTCGTCCTCCCCGTCCCCGGCCTGGCTGGCGCTCTCCGGGCTGGGCTCCGACATGCTCTCCGCCTCGCCGTTCAGCAGCAGCAGCGGCTCCGGCTCCGCCGCGGCCGACGACGAGGGCGGCGGCGAGGACGAGGACCCGGCCGCGCCGGCGGCGGCCGCAGCCACCTCCACCGGCACCTCCACGGCCGTTTCCGCCTCCTCCTCCCCGGCGCCGGGCGCCGCCTGCCCGGGAAGGCGCCGCGGCGGCTCCGCCATGTCGCTGCAGCGAGCGGCCGCCATGGCGCCTGCGAGTCGCTCCGCGCGCGGCGGGGGCGTGCGCGCGCGAGAGCCCCGTGTGCGCGCCCGCGCGCGGCCCCCGGTGCGCGCTCCCGCGCCCTCCCTCGCGCACCCGCAACGACCGGGGAGGGGCGGGGCGGGGCAGGGAGGGGGCGGGGCCCGGCTCGTGCCGCCGCTGCCGCACGCGCTACGGAGCGCGCCCGGGGACAAACAACGCGCGGAGGGCGGAGCGGCGGCCGCCGCCCCCGGCTCGGAGGAGGGGGGGCAGAGTGGCAGAGGGGTGGAATACTCGGGGATCTCGGCTTGAGTAGCCCAAGGATCCCGGCTGGAATCCCCGGGGATCTCGGCTGGAATACCCCAGGGATCCCGGCTTGAATTCCCGGGGATCTCGGCTTGAATAGCCCAAGGATCCCGACTTGAATCCCCCGGAGATCCCAGCCTGAAACCCCCGGGCATCCCGGCCTGAATCCTCAGGGATCTTGCCTTGAAGCCCCCAGGGATCCCGGCCTCAATCTCCGGGGGATCCCGGAGCGAACCCTCAGGGACCCCGGCGACCCGCTGGAATCGCGTCATCCCCATTGACCGCCCCAGGGGGAAGCGGGAATCCCGCGGAGGCGCTCCCGGTCCCACTCCAGGACAAACCCCATAGCGTCCCACAGCAGGGCATCAGCATTCCTGGCTGCAATTCCCGGGGCGGGCTCAGGGTGCCGGAGGGAGGGGGCAGAGGGTCCGGGAGAAGCCCTGTGGAAGTGCCGGCCCCGCCATTCCGGAGCCCCGCGCTCCCCTCACGGCAGTGAGGGGGAAAGAGGGAACAGGGAGCTCTCCGGGAACAGAGAACCGGAGCTGCAGGCTCACGGTGTGAAACTACCGGGGGGGGGTTGGCCAAGGGGAATGTGCTGGCTGAGGCACAGAGGAGCCAGGAAAAGGGTTTCCGTGATGCCGACGAACAGGAATGGGGAAAGCAGCCGCGCTGTGCCGTGAGGGGAGAGAATAAACTCGGACACACTGGCCCTAACCATGCCCTGGCAGAGCAGGGGCTCGCTGGGTACCGGGCACAGGCTGTGTGACCAAAGGGAAGGCGAAACATCTCAGAGTCATGGAATTCCAACCCCCCTGCCATGGGCAGGGACACCTTCCACTAGACCAGGTCGCTCCAAGTCCCGTCCAGCCTGGCCTTGAACACTTCCAAGGATGGGGCATCCACAGTTTCTCTGGGCAACCTGTGCCTCACCACCCTCACAGTAAAGAATTTCTTCTTAATATCCAATCGAAGTGATTGAATTACTTCATTTAAACAAAATTAAAGCCATAGAGTTTAATGTACTAAAGCTGTGGAAATTTGTTAATTTTTTTTTCTCTCGAACCTAAACTCACTTCTGGAGATACTGAGTTAGTAAAGTTGTTGAGTTGGGAATTGTGCCATCTGAAAAGAAAGAAACCATCAGTGTATGTGTAGAAGGGGAAAGGTGAAGGATAGCTCAACAGAATGCCTGTCAGTCACGTACAAGACTTCAGGACAGAGTTTGAAAATTAATTTTAATAATAATAATGTAAAATAGGATAAAGTTTACAAAAGGTAGATCATGCCAGACTAATGTGACAGGCCTTTTGGCAAGAGCCTTGTGTACACAGGCATCAAGAAAGCGTTTGATAAAGTGTCATGTGGAAGTGATTAGAAAAAGTTTATAGGATGGGGATTTGCAGTAGAACAGGAAGATGAGTAGAATCTGATCACAGAGATAAAATCAGGTTATTTGACAAATTATTGGAGAGATGAAGAAGGCAATTGAAAGCATAAAATGCTATTCCACGTAAATTGTAAATGTCATTCATCTGTCAGTCTTTACCCAGCTCTTACAGAGCTTGCCACATTTAAAACCAAAATCATAGAGCTGTGGTAGTTTAGTTTAAAAACAAACTACAAAACACAGAACCACAACTCAGTCCAGAAAAACATCATGCCTTCTGCACACTGGGAAGAACATGACCAATTCAAGTTCCAGCAGGCATCTCTGACTTATCCCCAGAGATCCTAGATTCCAGGAGAAGTTACCCGTGTGGGATTAAGATCTGGAAAAGGTGCTCCTACGACCTAGATTTGCATAGCTGGAGATGGCTCCCAGCCCATCAGCACACGTAGTAGTTGTTTTCAGCAACGAGAACAACTCGTGGTGTAGCAGCATCAAAATAGATGCCACAGCACTGAAAGAGCAACAATGAGACACGATTGGGTTGATCTTCTAAATCAAACGAATGACATCTTTAACGTGCAGAGGAGCATAAACAAACTTTGGAAACCGACAACAGCAAAAAAATGTTAAGTTTCTGAGATTTCTAGAAACCACTCTCAGCTAGAAAGTGGAAGTGGTAAAAATGCTTTTAAAAAAATAGAAGAAAAAAAAGGGGCAAGAACAGCTGTAATGCTGTTTCATCTGTGTAAGATATGGAAAGCAGGTCTACTAACTCCACCAAAATAGTCACCAAATCCTGAGCTTCTACATCCTGGCTTGCCTTTCCTCCCGGGAACAGCGTGTGCTGTGCTTCGCTCCTCGCCGAGGAAGGTGCGGGGCTCCCGGGGGGTGTTGCTGTCACTGCTCTAATCGAACACGAAGCGTCACATTTCGAAAACAAACGACACCCTTTGATTCAGTCAGAAAACGGCAGTAGCTGAAATAATTCCTATGTCTCTTCTACCCACTGATGCCCTTCTGGAGTTCTCTGCTGTAGCGAGGGGCAGAATCAGAGAGGTATCAAGTCATGAGAAACCAAAAATACATAAATGACTTGGGTAAAAGACGCCTTTCACAAACTATGAGATGAAAGGGGGGGAAGTTATCACAAAGAACTCAATGTACCCTAGTGTAACTTGCCCAGATTCACTCCGCTGTGTGCTCACAAGCCGATCATTGCCCTTTCCCACCCTCCCACGTCTCTCTCGGTTTCTTAAGGCGCTGTGTGCACGCAAAGGCTCCCCGTGTTCGCGTACTGAGAGCCGAGCAGGGCGATTCGGACCTCCCACTTCCCGCTCTCCTAAGCAGGGCGGTAGGGACGCCAGCTCATTAGGTAATTTGTGTATTCAGAGAGGGTCAGGCAAGGAAACCTCAGGACATTTCCACTGCCTAATGAAAATCCCTTGGCATTTAAGCAAGAGATCAGTACCAAAGGGGTCACTGCTGCAGCAGGCAGTCAGCTAAGAAATACTCTATGATAATATCTTGATGTCCTGATCTCAGGTTTTCAAAATCACAAAATTTTGTGTCCAGGCTTGGTCCTTGAGTGCTGTAAAGTCCTAATCAAGTGCAAGCAGCAATGATTACTGATTACTGAGCTTTCTCTGTACAAACCTACCAAAGCTAAACCTTTTTTTGCCAAGGTTTTGTCACTTTTCAAAACTCTTGAATAGGAGATCTGTCAGAGAACAGGTGAGTCCAGAACTTGCAAAAGCATCTATATCATTTACATTTGAATGGTCTGATAAAAGCTCAAAGCAGGAGACCTGCTGTTAGGAAACCCTTTGGAAAAAAAACCAAATGTCCACTTGAGCTTTGTGGATGGATGTTACTCTGTTGTTCACACAAAGAGTTTCTGATATGCTCAATCTAGCTTGGTATGATCATTTTACAACAGGAACGATGCTTTAAAGCTCAGACATTTGTGTTGAGGAATCAACAAAGTACAAAATTAAAAAAAAAAGTCAGTAGATAAACCAGAAGAAAACTGTTCACAGGAAAAGATTCCAAGCAGAACCATTACCCACCAGTGCAAGAACAACCAAGCTGCAGACACAGCAAGCAGGGAGAAGAAATTGAGATTTTATTCTCTTACCTCAGGAACACCAGGGTGCAGGGCATTCACACTGACAGAAGAATCAATAACAAACTCCAAGGAAGTAGTTTCGTCTTTTCTTAAGTCACAACAATTTTGCTGTTTTGTGGGGTTTTCTTCAAGGACAGTTAGGTGAGATCACCAGAAGATTTTGTATGTGTAAGGCAGTTTTCTTGAGGTTTTTTCCCTGACTTTGATCAGCATACTACTATGATGTATAGTATGCAAGTAAAACACTTCAAAACAGCAAGAAAGGCCTATAAAGAGAGAAGAAAAAATAAACAGGCCTAAGGTACAGTAAAGGTGACATCCTGTCCTGCACTTGCTTGGATACCAGGGGAGATTCTGTAAAACTAAGCCTTTGGTCACTGAGCTCCCTTCTCCAGCCCCTGCCTCTGCATGCATGTCTTAAGCACTGCAGGAAATTCCTGCTGCCCGAACCTCATGACTCACCTTGCTCACAGTATTTTGCCTGCTCAGCAGCCTCTGTAAACTGCACCCTTCCCTTCTTTCTGCCCCACCCTTCCCCATCCAAATTCGAGGTCTGGAGGAAGAGGCTGCACTCTCTCATTGCTTCAAGTAGGCGCCCAGCGCTGGGTTCTCACCCTTCCCTTCAGACCGGACTGAAACTGCCTCACGCTGCAATTCTGACTCCACCCTCTCCTGGAGCACCCAGTTAATTCCCCCTTTAAACTCAGCTTCCACGCTCTTTTCTTTTCAAGGCTGCCTTTAATCTTGCCCTATACTGTTTGCTTGGGTACTAGGACTGTAAGAAACCTAAGCCATGCTTAGGTTGGGTCAAACCAAAAGAAGGGAATGAATGTTGGGCTCGGTCCCTCTTCTCTCCCGGTGAGGCGATGAGCCCTCTCTGGGGCTGTGCACTGGCTTTGCAAAGCACTTAGCAGCAAAATGAATTCTGGATGCTGCTCGGGACCTTCTTCCCCCTCTGCCCTGCTCCTGCTTTGTTACAGCTCTCACGGTGACACGCTGCCTCTTCTGTTGTGCCAGCACAGCTGTCTCTGAAATTCATGCCATGAGCTAGACCGGGGAACTGCTTTTTGCGGTAACTAGGAGGGAAAAAAAAAAATCAAATGGCATTCTGTTGCTGTTAGGTCATGAAACTTAAGGAAACTCCAGACAGCTCAGTTAAATGTCACTGTGCCCACTCTGGAGATGAGGAAAAAAAGAACAGAAAAGTTAAAAAAATTATTAAGGTGACACAAAGGACCAGGACTTAGTTCAGGAACGCAAAACTCCATTCTGTCATTCTGGAGCTTATCCAAAAGCACATCCTAACATTCATTATGTTTGCATTTGTATTTTGGTAACAACGTGCCAGACCAGCGGAGGTGAGGGCATCTCTGCTTAAAGCCATCTATAAACACAAACGGGGAGAGGAAGCCCATGTTCCATAGATGCTCTGATGTAATTGAAAGGAATCAAATACCTTACAAGTGCATAAAACCTCTTCTCTAAAACGCACGCTAATTGATGTTCAATTTGCTGTCAAATTATATTGAAGGAAAACACGAAAAGCAAAACAAGCATGAAGATCTCTTGTAAGTGGAAGATACAGAGCTGTGAGTTCAAGGCGTGAGAAGGCCTCGTGATACGGCTCATTGATGTGCTCCACAGCCTGTTGCAAAAACTGAAACATAAGCACAGAATTTCAAGTAGGGACTATTTAGCTGTGATAAGCTATTAGTTATTATGGATACCACTGAGAACAAACTCAGAATTTGCTTCAGAAGCAAAAGCTACTTGCAGTACTTCTGCACTTGTGTATCTGAATATTAATCCTGTCACCCCATGTCTCTCAATTTTTGTGAGTCCCAGGGACTTGCATAAGTATATGCTAAAAATGAGTTGTGCTTTTCTTTGAAACTATTCAGAAAGTTTTCCAAATGCCACATTGAAAACTTTAAATAATTGATGCAATACATCTTATGAACAGATAATATATGCAGTACTGTACAAGAAAATAGAGCATATTTTCTCTGTCATTAATATTGCCAATATTTTATATTATGATTAAAAAACTATATAAATTATCTTTTCCTTGCAAAGTATCCTATACCTCCTTGTGTACATTTTTTATTTGGCAGAGTTTCCTCCTTGTCAATAAAAGGCAGCCAAAATTCCCAAGTCTCAGAAAAATCAGCGTTCTTAAATGGTGTAATTTAGATTAGTTTTAACCAGAGATAATTAACATATTTTCTTCAAGATTATAGAGTCTTTACATGCTGTTAATTTGGAGAATTTGTATTTTCAACATTCTTATGCAAAACAGAGCTGGATTCCAGCCTTAATAGAAGGTGTGTGCCTGAGCACATACACAGGGTTGCCTCCAGTATGTCCATATATTTTCTGCAGGTCAGTTGCTACAGAGCCTTACAATAAAACCAGGGGGACGTCATCCCAACGGAGGGAGGGGGGATTCTGCACAAGCACACTAGGCAGTAAATCCCTTTTTTTTTTTTTCTAAAAATGTAGATGTGAAGTCGGGAGCAGAGGCTTTCTTTGCACACATGGAGACTCTTTTCTTAACCATAAAAGTAATCAAGATCTTGCATGTTGCAAAACCGGTGTGTAACCTTTACAACCAAATAGAAATGCATAATTAATTGAATGCTAATTAAATACAAATCACAGCTTGGAAAGAGCACAAGTTTACAACAGCTTTTCCACGTTCTAGGATTACTTTAAAACTCCCCTTCTTCAATTTTGTGGTCATAACTAGAATATGAGTTTTCCATAGAACAATTTTAGATTTTTTAAAATTAATGTTTCATAAAATTTAAATGAAATTTCCCCTGAAGAAATCTAGCTATAAAGTTTGTGCTTTTTTTTCCTGCCTGCCTTTTTCTTTTTCTTGAAAGAATCACTTGTCTTTCCAAGATCAAGCTCTTGTGAACACGTGTCCTTCCAACCACGGTTCTCAGCTTCCCAGAACATGCTGTGGTGGGCCCAGCAAGGGGCCCTGGAGATAATTAAGGGAGGGGAGCATGTCAGATGAGGAGAGGCTGAGAGAGCTGGGACTGTTCAGCCTGGAGAAGTGAAGGCTCAGGGGGATCTTATCAAGGTATTAATACTTGAGAGGGGAAGTGAAGAAGATGGAGCCAAACTCAGTGGTATCTGGTGAAGGGCAACAGTCAATGGACACAAACTGAGATAGAGAAAATTCTATTGAAAAAAATTTAAAAACCCTTTTTCACTTTCAAGCAGTGGAAGAGGTTGCCCAGAGAGGTTGTGGCATCATTATTCCTTAAGATACTTAAAACACACCTGGACGAGGTCCTGGGCAGCCTGCTCTAGCTGACTCTGCTTTGAGCAGGGGAGTTGGACTCAATGATCTCCAGAGGTGCCTTCCAACCCCAACTATTCTGTGATTCTGTAAAGCTGAGATATTATTCCCACATTACACAAAGACACAGGCATTGCTGAATCTGCAAAACCAGTAAGCATTTTTCTGGGTTCCCAGATTTAACCACATACCCTGGCTTTGCCCCAGCTCCACATGAGGATAAAAACCATGTTCACACCACTTGTGTCTTGCACCATGATTAATAAACTTGGGAAGGGAGCCCTGGGTGGAAGCCACAGCACCTCAGCTGAGCTGTGTGACTGGGACCAAGCACTGAGTCACTGCAGGCAGGTTTAGATGCAGCCTGAAAGACTAAGGACTGCATTCAGAAATGCCATGGTAGCCTGTATGACAAATTTAGGGTCCTACTACATCCTGTGAGATTAGAAATGACAAGCAAGTGAGATTACGTATTTCCCATGATTGCCAGATCTTGGCATGCTACAGACTTAAGGGAGAGAGGTTATCCTTAAGAGAAGCATTTATCACACAGACTGGCCAGCCTTGGGCAAGATACTATCATGGAACAGTGTCAAAGTCCAGATTTCCCAAAACCCTAACAGCTGGACAATTCATCTTCTCTCCCCACTGCTCTGCTTAAGTTACAAGAAAAATCCAGGTCACGGAAAGTTTATCAAACAGCTAGAGATATACTGAATTAGTTTATTTAAATGGAAGTTATTATTAGGTAGGCTTGAGCACAAGCAAATGTATGAATTTCAGAAAAGTTCAGATTTGCATCCAAAAACTAGATTTGCATCCAAAAACTTGAATTGCCATTATTAGGGTATTCACTGAACAGCACAAGTCATACTCAAAGTAATCAAAACTAATTTAACAATTATAAAACCAGCAGGATAACCTCATTGTCATTTGCCACTAACGACAAATGTTTATTACAGATAGCGTATTTGTCTTCTGAGCTATTAAAACGCTGTTTGCCATTCATAACTCTTCAAACCTCTCCCTTAGGATGAAGGATCCATCACGTTCGTGGAAAATAAGCCAAGCTTGTAGAAGTACAGCGCCCCTCCCTATTCTCAATCAATCAAATCTGAGAGAGAGAGAGGGAGACTGATGAGAACAACCTACTTTTCTGTGCCCGGCATTCACTGAATGTGAAAGGGGGTTTCAGCAGGACCGGGAAAGTCGCTGTTGTCATGACAGCACTGGGAAGCCCTGGGACTGAAAAGATCTTCATCAGCTCACTGCAGCAATTCTGTGCCAAAGGAACTGTGCTGCCTGTCTGCATGCTGACAACTGAGCCAGGGGAATGCCTGCTTGTCAAATCTCCGTGGCTTCACTCTGCAAACTTCCCCGCTCTTGTCCTCTGAAGCTGGAATAGTTGCAATCCGGCAAAAATGGATCTCTCCTGACCCCCTCCTCCCCCTTCAATACTCCGGATGCCTTCTGTTTATCCCCTCGGTTTAACAAGGGCAGCACCCAGCCTTCTTGTACTCTCCTTTGCCATAAATATGTCATGCAGAAGGCAACAGTAACCTATGGAAAACCTAATCAAAACCCAGCACATTTTGCAGTCCAACTCCTTGGATGTAACAACTGCCATTCCTTTTACCTCAGTGTTACGGGCCAGCGTGTCTGACTGTGATGTTTGGGATGATGGCCCACGCTGTGAAGTTTTCATGGCAGCCTTGGGCAAGAGGCTGAGAGAATTTCTGTGGCTCCTTGGAGTCACACTCTTGACAAAGGTGGGATCTTACCTGTTCATCTCTGGCCATTCCAACCCAAGTAAATGCATCATCTTTCACACTGCAGTCAGGCAACCTGCCATCTATGCCAACTGCCCCACTGGAATCACCACAAGCACCAGTTTTGGGAGACCTACAAGACTATACCATTCACAGTGAAGTTTTATTTTACAGAAATGACCAAAAATGATTGCTGCAGAGGTGAAGTCCTCATGATGTAAACAAGGAAAGAGAAAGCGAGGTCTTTTTGGCTGTCCACATATTGATGGAGTTCCGATGCTGTTTATTTGAGGCAGCTGGAAATATGGACAATTGGAAACTTGCATTATGCTCCCACTGATTATCACTAGTGGAATGAAAACTGAGGCTGAGCGCTTTACACCCAATCTCACAACAGCCACCTTTTTTTGCAAATTAAATAATCAGAGATGTGTGCTCTTAGGTGAATTCTAAGAGCCTTGTCTGAAAGTTCAGCCTCTCAGGTATTGATTGCAAAATTCACATTGACCTCAGTGGGGCCTGACTGTCAAACTCAGCCTGAGAGCTGGAGAACTAAGGAGTTTTGAGGAACTCATAGCAAATCCTGAGATCGTTGGCTTATGGTGGATGGCTGCTGGGAGGTGGGGACCCGGCACGTACCACATAAGAGAGTCTAAGTTGCACTGTGACCCCTCCATAATTCAGAATTTAAGTAGTTCAGAGGTTCACTCTCTCAGGAAGCCAAGAATACATTGCAGAACTGGGAGATGTAAAACCTAAATTAGCTTAATGCCCCAATGATGTGCCCTACAGACATGCTGCATGTCTTCTAATAGGCAAAGCAGCGATTCCCCTCTCATGAATTCCAGTCCCAGCTCAGTTGCTCCCAGATTCTCTGAACAACGTACTGGATAAGAGTGAGCAAAGCATTTTATCATGTTGTTCTGCAGCAATTTATCCATGGTCAGGATATGCATAATAGAGTCTCTTTCCCAGGATTGCTCTGAGGTAGAGTTGTCTTCCAGTGAAAGCTGCTGTAATACATACACATGGATTGTTCTCAATAGAGGTGGGCCTGGCTTTTAATGACATAATGCTTTTGAGTCTATTCAGTCTTTTAAAACTGCTTTTTTTTCAGTCAAGATGAACGTTATGTGCTTAATGATTTTTGCCTAGTGACACATGTAAACTGTATTCAAGAAAGCAATTCTATCCACTAGTTTTTGGGGCACTGAACTGCCCCAAAATCATCAACTATAGTACTTAAATTACAGTAAGGAAGTGGAGTACTATATATTCTTAGCAGCAGTTTGCTTTATATTGCATTTAACTGGATAATTTATCAGAACCATCATCTTTACAGCTGAATTTCTATCGGGGTTTGGCAATGCTAAGTATTTGTTTTATCTTGGTGAAAAGTTGGATTCAGCTATTCAAAGCCTGGAAAACATAGGAAACTTTTTACTGCAAGGTCAAAAAGACCTAATTTTAAATGTGGTGAATCTTATAATTCATGCCTATATGTCTTCACATAAAACTGGGGACTCTTTAAGTTGAGAAAAGTATTTGATTTAGGTTGTGCTAGTGCATAAGAGGTACAACAAAGAGGTATGTATTATAGAAGTGTAACTCAGGCACTGAAAAGCATTAAGGTATCAGCCCAGTAGAGACAGATGACCTACTTCTGCCTTGTTTCTTCCAAGGAAAATCCTTTGGCACCACTTCAGGCCATGGTTTCTGTTCTCCCTGCTATCTTGAGGACCTGATCTTACACAAAGGTGCCTCAGCCACATTCACATCCCAGTTTCTCAAGTACAAATTTCATGTAGAGAGATAGCAAAGCAGCCAATTTAAAATGGGACTTCACAGGAAAAAACCCCAAACATTCTCCTCACCATCCCTGATAAAACGTAAATTAAGGGCAGGACCAATGTCTGTGAACCACTTGTCTTTCAGATTTTTTTATAACAGTGCACCTTTTGGAGGCCTTTTGTATAATAATACAGTCAGATTTTGGGAGTTTCTTTTATTGCCCTAGGATGTCAGTCCACCACCTGCACTGCACTGTGCTAATTCTTTTGGCATATTGCAGGTATATACATTTCCATTACATGCAAGATATTCTCATCAGCTTATGCTCTATAGTAAAACCTCAACAACCCAGTTTACATCATGCTTAACAAAGTATGACAAAATAAATGCTGGCTTAAAAGCTACACAAATATTAAAACATGAAGTACTTGAAAGTTACTCCCCTCCTCCTGTATCTAATGAGACTACTAATAAGCAACATGCAGAATTTCAGCTGAGAGGTAGTAACCACAAGAGATCAGATTCTTGCACAAATTCTCTCCTGCATCATAATGTTTGCAGGATGGGCATGTTTAACTTTAAATCATACAATCTGTCCACCTGAAACCAAAAGGGCTGTTCCCATCTGTGCTCAGGTTTGCTGTGTGAACATAAATTCTGTTGCCCTGGTTGTCTGCAACTGCAGATTAGGACAAGAGCATATTTTCTCTGTTTTGCAGGAATTTGTCCTGTAGTTCCAATGTAATATGATTGTCCCCTTTTTATCTTTAATTGCTGTTGTGCACGATTAAGTAGCAATATGATGACGCTTAAAGTCACTTTATGGTTGGTGAAGCAACCTCATTTTATGGGCAAAGGAAGATGTGGTTAAAACCTTGCAAAGAAACCTGTTTATGCAAAGTCACATCAAGAACTTCTTTCATTTAGGTTAAAGGATCAAGTCCTTAACATTTGAAAATACACAATAAATACACAACAGTGCATCGCTGAATATGAAGGTTAATAAAAATACAGCCTGGCATTTACATTAAAAAGGCTCTAAATTTTTTTCTTCACAGGTAATTAGTTCACACAATGAAATAATCTCCTTTCTTATCCTGGAAACACATGCATAAACCAGCTCAGATAACATCATTTACATACAGGCTGCTGCATCCGCATGTTAATGTCTGGCAGTGAAAAGTTCAGACAAGTTTGTAATCCCCGATTTCCTGCGCGTGCTCAGCACCCAGATTCCCAGAAAGTCAGAAGAGAAAGGGATACTAAATATTACTAAGATGACAGGTCAGCTGCAGTTCTGCCACATCTGCACAGCTTGCAAGTTACAGAGTTTCTCAGCCCACAGGACCTTTGACAGCTCTGGACTTTTGTTTTTTTTTTTTTAAACTCATGTTGCTATTTGTTTCTTTTGTCAGCCCCCCACGGCCATGGCGATCATCCTGAGCCCATTGTGCCGCCACCACTTGCTTTGTCCTCCTTACTATATCGGGCGGTATTGGGACCGATCTGCATTCCCATTTAAAGCACTATCATGTCACCCATCAGCAATCCTTCGCTTTCATCCCTTAAAAACTACCACACAATGGCAGCCATGCCGTGAGGACAAAGGCACAGGCAGAGAGGGAAAAGGAGTGGGAAGGCAGCAGCAGCAGCTGCAGCCGGGCTAACTTTGTTCTCCCGGGGTCCTTTTCTGGCTGAGCACTTGAACTTGGACTGATAACATACGTGCCCTTCTCTCCTGCTTCCCTTCCTAACATAACTTATCTTCCCAGTGCAGATACTGGAAGGAAGCTTAGCTTGGCTGCTTCTGCATCAAGGCCAACAGGTAATAACGCTGTTTTTACAGCACAAGCCAGTGAGTCCGTGCCTACTGACAGCTGCAGGAGAAAGGGAGGGCTGTGGGGCTGTGGGAGGGAAAGCCTCCTCTTGCAGTAATATTGACTGCCAGCAGCACTTTTCAGAACACAAATCCTGCTTGCTGGGCATCCTTAAAATCAACAGCTCCTCAACAGCTGTTGGAGAAGGCCATCTAATCAAATTAATAGAAATCTGGTTTGCCGCATTCAAACATGCAGTTACAGCATCCGAGTGTTTGGGAATTACCCAGGGAGTCTGGAGTGCTTAAGCTTTAACTAGGATTCACTCCTGGATACTGTCATCCTCCTTACAGTTCGGAGCCATCAGCTGTAAAGAGATCTTAGACTTCACAGGCTACCTATGATTAATTGCCTGAAAATGTTGTAAAAGTTAGGGACTCTGTTCAAAGGTAAAATAACTGAAATGCTGTAGCCTGGAACCAGCCAGCCAGGGAAGGATGTACAGGGTAATTCGTGCAGAGCACTTCTGTGAAACAGGCATGGCTCAAAGCAAGGCTTTAGAGTCCTACCTTTTACAAACATGACCCAGCTGTGCTCCTTGGGGTCCACAAGATTTTTAATGAGGCAAAAATGATCAAAATGTCATGACCTCTGTTCTTCCTTGTCCTAAATTCGGGATGTTGGAAATGAAGCAGAGCTTAGCTAGGTTATATTTAGCTGATCATACAGAATGGAATAGCTTTAGGAGCATGAAACAAAAGTTTTAAAATAAAACACTGAGTTCAGAGTTGTTATCCCCTCAATATTGCAAAGAATCAGCTTATAAAAGCAATTGTGGTTTTCTCAGTGTTGAGTATTAACCAATTCCTCTTCATTAAGACAATCTCCTAAATGGCTGACAGGCTGTTTTTCTTTAATTTGTAGCTGCTACCTTGTAAATAGCAATCACACTATCCAGGTACTTTGTCTTTATTCAAAATACTTATTATTTGTAGGCACAATATATGAGAAACAGTAGCTACAAAACATTATAGGTATGTTGGCACAGGCTAAGAAAACAGCCCAGAAATGTTATTCAAAGGTGATTTATGGTTCCAGGCAATTTCCCTGCTCACAAAACGACACCTTCATCTAGTCCTCACTCCTACACAAGCTGGCTTCCGTGCAGTACCAGCCCTTGCATGTGCAAACCCTCTGAGGCAGTCTCCAGGTAGCTAGAAACCAAACACAAAACAGCAGCAGCCACAAACATCAGAAAACATTCATCAGAAAGTTCAGTTGTCTTTTTTCTCTGCTGTCTAGATGTGACCATTTCAGTGCATAAAAAGAATAAACCCAACAGCCGCTAACAGCTGCTTCCTAGACTGCTGGATGAGCATGAAAACACCAAAAAAAAAAATCATTAATCTTTAAAGCTAAAACATCTGAAACAGCCTCCATGTTCTGGCTGACTTGGGAATTTACCAAGAAAGTTGCACAATACAGAGCAGTCAACTACATGTGTAATCAGTGTCAAGACCCACCAGAAATTCATATTGTAAAGAGGTGATTTATGAGTTGAGTTGCTGAATTTTGCAGCTTTTTTCCCTCCTCAATTGCTTTGAAATGTACTCTTTGTCAATTAATGACAATTTTATCAAATAAATTCTTATATATTTGCTTGTACCTCCTACTTATTTTTTGATTTCTAGCAATGTGACCAGTACTTGGAAAAAATATTTTTTCCTAAATAGCATCTATTGCTGAAAATAAGAGAGATTCACAAGCAAGTTACTAGGAAATGTTGGGTTTCTCACCTGATATGCTTTGAGCTTGATCTTTCAGGATGATAAGCACCTCCAGTTTTTAGCGATTCCAAGCAAGAAACTGATGGCCTGGATTCAGCTGCTTATGTAGGGGACAGACAGCTGTGGTATGGAAAAGGCAATTTTTTCCCTCCATGATAAGAAATGCAGAGTATTTTACAAATTGGGCTGAAATGGGTTTAATGTTGCAGAAGAGAGACCTGCACAGTACCAGTCACTTCACACTGAGACTCAGGAAAGCTACCAGATGACAACTGATGAGGATGAGGTATTTTTCTGAAAGTTTTCACTGACCAAATCTTTAGGCCACAAGTAAATCCTGCTTGTTCTACATATAAAGTTAAACCTGCAGGCTCCGCTGTTTTTTTTTCTTTTTTTTTTTTTTTTTAAAGTACTCATTTCACCTTCAAAAGAGCAACAGTGTGTTTCCATTTTTAGTCTGAAATTCTTTGAAGTATTCCCCGTTCCATAGAACAGGGATCTGGATAGAATTTGACAAAAACAAAAAATTAATTCCTTATTTTAGGTTTGGTTTCAGTAATAAAGAAGTTAATGATATCACATCTGGTTTTGTCCAGATATACTCTTACTTCAGTCCACTGGAAACAGCACCATTTGCTTATGGCTTTTCTTTTATCCCAAACAGAACCCAATCCAGCCTAAGTAAGTGTTCTAAACACATCCATAGCCAGGCTGCCACATGAGCCAATTAGCAACCACTGTGCTGATGTCACTTACCCATAGCTACAATTAAAGAGTTTCTTGCAGTTTTACCACAGCAGCCAGATAATATTTAGACAGACCTTAAAAACATTTTCTTTGGCATACCACAGAATGTAGAAACAGCATAAAAAAAAATACCAAAACCTTAATTCCACAAGTAACATTTGAATGCTGACACATCTGGAACAGCTGGGTAACAAGTTGTGCGTGTCAAGTTCAGAAAGCAGCTGCTTTTAGCCTTCATTTTGGGCCAGGCATTTGTTTTCAGCCACCAGTATATTCCATTTTATTTTGTGGCAGCTTCTTCAGTGTTCCCATATGGACAAGCTAAACAGCTCCTAGGATATAATAGCAAGCATATATAATGTTCTTTAGAAGAAATGAAGGCCAGATGTTGCTTTGTTATCTCCACGTGCATCCTTAAAAAAGTTAAATTAAGTCGTTTCACATATATTATTAATGCCAGGTATAGGCAATTTGTTTATCAGCCATTTAAATGTCAACTTTCTAAAGGATGGAAAATAACATTTTCACTGAGGAATCAAAGTGAAATAAGGTAGAATAACTTCAGAAAATAAGTATAGCAAAATCCAGGATCACAGGGATCAAATAGTATTGTGCAGAAAAGACATGATGACTCACTTCTGAGATCTGAATGAGTACTACTTATGGTTTATTAGAAAAGGGAAAAACAAACCCTCCACCTTATTGTTACAATAGAATGAAAAGTTTGAGGTAAGGCTTATCCAACAGCACCATCGACTAAAGATCTTTTATTCTGCTGCTTTACTTGACCAGGATAAAACTTAACCCACCAGCCCAAGTTCTAGAGAATTTAATAGATCTACCACTAACAGTGTAATTCATTAATATTTTTCATGTATGTATTCCTGGTACATTTAGTGAACCCAAGAGGGTGGACAGTAATTCTGTCACAGTCTGTCCAATTACTGTGATTTAGATAGAAACGTTTATTTTTTTCCCCCCAATTTCCTGAAAATAGAACCTTATTGGATTAATTTTATTACAGATTATTTATGAGGAAATATGAACTGAAGACTACTTTTTCCCCCCTCAGTAATAACATAAACAAGGTTTGGGTTTCAACTGCCCGGTGAGGTCTTTCTCTTTGAGCCAGTCCACAACATACAAAAACTGCCAAGACACCAACTATAACTGTTGAGTAATGTCACTTTATTAAGGGACTTAAAAGAATCACATTCTCTAGTAGCCTTGGAACAATGCAAATGGTGAACAAAAGACAAAAATAGATGTAATTGGTTCTGAAAAGCATGAACATCTGTAGAGAATGTGTTGCATTATTCCTAAGGACTCCTGCTTTTGAAAAAAAGCACGTTCCATATATACAAGTGTCAGTGCAATAGCCAATAAAGCAATCAGTCAGAAATATAAAAATATCCTAGATACAAACTTAAAATAGATGTCTGAAAGCTGACCATATCAGAATTCTGATATTTCTATATCTCAGGAGTATGATCATTGGGATGAGTTATTCTGATGAGGTAAGAAACAGTAGATGCTCTGTGATAACACAAAGCCGTATTTTCTTTTTCTATAAGACAAAAAATAAAGCACCCAATGAAACTCCAAGTCTCTGCTGAAAGTGCCCACAGGAAGTGAAATTGTAGTCTATGAGCATTACTACATTCCTGCATCATTTACCTTTGCTATCTTTGCCAACAATTATACCAGCAAAACTTGCTAATTCTTCCACGCAGCTTCAGTATAAACTGCACATTCTTTGCAGATACACCAAACCTTTAATGCTTTAAACACAGCCAACATCTATAAATGTCCAAAAATCACTTAGTCATTCTTCCCTTTGTTGGTTGCAATTCTTGGCAGCAAGGGCAGAAAGATTGCAAAATTTGACAGCAAACAGATCTCACCAGAAGGGTTAGGGAGAGAACAGGGTGTGTCCTATTTGCTTTGCCTCAGGTGTTCCAGTGATGCCACTGAACTTAAACCTCAGGTGGTTGAGCAAAAAAAAAACAAATCACATTACTCTCCTTCACTCTGTTTTTTGGAAGAAAGGATGCACTAATTTAGGGCTACTGTTCCAAAAAAAAAAAGATGGCTATTTGGACAAACTTTCAGATGGATGCTGTCTGCTTGCATCATGATTAATTTTCTTTCCTTTAGCCATCTCTTTCCCTGTGAGTCTTCAAGTTCTGCTGCTAAATTCTGATTCCTGTTTTTTCACTTTTCTAAGAAAATGGCAGAAGAATAGGTAGCCAGACAGTGTACTCTGTGTCTTTGTAGCGAAGAGCTCCAGGAACACAAACTCCTACTTGGGGAGGGAGGCAATGATAGAATTATTTCAAACTGTGTATTAATCTCGGGCATTCCTCTATGGAAAAACACAATGAATTATATAGTCTCTAGAACAGCAATATTAACTTGATCAGGATATGATTTGTACGATAAAAAAAAAGCGCAACAGGAGCTGGCAGTTGTCTTCTTGTGAAACTTGCCTTACCACTTATGGCACACACATGCACCGAAGCACGGAGCAGTTGCCTGAACCTGTGAAAGATTCCTTAGCTTTAATTCCTAGATTCAAAAGCTTTCCTTTAAATCGTTTCATATTTCATCACTCTTTTCTAAACCTCTTTTGTCTCAGGCAAATTCAGACAGCTGTGCAAGGTGGGAAGGCGAAGCTATAGTAACATCTGTAGTGTGACAACACCAGACAAATTATTTCAGGTTTTCGTTCAGTTTCTGGAAGATGCCTTGCAGATGCCAAAGCCTCAAGGAATCATCACACTTCTCTCCTTAACCCCACTGAACCTGGCAATCAACGTTTGCAAATATTGAATTACTACTCACCACACCCCACTAAGACAGGCTGTTACCTCTCACGTAAACAGGCAGGGAATGGAGGCACAGAATGACTAAGTGATTATTCCAGTATCACAATACAAGTCTGGGAGAGTCAGGAGCTGAACCTGTATTTCTTGTGTCTCAGTCTCAGGTTGTCTTTTTTGTTCTGTGTTGCAGCCTTATTCTTTCCCGTTGAGGAAGACTGGGATCTCTTAAGAGTCTGTCACTGCTACTCTGGTTGACAGGTGATGTTGCCAATGAGATAGGAATTGTTGCATTCCCCACATCAAAAGGTGGAACACAGTGTGACATCTGTTTGCTGGAAGAAACACTAACCATACAAGTCCTTAAGAACATCAACATTTATTTAATATGATATAAAAGAAATGGGATATGAACATTCGTATTTTTGAACAATAATAAGTGGCTTCTTATACTTACATCATATGTGCTCATTGTATAATATATACACAATGAACATAATTACATTTTTACACAAACTAAGTACTGGATTGAAAACCTGCTTATTGCTGTACACACCCTAACCCCATGAAGGAAAAGCCCAGTACCTCAAAATACCTACACTCCATTTTATTCAAGAAAAAGTAACCACTAACATTAATGTCTATGTTGACAGAAGTGTGGCAGTAACTGCTGACATTGCAACCTGACCAAGAAATAATTACAGCAGAAACAGGACATATTTTACTAAGCAATAATAAAAATGGCACATTTTAAATATATCTATATGTATATATATATAAAAATTTTACAAATAAAATGTCAAAACAATAAATTGTAATGTTTAAAAAGTGTAAAACAAGTTTTAGTGGTGATATGTAAAATTAACTGAGTTATGCATCTAAAAGAGGCAAAAAAGTAAACTTATGTGATCCATAATTAAAAGAACATTAAATTCTGGAGAACAGCAAATAAGGTTCTGACTGTAGGCTGCACATTAAAAAGAGCCTTTGTTTTATGTGCACAGAAATCATAGCAGCAAGCTGGTATCAGGAGAACAATCTGAAGGTTGTTGAGTGTACATGTGGGCCAGTTAAAGCTCTCTTGGAATAAACATTTTCCAGGAAGTGATAAAACGATGCTCTGTGGCCAAAAGCATCAGAACTATGAATTTCATAGATTTAAAATATACTGTACAATATCTTCTCATATTTTCATAGGTCAGGTCCATACATCTCAGGCATGAATTGTTTCAACAGAGGCCGTCAGTGCTGAAAGACAGACATAGATTAGGTTACTCTATTTTAGCAACAGAATATTGTATAAAGCAGCTCATGGGACTAAACACAGCAAAGAATTTCTGACCTCATCCTAGCAATGTAGGTGTAGAACATAACAAAGTATCTTAGGAATCAGTTGTTTCCAAAATCTGTTTTCCTGATGAACAATAGCAATGCCAAGGTATTTCGACAGCAAGAAGCAAAGCCAAGCTTTTTTTTTCAAATTTACACAACTTCAAATAAAAGTGTGCTTATTCTTAGAGTTTTATCCTGTAATTCATGGTCATCCCCCAATGTTCTTCATAAAAACCCAGCAATAATAACAAAGATCCTAATTGCTCTAATAAATGACAAGCACAATTTGAAGAGGGATGCAGAATTATTTAGATGCTACACCGTAATAGCAGCGTAGCTATAAAGGTGTTCTGAAGTTCAAGTGCTCCACCCAGAGCTTACTGAATATTGATAATTGATGCTAGGACTTCTATAAATACCTTTTAACAGTTCATTACTAAAAATGTTTCTGAGCTTTGGATCCAGGTGCTGTATAAAATGTCATTAGTCCTCCATTGTGCAGAGAAAACATCGTGCCTAAAGTCTAACAGTGTTTGTGAGAAACACACAGATTTGTCTCTGCAAAGCAAGGACTGTGAAACAGAATGTAGCCTTGTGTTAACTGGTTTCTCCTTAGTCCTACAGTATCCTGTGCCACCAATTTCCTATGCCAAATTCCCCTGGTATCGGGCCAAGAGTATCGTTTTACTAATTGACTGTAAAAGCCAAATATAGGTATTACCTCTTTATTCTCTGAAATCTACTATGCATTTTCCAGATGCTGCCTGAAAAATTTGGTTGCGTGTGAACAGGGCTGATCCCACAGCTTTGAAGTTGCCTTTTCCACATAGGACTCCTTGCATCTGAGAGACACCGAGTTCCTGCACGTTAAAAGACGTGCGAGGTCTCTCAGCAAAGCACGAAGCACTTGGAATACTGGAACCAGAGCCCCAGGAGGTGAGGGGTAGTAAACACTGCAGGCAAGCACTGTGCTTCATACATCTCCTATGTATGCTAAGCCCAGCTCATGGCATGAATTTGGTTTGGAATTCCTAGGAAACAATCAACAGAGGCATCAAATGCAGCAGTGTGGAATGTATACGCACATAGTTGAAAGCTTTTCCCAACTCAAATCAAATACTAAACAGCCACAACGGATGCATTTGAAGTTCTGGAATCCTTTCTTCATGTGTAAGCAGAGTGTTAGTTTTACAAGGGCCATCCCAGAGGTACCATTTTGTCATAACAATTAAGGCCTCTCTGCAGAACTGCCCTTGACACAGAAATGCTGCAGAGTTGGCCATGGGGATACACCTTGCTGAGGGTGCCAAGGCTTGGGCAGTAAGTTACAAGGCAGATCACTAAATGAGGGCTTTGCTTTTGCTAGTCTCATATTTAGCACAAATCCTGAAGAAAATGGATCATCTGAGCTGATGACAAGAACTGAAAGCAACTCAATGCAATTGGTGACAAATTTCTGGTTGCTTCCCCTTTCAAGACAGGCGTGCTGTGGCCACGGACAGCATCCAGCAGTGCAGTTTCAGTTTCACCAATGACCCAAAATTGAGTTGCTGGGGGAACGTTTGCCCTATTTAAAAAGCAGATGCATGATAAATGTGTGTATATTCATATAGTGAAATTGAAATGCATTAACACAAATCAGCATTTCCAGGAAAAAAGTCCCACTTGTCTTTTTTAAACAGATCTGTAAAGAAAAATTGAATAAAAGTACAAAGATTCAAGCTAAATCTAACCATGACAGACCACACCCATCAGGAAGGCAGCAACAGTGTCAGGACTGAACGTGAAGATGGCATTTTCCACTCTCTCAAAAGGAAAAAAGATTAAAATAATTTTCCTTTTTTTTTTTTTTGGAAGAGTATAAATAGTTTCCTGTTCTTAGTTCATATAATAAAGGTGCCTGGGATGACTAATAAGTCTAATATTGTTAAGATGAAATCTTGGCAATGGAGATTGGGAGGGTAATTTAAGAAGATGCATTTTCAGATCTCCTCATGCTAAATGACTGAAAACGTCTCAGTTTTAAAACTTTCTTGATTTTAAAGCTTCTTAAAGTTACATTAGCTATGGCATTTGACACTGCCATTGAAACAAAGCTCATTCTTTTAGTAGAAAGTTTATTTAAACAGGTACTTCCTGACAACAAAGAAATGTGGATTGATTTAAATGCTGGTAAAGTGCTGAGGCATTCACACTGGTATCCTACTAATTTCGTTAAACCCTTGTATAAACAAACACGCATACTTGTATTTTCATTGCCATTCATTAAATAGGTAACACTACAGGTAGGAACATGTAAATCTAGCCCAACTCATGCATTCTAACTTGACTCCTAGAAGCAATCACCCACTGTGACAAGGGCTTCCTCTACAGAAAGAAAGAAAAAAAGTTTTGTAATTGTTATGTTTCTTCCACCCTCATTTTTTCCCTTCTGCTTGTCACGTCTCAGTCACCCCTGTCTCAAGCTATCAACCTCTCCAGGCCGTTAGACCATTCCCTGCAGCACTGAGAGTCCAAGCTGCAGTTGCCTATTACCAGGACTGAAGCATCAAGATTCATTTGCACCTCTGCAGTGATGCTCATACCTTAACTATCTGCTTCGGAACAGTTCAGGTCTCTCATGTAATTCAAAGGGCCATTATCTTGCCAGTTGTGGAGAACTCAGCTTGATAAACCAATTAGCCCTTTCTCTTTGTACTTGGAGAGAGAATACACTCCTTGCAAGCAAATCAATACACGAATTTGTTTGTTTTCTGGTTAGTTTATATTCAACATCACAGGTAACTTGTCTTGCTGAGTACTGCCTACAGATGTTTCTCAAGAAAACAACCAGAGTACATGTACTTAGAAAAATATTAGGAACAGGAGGAGTGGGGAAAAAAAAAAGACGTACTTCTCTGTAACTATACACACATGAAATGTGATCCTTCTGTGAGCTGTGTCTGTGTAGATGGAGCTGGTGACAATGACGATTCTGGTGAAGAAGGCAAACTTTTCACTGCGAGTCATACAGCAAAAGAAATAAGATAAATACAAAAAAATACCAGTTACAGAAGCCATAACAAGTACAAGCTTGAAAATCGCCATTTCAAGCCGTTGTAAACATAAGCAGGAACTTAATACACAAGCTACACAAGTAAAGACTTAAAATCTGATCAGCACAAAAAGCACAACATCAGGGGAGAGAACAGTTGTTCTCAAGAAAGCTAATTTATCAGACTTAGAAATAACTAGTAGACCAAACACATGAATGCTGACGTGTTACTTATGTTGCAAAGAGAGAGAGAGAGGGGAAAAAAAAAAGTAAAATTTAAGTAGTTGGGATACTTTCCCAAACCCACCTTTATATCCCAACTCAGATTAACTAAGCTGTTTTATTCTGCTGAGCACTACAAAATGTACACACGAGTTCTGGTTTTGATTATAAAGTCACAGAAAGGATTGCTGACTGTACTACAAAGGTCCAGATCACCTCTTATATCCATAAATTGAACCATTTGGCTTATTTAACCATTCCCATCAGCAAATAATCCTAGTACTGTCTTAAATTCTATCTTCTTCCTGCCTCCTCCCCCATTCACTCCTCTCTTTTTCCCCCTCTTTGAGTACATTTTGCTTTATCCCAGCCTTTTCTTCTTGCAAAGTAGTACACCACCAGTCATTGTACCAGTGTTTTCTGGTTCTTCATCTTTTCTTACTCCTCAAAACGTGACCAAACTGGGGTCTTTTACTTGCTAGTTCAAAGTCTGCTAGATATACTGGAAACTCTTGAGGATTCCACAATCTTGGGCATATTTGAGGCCACTCAGTAGCAAGGAGCAATGGTAAAAAAATCTATGCATATCCAGATTGAGATGCTGTTCTACAAGATGAATAAGGAAGTGTTTGTTCCAACCAACAACTACACTATGACTCAATTTCTGGCAACAGTTATTTAAATCCCTAAAATTAAATGCAACTGTAAAATCTACATTAAAACCTCAGAAAAATGGAATTTCTGTAGCTGTCCAGTGGGAAACTGTTTTTCTCTACATTATAAAACTCTACACTTGACACGTAGACTAGTTCAGCACTTTCAATTCACAAGGGTTTCAGAGCATCAAAAGACATAACCAAAATGAAATAAAGTTTTACATATGTACTGTGTAAGCTGTGCTTCAGTCCAAACTCTTTTTCCATACCTGCTGTTGCCTGATTTCCTTTTGAAGACTGTGCTGCTAATTCAAACGAAGACATAATCCCTTCTTGATCTTGAACACTAACTACTTCACTTTCTTCTGAGCTGGTTTTGGGTTTGTGGTTTGTAACTGTGGTCACACTCTGCAAGCTGGTTAAAAAAAGCACAGCGTTTAGAACTCGCTCCAACTTAATTTCAGGTGTTAACCACTAAGTACAGGAGTTATCATTTAATTTTCTCCCATTAACAGAAAAAAGTTGCAACTTGCAAGTCCGCGTAGTATAAATTAAGCAGGCATTTTGAAACTCTTCTACTTCGTGTAGTTACACTTAAAAAAAAAAAAGGCACTCGAAATTTAATTCCTTTCCTTACATCCTCCTGCAGTTTCCTACTGCTGAAAGGTCCTGTGAGAAAGTTATGACCTAATGTAAGAACTCATTTAGGACCTGCAGTGCAACTCACACAGAAGTTATGGATCCTTAGAGAGAAATATCCAAGACTTAATATCCCTCTAATTCTGCAATGCTTCAAAATAGTGAAGTAAAAATTAAAGCAGGAGATGTAAAAGAAGTTGTTTAGTTTGCTCCTAAATACCAGCAGTAAAGAGCTTGCTATGGAAGCCCTGGCTGAAGTGTTGATAATTAACTGATATAAAGCCTGAACTGGTATTATGAAATACATAACAAGGCCAAACAAGGATTATGAACATATTCCGTTTATCGCTGGGGCAACACTTGAAAATAAACACTGTTTCACCCACCAACTCATCACCTCTTACTGACCCCCTGCAGCAGTTAAGCTTCTCACCAGATTTCCCTGTATGTAAACCACTCAGAAACATATAAATCTACCTTTTCAGTATTTATGGCAGTTGCCTGGTCCGTTCAGCTAATAAATAAAATGTGCAAGTTTAAAATAGCCTCTGAACATCTTGTTTTATTTTTACCTTATATCACCATCATGTGTTTCTTCCAATTTATTCTTCTTTTCTGCTTTCTCTTCATTACTCACTTCTTTTGAGTCAGATGCAACATGTGCATCTGATAAAAGATCATCAGTTTTTGACAGCTATAAAAAAATTGAAATCATGAAACAAAAAGCTGTAACACACACTAAGTGGCAGATAAGAAATACAGTACCAGGAAACAGTTTTATTAACAGACAAATTTTGCCATCATGTATACTTAGTAACTCAGAATTACATAACTTAAGAAATTTTTATCAATACCACTCAGGTTAATAGAGTTATCCTGAAACTTATACCAGAGCCAATGGGCAGGGCTTGACTAAATAACTTCCAGAACTTATCTGAACTCTTTGGATTGCAGCCTGCCTATTTTTCATGCTATCCATCTATTTACAATGCCAACAGAGATTCCAGATACTGGAATATATTGCTGATAAGGCTGAATGCTGCCCTTAAAAGTCTGATTAGATATAGCCAATATAAGTGTATGACATAATTTTCCTTTAAAAGATTTACATGTTTAACAAAGGAACAGACCCTCAAGAGAAAGTGGTTTTGAAGAATAACAACAGAAGTTAGTTATTTGATTTTTTACCATTCTCCATCAGAGATATGTTTATAAAAACTAAATATAAAATAGGAAAACAAAAGGAAAAATGAGTGAGGAAAAGGAAAAGCAAAGGATGATTGAGGAATACAGATAAAGATGAAGAAAAAACCTCTACACAATCTTTTAAAAAATATTAAACTATAAGCAGGATATGATTATGCAAAAACAACTCCAGTAATCTATTTCTCACAATCAGCCTGGTTTTGCTGAGTGTTCAGGGCACTTTAGCACCAGAAACACCAAGGTAATTCACTGCCAAGTGAGTTTGAAACTATTTCAAGACAGAAATCAAATCAGTGGCCAAACAGCACAAAGTACAGTTATTGCCTACTTCCATGTGTAAATTGTTGTGTCACCTTTATTCTGCTTTCTATAAACTATTTGATGCACTACAGCCAACCAAACAAAAATTCAGGTGTATTAAATGATTGTCAAAAACTGGGACAGTCTAAGCAATGAACAGAAATCAACCATTATTATTTAAAAGCCATACACAAGAGAACTCAATGTCTCAGCTGTAGACAGATCTGATAAAATCTTGTGATTCTCTATAGATTTCCAAGCAGAAGGAACTGGCTCAATTTCCCACACTCCGCTGTCTGTGGCTGAAAATATTTTTCTACTGCAAGACAGGGTGATAAACAGTTCAGTAAGGGACAGTTCAGTACCTCTTTAGTAAAACCTGAATTATGTTCTTGTTCTCCATCGTGCTTTAGCTGTGCTATTTCTTCTCCAGGACTTCCATTATTTTGTTTCAAATTATTTTCTCTACTGGTGCTCTCTAATTCCTTCATGTTACTATATACAGTATCATCCTTTTTTCGATTCTGTGGAACAAAATTGATATATAGACATATTCTTACAAAAACTGTCACTGTCTCAGTTCTGACTCTGGTGGTGTGCTCTGACTGTGTTAAAATAAAATACTTAAAAAACCTTATGTGTACCACATTGCAATAAGGAAAATGGAAATTGTTAAGGACTTAGAATTTTCTCATTTTTGTACCTTTTAAAACAGTTCAGCCTAACACTCCTATTGTCCTTTCTGTGCCCCCCCTTCATCTCCAGCATTTCAATGTCACCTTTATCTTCTCAAATTTTATTCATATTTAGCTCAGTCACACACAAGCTTAGTAGCATTCTTACTTGCATTCATAACCACTGTTCTTTTTATAAAACAGCTTTTCTTGGCTAAAAAAAAGAAAAAGGATAAAAATCTGCTTTCAGCACAAAATTCACAGTGCACCTGTGTGCACTTTCTCCAATTATCTTGGGTATCCTCCAAGCCTATGCCGTGAACTGATTTAATAAAGGACAACATAGCATTTGATAATGGTAGAGGATATTACTTATTCCTTAAAAAAAAAATCCATTGCACAGAGAAGAAGTTGATATAAAAATTTTGTGGAAGGATGGTAGAGGTGGCTTAAGATTGTGAACTGTAAACATTATCTTGTCAGAGTAGCAAACTGAACTGAAGTGAGGTTCGTCTTATCAAAGAACTGGGGCTGAGAAAAATGGGAGCCATAAAAGCAGTAAATCTTGAGGCTGAATTCCTGTGATTTAACACATGCACACTATTAAGAGGAAACCATGTAAGTCAGTCCATAAATCAATCTCTTTACTCTCCTAAATTAAAGTCTGCATCCTTATCATATGCTGTTCCCAATAACAATTGTGAAGCAACTTCCTTTTGTATTATGGTAATTACTTAAACATTACACAGCAGGCCATTTATAAAATCCATTTTTTCCTACAATTCTTAAATAACCAAACCACAGACGAAAAGACTTCCAGCAGTTAATGCCATTGCGCCATTTTTCTAAAAATCAATAGACATAGAAACTATGCTTTTAAAAATAAAAACTATTACTGCAGCATAATACCTCATCTTGGGGCTTTTTGCCAAATAGCATCGTGGAAGAATTAAAGCTGTGGTAGAAGAAGTGACTTTGTAGCACGGACTGCTAGCTAAATATTCAATTCAGACATCTTCTCACGTATTCTGTAAAGTTCTTATCATCCACAGAGCCCTGATTTCACACAGAAGGCTGAAGGACATGCTGACATGAACAATATTCTTCTGAGTTCTGGCACACAGGATTGGGCCCCTTCCCCCACTGTGCTGGCTACCCATGTATGACAGACGTGGCTGCAGCTTCCTCGCCCTGAGGTAGGAAATGATACCACAGGAAAGCGGGAAAGCTCGAACACCTCCGTAAAAACTACCAAAACAAGATCTGCAGAGGTTTGCTTTGCACATCCTCTTCTCGAGAAAGGCAGTGTTAATCACAGAAGTATTTCTAGGAACTCCCTTCATATATTGCATTCATGATGTCAGCCCAGGTACCGAGTGTCTTCTGGGGATCCAATGTTCTCGAAGGAAAAGGAACTTTTGTGTAGCTCTGAAGGCAGCTTAGCATGCTCAGAGGGGAAAAAACCCCACCCAATCTAAAACTTATTTGGAAATATGTGACTGCTTAACACTGCAATGCATTTAATCTGGTTTTGGAAAATCAGATGTTTAAATGCCTACAAAACAAAAAAGAAGGCATTTCCCTACCAGTGTAAAAAAAAATAAAAAAAAATAAAAAAACCCAAATCAATAAACAGTGTGGTCTGAAGAAAAAAATATGCCAGAAGATTAAAACCTCAAATAAACAAAAAACCTCAACCCCATTAAGCTATTGAAAAAGAAAACTACTACTCAGCAGTTAGAAAGCAGTAGGCTGCCTAACATCCACTATTCTGAATCTGGATTCAGTTGGGCTTTTGCTTTTTGTTTGTTTGTTAGGGATTTTTTTTTAGATAAATATTCAGGATAGTATTTCCTGGTTAATGACAAGCACTCATAGCTTCCTTCTCTCTCCCTACCCTTTACCTTTGAATAAACTGTTAAGTAAAAGAAGCGAGTTTAAGAATGAGTGAAAACAAAAGTGCAAGTTCTATTTTTATGTATAATTTATGAGCTCAAAAACCACAGCAAAAGAGTACCAGTTAGAAGCCATGACCATAAATATACATTCCTACCTAAAAATGTTACAGATGTTTGAATATATTACTTTCAACATCAACTGAACCATGATTCTCCTTGATACTGCTTTTAGTCACAAACCTTGAAATTTCATGTTGTTCGCTAAATTTAAAAAAGCAAAAAACCGACAAAACCCTGTTAACAAATATCACAACGTATGTAGATTTCAACTATTTATTTTCCAAAAAGACAAAGAAGTGACTTCTGTGATTAGGTGTAAGCATGAAGATTGTCCTCTCCCTTTCTCTTGGGTCTGGCAGAGAACTGTGACTCTGTACAAGCAGTTTCAAATAGACACCTCTGGTTTTTAACTGGACACATTAAAGCTTTTGATCAACACGGGACCCACCTGTGCCAATCTGAATGGATTATCTCTGACACATGACAAACTCTGTGAAGGAGACTGGTCTGAAACGCCAATAATATTGAGTCCTTTCCTCTTTTCTCTCAGGCAAGCTTGCTGGTGTCTCTTTATTCTTTCCATCTGTTCCTCCACAGTCATTCGAGGCCGTGAGCTTTCTGCAAGACACAGCTGCTCCACTGCACTTCTTGGTCTTTCCTTAAATGGAAGAACATGTATATATGTGATTTAAAAAAACACTATTTCCAACTTAAGAAGAGATCACCTAATGACTTACTAAAAAGCAGAAAAATAGGGAGCAAATAAAGACCTCCTATGTATGTGAAAAAAAGTACAAGAACCAATTATTATTAAATGAACACCAAATTTGAAAATAAAAGGAAGGAATGATTTGCTTTTTTAAGCAATAACATTGCCATCATCAATGATAAACATTAAGAGAATGGGTAGATGCTCTCTCAAAGCCATCCTCTCGAGCTAAAACAATTTACCAGACATTATACAACTGGCAAACACGAGTTATTTGACTGAGACAGAAACATAATTGAAATTTAATGATCCAGGACATTTATACCAGTTGATCTAATAGTGATTTCTGTCTTTTTATTTCAAGAAAAACTACAGCTGGGCATCATTTAACAGCAAGTGCACGCTGAAACTAAGTGAATTTATCAGCACTTAAAAATCTGTAATTCTAAGCATTATATTTTTCCCAAAATAACAACCATCACTTTACCTACTTTCTTCTTGAAATTCACTGATTTACAGGTAGATCTGTACTTTGCATGACAAATAAAAATCGCCTTCAGGCTAATCTGCTGCATTCAGTACATTCACAGTAACTGATTTCACTGATGAAAACTGAAAGTTCTTTCTCCAGTTAACATCCTGTGAGTTTTTCTCTCCTCTCCCCTTCTTCCTACAACTTCTCCTCTTCTATCTGTGCTGCAACTACAACAAGTTTTTCCTTTTACTACATATAAATGTCTGTCTTTAACCCAGAGACTACAGAACTCTCCTATCTGAAATTTCAGGCCTATTACCTGCACGCTGCTTACTGTATCCTGATTTTTTGCCGCTTTAGGTATTTCCCAAATCACTTAAGTAATGAAATAAATAAAAGTCAGCCCCAGAAGCCAAATACAAGTCCTTCAAAGTTTTAATCTAAGATCTTTCAACTCATGTCTGAACTTCAGCAGCTTAGTGGATTTATCATTATCATTGAATTGTTGCCAAGTCTGAGTGTCTCTGTGCAGTTTAACCTACACAACGTTTATAATATTATTATCCTTTCTACAGATGTCTCCATTAATTTAGTATATGATGCTTTAATAACAGTGATTTTTTTTTTTGGCTAAGAAAATTAAAAAGATAACTTCAGCTTTTGGAGTAACTACAGAACTTAAACTTGGGAAGGTCGTATCACTGTCCATCAACGCTCGAAAGTTATTTTAAAGTACCGTTCTTAGATCTATCTTCTTGTTCTTCCTCAAAGTGACGTAGGATGCTATTGTTGAAGACTCTGGTGTTGGTGATTTGGTTCTGGGTGGTACAACTCCCACAGGAAAATGTGAGCCTGCAAAACAGTAAAGCAAAATATACTAAGTGTTGGGCAAAACACCGGCAAAACTGTTGATTTGTTTGCTAGGAAATACGTGTTGGGAACTCTTCCTCGAAAGACAGCAAGGATCTTAATGCCTAACCTACATGTTTTTTAAGGAAAAATACCCCCTGGCCTGAGGTTGCATGAATGGAACAAAACATGGGGGAATAACTGCATGTGGCACAAGAGACTGCTGGTCATAAAAATAACAGTGAGAAACAGATAAATATTAGACAGCCCTCTGTGCAACTTCACAGATGGCTCAGGGAGAATTCCAGGGAAGATGGCTGAGCTTCTCGGACTTTTTATGGAGCAGAGTTTGCGAGGCCAGCAAGATGTCCAGGTAACCCTACCAGTGCTGTCACTTAAGGCCAGGCTTACAAGATTGCAAAGTGTCCAAATACAGAATTTAGCCAAAAGTGGGACCAAAGACAGAAAGTAATTATGTGTGGGTTGCTTATTTGGGAAGAAACAAAGGCTGTGAAAGGGAGGGGGCAAGGCAGTTGAGAAAGAACAGGCATGGAATAAGGGAGAGGAATAAAAAGGGGGCCAGCTTTGCATAAACAAGCTGCTTGTCATGGTGCTTGTCTGGTCAAGGCCCATGCTTTAGCACTGCATAGTGTCCTATCTTCTTATTAGATTTTATTCTGTGAAGTATTTTCCATTTTCTATGTGGGTGTGCTTTCTCTTCCACATGTGAGACATGCCAGGGATCTTCAAGCCAGGTGAGCTTGTGAGTAAGGAGACAGCTACAGAAGATCAGAGGTCTGGGAGCCAAAAATGGGAAAGACTCTGGGTCTGGGGGTGGGCTACCACAGGGACCCCATGTCTGGACCTGCCAGCAGGGTGAAGCTTTTGTCTGTGAAATCCTAAAGAACTTAAGGCCAGAGTAGATGGCAAGCAGAACACACGGCGTGGGAGCTGCCCAAGAGACCTCAGGTCTAGGATGTGGAAACTGGAGAGGCCACAGGTACCAAGAGTTAAATGAAGATGCCATAAGTCCAGTAGCTCCTGGGTGGACTCATTTGTGTGAGCACACACGTGCTCATGTCTACATGTGGATGAGATCAGCTGGTGAGCTCTGAGCCTGGTCAGCTGGTGAGGCAGAACAGGAGCTGAGTGTGTTCTGTGTCCTGATGCCTGCTGCACTCAGCTTCTCCTAACCATGTTCACCATCAGTTTTGCTACTTAGAGAAGCCCTGCCAAAATGTAATTAGGCTGGTGGAAAACTGAAGTACGTTAAAACTTACAAAATATACAGGTTTAATAAAGTAACTCTTCCTTTTTGCTTCTTTATACATGCAGGAAATAAAAGTACGAAAAATATTGTTTCCTTGATGATTTTGCCTGAAAAACTAGGTATGACTTCTTTAACAATCAAATTATTTCTACTTGCTTTTCCTGAGGTTTCAAAGATTTTAGAGGATACATTGATTCAGTGAAGGCTCATCTCTTTCTCCAAATTGTTTGATAGGCCTACAAAATATTCTGGAGGTATTTGAATGCCCTTGAGTGAAATCCATCACTCAAACCAAAAACTGCAAAGCAACAGTTTGGGTGTCCTTTAGACATAAAAAGGATAAAACATAGCAGAAGTTCATTTTGTTTTTATGTCATGTTTATGTACTACATAGGCTATAAATACTCCTCTGGTCTCAGACAGCTGTAAGGATTACTTTACATAGTCCCATTAAAACATTTTTCCTTATTTGCTGATGTTCGAAAAGAGAGGGAAGACTGACATGAGAATTGTTTAGTACAGTAATGTGCACAATGAGCTAGAAAAACATTTTTAAATGTCCTCTGAAATTTATTAGTTTTTAGAACCACTCTCAAAAAGCAACTACATCATTTAGGTGTGACTTCTTAAAACAGCAAGAAAGAAAAAATGCAGAAGATGAGCTGCCTTTGAGTTTGTTTCCTTTTCAGTTTAAAAACTGCTAAGACAGAAAGGCATAAAAATGTTTGTTGAAACAGCATATAGCTATAATGGCATATACACTCTAAAAACAGACAAACAATCAGAAATGGTTAGATTTTTTCCTACTGCAAGGGGACTGTTATTGTGAGTAAATGCCCAGAACAAGAAATATCTGTTAGAAAATTCATGTGCTCAAGTGTGTGCACTAGATGATAATACACAGATATGATAAAGAAAGGAATGAAGTGAGTTTAAGAATATAGAAAGCCTCTCACTGCAGCTATTCTGTCCCCCACCCCTAAATATTATTTATATTAGAGGAATTTGTATTATTGCTTTCCCTGACCATTTTTCTACAAATGGACATAATAACATTATTTCTGTCTTTAAGATAGAAAGCAGATCGGGGTGCTCAAAAAGTATTTGGTTTCTTTATATGGTCAGTGTAGCCTTTGTTATTTTATCTTGATCATTACTTTATCTCTTGTCACAAATTACTATGAGTAATCTGGTACATCACAGGACAATAAAACCTAGGCATGTTTTCAGAAAGGCAAGCTCCTCAACTGAAGTGGTTGATGATTAGCAAATCTCAGGCTAAACCTTGCACTTTTTTCCACCAAGTTAACAGAAATTTAATATATATCTTAACGTTATATCTCAGCAAATACCACAGTGAATCTGAACTGACTAATTGTCTGGTAAGTGCAAGCTTAAATTATGTCATAGGGCCACTCAAATTGTTTATACCCAAACTATGCTAACCTTAGTTTTAGAAGCCTCCATTTACCATTTTGATGAAAACAATATCCTTGTATGATCATAACTCTTGATAAAATTCTGGTACCATTGCACCAGCCTGCTCTGTTAACGCTGAGTCAAAGTACCAGAACAAGAGGCAGTGATCCTGCTGGCACTGGAAACATCAATCCTTACAGTGAGAAAACCCCTAAATTTAGTTACTTTCTTTCAAACCTCTTAATATGGTTTTTGGGAGGTGCTAAAGCTGAGCATTTTCCTGAAGTCACCTTTAACAAACTATTCTGTGTGTTTTAACAAACAGAATTGAGAAGCACTTCCTGGTAAAAGACTCTACCAAGCAATTAGTAGCTTTTATGGAAGCTAGATGAAGAGAAGAATCTAAAGCATTTAGCAATTGCAAAGACCTTTATTGTCTGTACACTCCAAGGTCATGATCATTATTCCTATTATATCAGAGGACAGAAGGCAATTCAACAATTACAAGATTAAAAAAAAGAAAAAGACATTGTTTCCCTGCCTTATGAGAGCCTGAAAATTCTGTGGTGCTGCCTTTTTGGACGTTCCAGCGACATAACATCGGGAGCTTGATTCAAAAACTGAGTAATTGTTCAAGGGCAAGAACATAAAATGGGTAATTGTTCAAGGGAATGGTGTGTAGGGAATGTGAGTGATGTGATTAGACATGGTGTCAATAAGGATTTCAGGGTTGTTGGTGAGTGTAATGTTTGATTTTTCTGCGGTGTAATTGACTGAAATCTTTCTCGTCATATAATTAAATCATTATTTTATTGTGGAAGCTGTTTCATCAAACTGGGAAATGGACAGGCTACAAAGATACAAACCATCATGCAGCTTCTATAACACAGTTAAGCTCTGTATTCCTTGTGAAAAAACTGAAAGGTTGTAAACACCGCACCCGGGGACAAACCTTTAGCAGTAGATTCTGATTCTGACATTTGTTCTGTTTTTTCTTCACCATTAGACTCATCTACTTCTGCTACTGTAGTTAACTCCGGTTCGCTCTTATAAAGCCTATAATCAGGACCCTGAGGAACATCAAGTTATGAGGTAAATAAACAGGCATTTTTGTACAAGCATTCATGTCTTAAGACTCAAACCAGTTGTTCTGTGATGACTCTGCTCTCACTTTAAGACAGTGTTCCATTGTTCAAGTGCTATTACAGACGCATTTCTTTGTCGTCAATTTGAGTAACATTTGCAGACGTTCAGAAATCACAGAAAAAAACTGCCATAAGAATGCAGAGTTGTGGGGTTTTCTAATGATCTTCCTGAAATAAACTGGTATAAGCTTCAAAAACCGAGCCCACAGTTTTTTTAAGAACTAGTGAGGAGCAGAATCTAATTTTCTGAAATGTACTCAGGTGCAAAAATTTAAGTCTTAAGACATTTTATATATGCACAGAATATATGACGGGAAAATGTGAAAAGCAAATGATGCGGCCATAAATAAAACTAAGTAAACAAAAGTAGAACCATAACACAAAAGTAGAACCATAACACAAAAATAAAACCATAACACGAAAGTAGCTGGATGAGTAAATAAAAACTGTGACAGCGTAGAGGAAGGAGGATGCTTCAAGAACAACGTGGCAGTTTAAGCCACTTACACAGTAAGATCCATTTCTCTGATATCCTTGAACTTGGTAAATCTTCTTTTCTTCTGTCAGATGTACTGGGCCCCTGCTATAACAGAGCAAGGAGCTGCTATCACTGGGCAGAGGGGGGATTATGGGAGGATGCTCTGTAAAGTCATAGGACCGAGGGAGTGGAGGACGAGGTGGGACTACTTCCTCTTCCTAAAGATTGTAGAATAGTCACCTTATTTAGATGTGCACACCTGTTACAATTATTTATAACTTAAAAAGAAAAATATATTACCATGGCTATACCAGCTATAAATTTCGGAATTAAAGGGACAATGTCACATTTAAAAAAAAAAAAAAAAGAAATTCTAACACCTGCACTTTCTGTTGGACATGAACTCTCAAGAACTCTCTAAATCATCCTTTTAAAAATTAAATTAATTATATTTTTAAAGATTTTTACATAAGTTAGACTTTTAGAAGGTTCTGTAAGCCAAATGTATTTTGCATATACTTTAGATAACCATGACAATGTCCCTTTAAAACGGTAACTTCCAGCCAGATTTTCAGAGGATTTGAACATTTGGGAGCTCCCACACTTTCAGTTCTTCTTGTGGGTGCTCTGGCCACCTGAGAACCCGGCTCAATATTTGAATAGACATATAAAGCAATCTATTTTTTCCCATGAGAAGTGTGGTGGGTAGAAAACAAATCCGTAAATCGGGGTTTATATTTCTACAGTAACAGCCTAAGGAGAGGAAAAGGTGAGAAATGGAAAAGAGAAACACACCAGTGAGAATATAAAGACAGAACAAATGAAAAGTGTTAGAATTACTAGTGGAGCTATCAGTTTTTAAAATTAGTTCATAATGCAATATTTTCACAGAAACATACTGAATACGTATTTCCGACATCCTTAAAATATTTAAGATGTTTATTTTTGTCATAGCTGTATTACAAATTCAGTGATGCTAAAATAGTAAATATGCTAAAACCATACCTCATTTTTATATTTAATGGATGAAAATGTCCTTGAAACCATGATGCCTGTTTGAGGGAAGGGGGAAAGGTGTAGAAAAAACAAAGAGAAAAAATGTTTTCAATACACAGCTTTTAAAATATGAACTACAACCTGTTGCTATCAAATTACAAAAAGCATCAACTTAAAACAGATGATTCCTTCCTTTTTTTCTCAATAACTGTATGACATTTTCAAACATACAAAAACAGCGATGGAGCTTTAGTTTAAAAATGTATGTGATCTGATTTCATGTCCTGTGAGATAAAAGCAATCAGTTTACCTGCCTCTGAAGAGCTTCTTTGCTGTTTATGTTTAAGTAAACCCTCCATGACATCTTGAATTCTCCACAGTTCCTTCTGAATCTGAGCACGCTGTATCCCTGCTGACTCAGTCTGTGAGTAAACAGCAACATGGGCAATACATTAGAACACCTTGCAAGTGAGAAAAAAAAGGGAAAACCTTTTTCTTCCTTTGGACTACACTGCATATCCTTTCACAATGAAGGAAAGTAAAATACAGTAATGACACACTCTCCTTTCCCATAAAAGTGCAACATGCAAATATTGCCCAGATAAAAAGTATAATTAACCAATTTAAAAATGCACTGGTTAATTTGACAGCAATCTGCTAGTTCAAACTTCACTGAAAGAACCGAATTGTATCGACTGTGTCCAAAGAAAATCCAAGCAAACTTTGCATAGGAGACCTATGTACAACAAGAGAAAAGGAACCATCAGTTGCAACCCCGAAACAGGTGGAGATGAACATGACTGAAACAGAAAGAGGAAGCTTCCAGACACAGGAAAACCAGTGCTATACCTTCAAAAAAATGGGAAAAGCTCAAGATTTCTCCAGAACTTACAAGGTATAAAAATAAATTACAAGTTTGTAAGTAAATGCACCACATGTCCACCCTTTTTCACTGATATAGTTTTTAAACAAACTCACAGAAAATCAAAGTGAATTAAGTATACTTTAAGATCTATGCCATACCTGAATTTCTCCAAGCCGATCAAGTTGATCCTGCATATGGTTCCTTGTTACAGTTACATCATACTCCAATTTATCATATTCTCTCCAAGCTCTTTCCAGTTCCTAAGTATGTACAAAAGTAAAGAATTACAGATGCACATTTAAGTTACAAAAAATAAACAAACAAAAAAAACCCCAAATAAACCACAAACAAACTAATTTTTTTTCTTTTTCCAGTGGCATCAGACTTCAGGAAGTAATGCATAAAAAGCAGCACTAAATAAAGATGTAATTTAGAGAATGCGATGTTTAAACAGCTTTTTGATTTTCTAATGATACTAAATGGAATTCAAACAAACAGCATTTTGTCTTTTCACAAACAAAAAGGATAAGCAAGGGGAAATTCTTCAGAACACGTCTTTCTAGTCAGCAGGCATGTGGGTCTTAAGCTGTCTCTCCACTGAGGCAGAAAACCCACAAAAATGGATGCAAATTTGTGTCTTTTATCACACAGAATACACATGTGTGAGTGCACAGCATGTGTGTACATATGCAATGCATTATGCAGGACAAATGTAAGTCATCCAACCCTGCCTGTAAAGCTGCCAGTGAGTGCCCCAGGCCTACTAATACACCACTGTTTTACGTGAGTGAAACTACAATCACCAGAAGGAAAAGGTGAAATAAAAAAAATAAAAAATTCTTCTTTGAGGTCAGCTCTACCATCTCACTTTTGCAGCCTACATCAAGCAATTTACTCAATTTAGCATAAATTAAAAAGTTAATGAGGGAAAGTGTATCTTGAGGATTTGCTTTCCCCTGGTTCCCTTCTCCTTGTCCAACCAATTCCTTTTAGAAGACAGTCTAACATTCAGATTAAAACCAATATTTCAGCTCCTACATCGTATCAATTACACCACAGCTCACCACTGGCATTTGACACTGAAATATCTTATTGGATATATTTGTCAGTAGAGAAAAATGACTCTTTGCCCTGTCGTTTCAGTGTAGAAATCATCACAAAGTGGAAAAGGACAACAGACAGCATTTTCCTTCCTTTCCTTTTTTTTTTTAAAGTTTTTGAAAGTGCATAGCTTGAAAAATCTTTTAAATACAATGACAGTATAATCTTTTCTTCTTTTCATCCAGCAGCTGCTTTTGCTTAAAATAAGTCACCTATCTGCTTGAATAAAGTTTGTTTGCCACTATATGAAATAGTTTATTTGCATTATTTACTTCATCAAATTTTCGTATTATAAAGATAATTATCACACCAATAAAAAAAATTACCATCCAAAAAAAAAAAAGAAAAAAAAAGGAAAAAGAAAAAAGGAAAAAAAAAAAAAGACTACTCGATGAATGTAGGGAAAAGATCACTTTCCATCTGCCTTTGGCAAAAACACAGACAAGTAAAAGACAACTGATTTTTGCTGGAATGCGATAAAAACTAAGCACAGACAACCCAATTAAGGATATGAATGTAATCATTTCACACTTGGAAGGTGTTACTTACTGCAGTAGCTCGTGATACTTCTCGACAAGTGCTAAGGAGTCCGTTCTGCAAGTCATCTCTCTGTAAGACTACATTTTGTATGGCTGCGGGATTATCTGCATTCATTTCTATCTCCTGACTTGCTGATAGCAAAGCTTGCTCAAGCGTGTACTATTGTAATAAAAAGAATTATTTTTAATGTTCTGCATCATTGGGCTGATTTTCGTTTTATTTCAGTTATCAATGTTCTGATAATAAGCATGTAAAATAACATCCACTTTAGGTAATAAATACAATTGTCCTACTTTCTCCTTGTGTAGCTGTTGAAGCTTCTCCTCCAGTGCTTGCACAACTTTATCCTGTTCACATAAACGGCTAAGCTTAGCCTAGTGTAGAACACAAAATTATCACAGTTAGAATTTTGTTATTTACATCTTCAGTAATCAAAATGTAACTTGACTGAATCATTACATGAATCCACATAAAATGTTAATAAAACAAAATATGAATTCTAAAATTATGAAGGCATCAGTCTTACATTTTCAAATTACTTAAGAAACCCTCTCAAGAAACTATGAAATAAGTGTCATTATAACTTAAGAAACAGCACAGCTCAAAACATGCAATTTATGATTCTACAGCTAAATCTTTACAACTTAATAACAGGTATTAAATACCACTTTAATTTACATATTGTTTAGTATTATAAAGACTACTGTATACGTTCACAGTCTGTCCCATGGTTTTTCAGGTGATAGTTTCCCATAGTTTCCATTCTAGTACTACCCATATCCTTCTCTGATTTAGCTCCCATTGAGGCTTGGCTATGACTAAAACTGTTTTGCTCCAGATCCACTTTGAGCAAGTAACTGCTCAGTGCACTCTAACCAATTTAAAACAGTTTACTTTTCTATCTGAACAACCTTTTTGGTTCAGTTTGTGCTACTTTGCCTTTTCTTTTTTACTCTTAAAATAACATCTCTTAAATCATTAGGTCTACTCTTAGTTGCACTGTGCAAGAATGACTAGACATGCATCTATGTATGCATATAGAATAAGACTATGTGTGTATTTTCCACCACCAATTACACCAGTCCCCTTTTCTTTAGTAACTAACAACCCAATACTCTGAATGGTAACTACCTGTGCCAAATTTCAGTTTTGGTGTCTCCATCACATTTCCAGAGAAATTACATCTCTCGTGCTTATAACTGAACTACTACAACAGTTTTTCACTGGTAAAGTAATTAATTCCTTTCTAGAAGATATTCACCTTTGAATAGCTGTAATACTTGAAATTTCAGCCTACAATGTAATATTTCCTGCAGTTAGAAGCTTATTACAAAAAGAGTCTCATGTCCCTCAAATTAACAATGCAAATTCTGTTAACAATCACCTACATGAAATGAGTTTCAAACACAGAAACCAAAGGGGAAATTATTATCAAAATAAAGAGACAAATACCAACATTTCCAAGGAAGAAGAAATACAAGTGACTTACATCAATATCCAGCTCTTCAGTTCTATATTTGTATAGTGTACCCCTACATTCTTCTTGTGTTAACTATAAGGAAGAATAATATTGCCATAAAACAACTTAATTGGACTAAGAAAATGAAACAACTGTTCAGCTTAAGAGTTTTAACACAGAAATCAGCTTTTGCTTAAAAGTCAAACATACCACATTGCACAATATATTTTTAGCCAATATATATTAATGAAGGTAAGTAAGTGGAATGTCAAGCAGACTATCAGTAGAAAGTTGCATTAACTTAACAGGCTACATTTCTAATGCAAACTGGAGTTTTAAAGGTGTGCAACTATCTCAAACAAACATGGATAATGTGGGAAGATGAAACTGCCAGAGTAAACCTAGACATGGTTATACATCATCATTTAAGTTTTGTTATGTGAATTCTAAATACAGGGGCTCATTCTACTTGGAATTAATCATTCTAGGCCCACTAAGGTCAGGTGTTTCCACAAGGAGCATATTCTGATGTGACTATGAAACCAGAACAGAATGACCTAAGTTTACAGCATATATGTAAAATATCTTGTTATAGATATGCCAACTAAGTGCCAATGAATACTTTCTGACTACTGTTTCATGGGGATTCTCTCCCATCCAACAAGGGTATTACCAGAATGCCATAAATAGAAGGTCTTCTATTTTATCTTTGGACTTAGGCAAACTTGCCTTCTCCTGCCAGTTGGGATGCAAAGTATCCTCAAACTACTTTCATACAGCTCCTCACATGAAGTTCTAAACTCTTTCAAGTCTGTTACTGACAAGTAACGAGATTTTAAAACATTTTACAAGAAAAAAAGGTAGCTCCCCATTTTAGAATGGAGTGTCACACACAGTAACTACTTAATGTCCTATACAGCAAGCATGGACATAACACTATCAACTCTCATATTCGATTTAATTAAAAACACTGAGTCCCAACATAGATGCTTTCCTTCCATGTGTCTGTCATAATTAGGTCATAATGAGTTAACAGTACAAGAAAGACTATAATAACACAAGTCCATGTTAGGGGACACTTATAAATAAAAGGACTAGGGAAGGGTTAATGAGACAAGCATTCCAAACATAAAATAAATCTTCAACACACTAAAGTGTTTCATTTCAAGATATTATGTCCACATACCTCATGCAAATGCACCTGGTGACAATTTAAAAGTATGTATAGTGTATTAAAACCACACAATAACTTTCTTTGAAATGGACATTTTATGAAAATGAATGTTGGACTATGAAAAAAGCCACAGCACTTTTGCACCTCATGAATGTCACACAAATTAAGATATCTATTTAAACTCCTACTATGGTAGAGTTTTGTTGTTTTACTGTCGATTTTAATCACAATGAGAGAAAAATGAGGAATGGAAATATTCAAATAAAACTCATAAACATGGCCAAATGTCTTTAACTTACAGAGAAAACCTAGTTATATTTCACAACAGAAAGATTTTTAAAAAAGAAAGATTATCCCCTATTAGACAAATACAGCTTCCCAAGTCACTGCTCAGCATTTTATGTGGCTGGGCTGGAAAAATGTAATAGTGTTTTTTCGAGTCAGTATTTTTATACTTTCTTTAAAAAGAGAGACATTTATTTTTTTTGGCATTTCAACCTTAATTATAGCTGAGTTTAAAACAGTTTGCCAATTCAGCATCCTTATCCCTATGTACCTCCTGAAAGGGATGTATCTTAAATACTCAGAAAACGAAAGCACATTTCCAAAGAACACTCTACACGTGCTAATTCTGCTTATTAAAATCCTATGACACTTTTAAAATTGCTGCCAACTTCTTGCTTTTGTCAGCAGTACCAGTTCCCCACAATAGGCACTGCTGGAGAGCCACTTCATTTCAACATCTCTACTGCAACATTGTACATAGACTTAGGGTAAAAAACTCCAAAAATAATATGAATAACTTAATCCATCTCTGACAGAACAGCAGCTTCAGTTTTCACAGCACATCAATAAATCCACTCAAGGCAAAAAGTGCAGAATGCTATCACATCCTACTGGAGTTACAGGAGGAACTGCAGCAGACAGAACGCAATTACACATCTCAAGCAAGGTTAACAATCTCATAACCCTGGAAAACGCATTATAAGAGCTCCAATGACCAAGTTATCAAAATGTACTTTCTGTCACGTTCCACAAACGCCTTTCTTCGCCAAATCGCTCCTACAAATCCTGTGCCAGGACAGTAATTTCAGAGCAAGAGTGCCACCTACTGAACCAGCGACGTGACTTGCTGCTGACTTTGCTTTCCCTCGACATTTGCCTGCTTAAACCACACCGAAGTCCATTCCTCCCAACATGGGGAAACTCACTGCACAGCTCCCAAACATTAGGGAGCACCGCCCTGACACCTACAAATAGAACTTACCATTTTTTGGAAGGTAAACTGCTCACAAAGAGTTTGGTCAAACACGGACCTTGCAATGAAAAAGTGACATGACCTTAATTGAACCTTCATCTTACATTAGAAATAATTTGTTATCAACTGTACAGTCGCACTGCACAGTCCCCATCTCCATCACACACCAACACCAGATGAATCACAGGAGTGGATAAATCATGTGCTTCAGACATGAGGGGTTAAACCTATTTAAGTTGTCAATATTAAAAACGTTTCAGTGACAGTGTTATTTCATTACCTTATAAGCTATTTTCAGATTCCACTAATTGTTTTGATTCAATAAATATATGGCAGGAAATTTCACACCCCAAAACCACACTACACAGTTCTGCAAGATACTGCACTTAGGAAATTAAAACAGGACAGTCTGAGGCATTTTTTAATTTAAAGTCAAGACTTCCAAGAGGAGCTTTTTTTCTTTTTAAAATACTTCTTGCTACCAGGAAGCAGGGCAAATGGGCATTTAGCCTCCAGTAAGCAAGGTTCTCCTCTAATTTTCAATAATGTTGTCATATAACATGTTCAAACTGGAAAAAGAAGATTTTTAGCTCAAACACGATCATCTCCTGTTTGTAACAAAACCTGAAAAATATTTCTGCCTACAAATCTCAAAATCTAACAAGTGTAATAGTTTAAATGTATGCAGCTGTGATAACAATAATAATATGCCATAAACAACACCTGCCCATCCTTATAGGAGCAAACAAATCACAGGCTACTTTTCTCTGGTTTTAATGTATTAAGAACAATTATCCATGGAAAGACCTGGATGTTATCTTGTTGCACTCAAGATTTTAACTTTTCTCCCTTTAGGGAACTCACGCATATAATTGAGGAAAATTTTACTTTTTTAAATCAGCCTATGCTGCTTTAGAAAACAAGATTAACGCTCCTCACCTAGTATTAGAAATAAACCCAAACAAGGTAGAAATGGGTCCAGTCTGTAAAAAGTGTCTTTTTCTCTTGTCTGTATGTATGGAATAATCTTCCTGGTTTGTACTTGTGAATTTGCAGTACAGTCTGTAGAGCAGACTGATGTAAGTCAAAGTGATTTAACTAATTGTGAAGATGAAACAAATCACAAACAAAATTGTCTTATAAATAACACATTTGAAATAGTAGATATTTTTGCTGTTTTACTAAAGAACCATTAATCATTACAAACAAACAGGAAGCAAGACATTTTAAGTTTTTAGTTAAGTACAAGCTTTTCTTGCTTTCCTTTGCTTAATTCTAAATAAGCTCAGTCATAAAACTGAACTGAACAAACTGAAGCAAATAAAGATCCTTTTCTTTATCAGCAGGAATGGTTACAGTCATCAGAAACTAGTTTATCATCTTGACAACAGAACAGGTTTCAGTCACTTGCACAGAGGCTTCTCCCAATTGTTTGGGAGAACTGCATTAAAACTGCAGCAGGAAAGATGATTGTTAAACCAATTTATTTTACTTGAATAAAAAACCTGCATGTCTGTTTAGACTTTAAATAAGTTGCCAGAATTTTAAACAGGTTAGTTTTGCATTACAGAAGTTTAGAAGATTGTTTAGGCAGTGACATTTTGAGTGTGTTTTTATCCTTTCCTGGAAGTAAGTTAATGCATTATCTCATACAGGAGACTTCATCCATGAAAGCAAAAGATCTTGCCACTCTACAGTTTAGGCAACACGAGGGTTCTTTCCACACAAGGCCGCAAACAGTCTGACCTGAAGAGACCACATCTCTAGTGACAACAGGTTTTTAAGTCTTCACAACCTGTTAGTCAGTGTTTCTTTGACGAGAACGTCAAAAAAGGTGCTTATTTAGTGTCAAAGACAAAGCAGCAGCTGTGCTGACAAGGTGAAGGCAGCGCTGTGCAGCACAGCTTCCTCAGGGCAGCACTTGGAAATTTACTGGTATCCCTAAATACCTGAGTAGATTAGCCCAGGCACAACTATACCTCAGATATGTCTATATTATTATTAGAAGCCTGAGCCAGTTTACCCTGACACATCTAAACCAGTTCTGTTCGTCATACGTATGTCGACTTGTCTTACATACTCTATAAGAGAAAACTGATCCACTTTAAAAAAACTGCAACCCCTAGGCTTCTTAAAAATAATACAACAGAAACTCCAAAATTTAATTTAGGGCTTGAAGGCACCTTACTTCTCCCATTCCTCTCCAAGCAGTTCCTTCAGGTTCCATGTTAAAGATCCTGTTTTGCACAGAGAAGCACAACTTGGACGATGACGAAATCAGTCACTCACAACCCAACTTCCTCTGGAAAGCTGAGATTTTTTTTTTTGCAACTTTTCTGGATCAGAAACAAATTTATAATATGGACTTGATTTAAAAAAAAAAGAAACATGCAGTTAAGGTGCAGAAATTTTTAGAAATGTGGCAAAGCCTTAATCACTAATAAGTGACTGTTTTACAGAACATCTTTTCTTCAAGTTACACAACCTTTATATGTAATTTTGGCTCACAAGAGCATAAATATAAATGCAATGGAACTGGTCAGATATCCCTTGTAAGAAAAACATCTTCATTGTATTTGAGGCAAGAAACTTCTTAAACATCCCCTGATTTGACAGGGACTATTCAGTTAAGCCCCAGCATCCCTAAGACACTGCGGTGCCAACAGATATGGATTGGCCATGCTCATAAGTTAATGCAGGTCTCAACTCACAGACAATATTTCCATTCACATTTCTGGTTCTTCTTCCATCTTACCATTTACAACCATCACTAGTTACTCAGTAAGTGTGCACAGTTAAGTCTGCTGTGACTTTATGAACAGACACTGCCTTTTGGATTTACAGTCCCCAGATCAAAGTAATTTTGATCCTTCCTTTCTTCAGTGGCTAAAGGCTTGGTAGGTGCAAACAAAAACTTGTAAATCCACTTCCTAGAACGAAACAAAATTGCCAGAGATGACCAGGTAAACACCACTCACATGCTTTTGTAGTGGTCAAAAGAAAGAAGCACCTTTGAACACTAATTGCAGAGAATCATGCTAAGACAAATGTTGGAAGCTTATTGGAAGGTTTATGAATTTACTGGACACCTGCATAAAGCATCAACTAATTAAATCGTCTAGACAGAAAAAATTGTTCAAAAGTGTACATTTAATACTAAACAACAAAAACGCAGCAGAAGCCATGCTAACAATATTGCAGCATTGTATAAAGCATGGATGACTCGTGGTTTTCCAAAGCAAAGGAGAGAAACACCAATGTCATGAATAAATCTGAGGAACAACCAAAACTGTCACTAAGGAAAATTTTCGCAGATGATAAAGCAAATTTCATTCACTCTCCAAGACCTTACTTGCTGGTACAGTTGCGGTCTTAGCGCCGAGTTCTCAATCATAGTGTGAACCAAGGTGATTAAAGGTTCATTCTCTTTCATCTATTTCAAATCAGGAGGAGCATACAGCAAACATCAGTTTACAGCATGGCTAGATTTGAAAGACGACACTGTAAAATATAGCCTCTACTTTAATTTTTTTCTAATAATGCAGCAGATTACATTTTAACCCATGCTTTTTATATATTCCATCATTCAGTAATATCAACATCTGGAAAGTTTAATAATATCAAACAAATACATCAAAACCACAGAAATGATCAGAACCAATGCAATATTTATTCACCAAGGCTCTCCCTTTTTAAAAATAAAAATGCTTAAGATAAGTTTGGCTTTGCACGATATTGAAATGAAAAGCATTATCAGATTTTGGAATAGGAACACTCAAACCTTTATCAAAAACCTTTTAAATTATAGATTTAATAACTCAATGTACATTAAAAAGATATAAGCATCCCCAGCCTGTGAATATTGAAGCGAGGTTCAGGCTCCTGTTCATGTATCAAAAAATGCCTTTATATGCTGCACTGATTTATATCCTTAGGGACTTTGAACCATTGCTTGTTGCATTTATCCACCCCCATACAGGTGTGAAACCATTTTGGAACTGGTCAGACAGTTTCTATAGTGATTAGTATTTTTGATATAGGTGCAAATATAAAAACCAGATGCTTTATTACGCATTGCATACATTTAGGATTTCAGAAGTGTGCAACAGAAAACAGTATGGGCCTTTTGGTTTTAGAAAGGAGGCTTTCCTAACAGTAAGGGAGAAATTATGAGAACAGGTGGTTTTCTTCTCCAAAAGAAACTCAAAAGTCACTTAATGCATAATCCTATTTTTGTTGGAAACTTTAGGACCTGTTGGAAACTCTAGGAATACCTGTTTCGAGTATGGTTGGTTACACAGGAAGTGTGTGAAGGAATATTTATGATCTTTCACTCTGTATGTGTATATATACACACACTCCCCATGAAATTACAAAGAAAGGTTTTGTTTCATAGACTGAAATGCCACAGAATGAGTTTTTGATGCCTTTTGGAACTTCTTGCTCCTATTTATTTAGAGAAAAAACCTAACTTGTATGTTTGGAGAAGTAGGGGTTTTTTTCTCCTCACAGGAAACATATTTTCTTGTCATAGATAGAGGACCTTTTTGTTGTTGTTGTTGTTTTTTATACATAGTAAAGTCTGATCAGCTGATGAGTTAATCAGCCAATGCAGAATACCTTAAGAAGGCAAGCTTATGATGCTCTGTTTGTTCAAGGCAGGAAAAACACTAAACGAGTAACCCCTACCATTTGCTCCATCATCAATAGCACATATAAACAGAAAACTAGAACTGACCCAAGAAGTTGTTCTCCCCTTACATTAAAATTTTGTCCAGAGATTGGGTGCAACAGGTGATCTCAAAAGAGATCTCAACAGTAAGATTAACAATAGGGTCCAAACCTGAGCAATCAAACTACAGCCAACTTAAATAACTGTAAAGGAAAAATTACTCTGAAGCTCAGATATTTTATTAGGAGATACGGGTTTGGATGCATTTTTATTAGGAGGATTTCAACAGCTTCATACTCTCTAGCTAATACTTTTTTACAATATCTCAAATTTTTCCTTTCTGGCCAATAACAGCCAAGGTCAGAATTAATTTCTGTTAAACTGTTCAAAGATTGTTGACATCCAGATTAGAAAATAAGCAAAGTGGATTTGCTCAAAGGACATTTTGAAGTAATGTTTTGTCCTCCAGACAGCTCCAGCTTTGATTTATAGCACTTCTTCCAATATCTTTACTACCATTTGTGCTTAACTATTCTTATCTAACACTATTTGCAAAGGCCACTTATATCCAGAAAAGCCGCAGTCCCTTAAGCCCTTGTGGAACAAAAACCAAAAACCAGGTAATGGGTGAAGTAGTGCCAAGCAAAGAGCCTTTGTAGCAGTCAAATACAGCAAGTGTGTTATTTCCCCTTTAAGAAATAATGTTTCCAAAAAATACTGACAATTAACTATCGAGAAATTCGGACCTTGAGGGAGCATCTCAAATCTTCCAATAAACAAAAGGTAGTGCACAGAGAGGCAGGCCGTGCTCAAGAACTGGCAAAGTGAACCAGAGTTACATGGGACACAATGGCAAGTCCCATGCTCTAAAAGGTGAAGAGAACACCTATTTTGTAATCTTCAAGCATTATCATAAGTCTACTCTGAAACTGAAGTTGGGCACTATTCACATTGAATAAATAGCTCAAGGTAAAATAATTGCTTGTTCATAACAGAAGCAAACCTTGATTCTCATTCATTTCAGAAAAAAAATATTATTTTTGTACAACAAAGGACAGATTTTAGCTCCTACATGTAATATTATTATACTTTTAGAGTGTCTCCAATTAAAGAAGTCACAAAAATTGGAATTAATAGATTTCCATAAGCAAACCAAAGTGTCACACAGCAACACAGCAATAAATCCAAATAAAATCCACCAGTCTTGGATTTATAATTTTCTACTTCTAGTGAATAACTCTTTTCTCCCCAGAAGTGATGCTTCATCTTTGCTTTTTTCTCTGCTGATGTACTGTATAAAAGCATTTCCAGCTGGAAACAATAAAACCCCACCTCCTTGACGTAGGAACTATAGGAACAGCTACTTTATTTACGAGCGAACATCTCAGTGGGTATTTTGTGTTTTAAACTGTCAAGCCAAGCTACTGACAACTTTTCTCTTCCTTCCTTTTCCTGAATTCTCTTCTATGTTTGGTAACACCCTACACAGATGACATTTCAGGATGTGCTGGTCTGGTGGCAGCGATCAGCTGGAACAGTGGCTGCCTCCCAGCACACTGGCAATAGGACCTGACCAAGCTTTTCTCCCACCTTCCCTCTGCTATTTAATACTCTGTCCAGAAAAAAAAAAAAAAGGAAGGAAAAAGCAGTTTTCCTTCCTGTCTTCTTTTCACAGCAATTCTGCCTTCACGCAGTCTTTCTTTCACCCTAGAGAGTCCCTGTCCTCGAGCCTCCCTTCTTCCACTGGGGACTGAAAAGGAAGAAAAATAAGGCAGTAAAAAGAACAGTGGTGGGTGTGTCAGCCACTCTACCTTTTCCAGATGAAAAATACATGTAAGAGTAGTATCCTATATGCTGCTAACATAGGACATAAAATTTTAGGCTGAAACACAAGATACCAGATGTAATAGAGGATTATCTGTCAACTTTATCCAAACCTCCTTGTACTGTTCCAGCCTTCCTTAATTTACTGCTTTTTCCCAGAACCACCTTCAGCATATCAGAAAGAAGGTGCTGAAGAGGAGAAAACAGAAGCAAATGACCAAGACAGTAAGGATGTTGGCTGTGGGACCTTGACTCCTTTATTTGACAACTTCTCGTTCAAGTTCTGTTTATTTTTTAGGCACCCTTTGAAAACTGAAGGAAACTAAAAATGAAAGTACCAGCAGAATTATTTTAACTACTTAACACCTAAACTATTTACATGAATAGCTATTTCAAAAAACTGGGGGGAAAAAAGGCTAATTGAAATGAAATTTAGTAAATCTTCTACTGCGACAAACCCTTGTGGGAAATGCTGAGATCAATCAGACAACATGCATGGAGAGTTTTACATAGATAGCATGAGCTCAGTGGAAAAGGGCTTTTCAGCCCAAGAAAAGTTTTACTATCAACATAACATTCAGAAGCTTACTAAAAGACTGGTGTGCTGGAATTCTCGATAACAACAGAAAGATTCAAGTGGGACCTCCTGCCAGGGCTTTATTTACAAAGGAGAAAAAAAGCATGTCTAGCCTGTATTTTAAAAAAAAGAAAAACATCCTTATGTTCCTGCTTTTCATTACTGTTATTGTAATTAGTGGGTACAAATAAATTATGGAGATGACAGGCTTGGATTTCATAATACACAATAAGTGATCCTTTAAAATTTGCTAATATGTACTCATAACATCCCACACTGGCAAACAAATCATCATTGTTTGCCTGGGGTTGCTAGCTATGTCCACAGAACTGCTTCCCAAATAGCAGATGAATCCCTCTCACAACCCTCTACAAACCCTGAGCCAGCAGAGTGGTTTCAAAAGAAAAGGGTGCTGGACAATCATTCTTTTGGCCATAAGACATCAAAGAAATCATATGGCTGGATATATGTGTGCCAGTCTCTTTGATCTTTTTTTTTCTCCATCTCTGAACTCCAACAACAACAACAAAAATTCTGAAAGCATAACACCAAAACATCAGAAAGTGTAACATGAGAATTTTGAAGCATCTCCAAAGGAAACAGCAGCACAAAAACAAAGCAGGATTTCAAAAAGGTGATGGAATATTCTTGATCAGAAAACCACCTAACCAGCAGACAACGACTTACTGTAACAATATAAAAGTAACCCTCCCTACACATGAACTTGAGTGTGCCTGAAAATCCACCTGTGCAACCTCAGTACATGCTTACTGTCTTTGTGACCAAGAAAGTGAGAGTTGAAGATAACTGGAGTCCCACCATACGTTTTAGGCAAAGCAGGTTTTGACACTATTTTCAGAGATTAAATACAAGTGAAAATACCTAATTTAATTACAGCGGACACTTAAAAATTCAAAGAGGAAAAGTGATTATGCACGCTGGTTAAAGATGCAGCTGTCAAGGAGGAAAGGCCTTTTGATTTTTTTTTCTTTCCAACATAAAGGAAAATTGACATTGGACAAAGTAATGAAAAGATATAAATGTGATACCACCCTAGAAGCAGTGATACACAAAGTAAAAAGACTCCCAGGGAGATTAATTTGCTACAGGCAGATGACAGTATTATAAAACAAGAGAAAAAAAGAAAAACTGATCAGAAACTGGGACAAGTATTCCAACTTGCTCTTCCATGATTTTGTGTTTAAGGCAATATATTTTAGACTTGATAATGATTTCTTGTGTTAAGAAGTGCAGTGATTCCTTGCATCTCTGGTATGGGTAATTATGGCATAACTATAAGATTTAGACACTTTCCTAAATTAATGTTTACCACACCACATTTCTAAATTTCATCTGATACGAGTAAAAGGAAAATAATTTTTACCACTTTGCATGTTGCACAAAGACAATTCCCTCCATTTAATCCTGCCCATTATACTCACAAGCTTGGGTAATCAAGCAACAGCATGGTACACAGTTTTACACTTCACATTGACTGCTATCCTTTCTTGGCAACAAATTACATTGAAGACAGAATCAATCCCTTATTGCAAATCATTATAAACTGGAAATATTTGAGTCAGATGAAATATTTTGGTATAGTATAGCAAGCAGTTTTCCCCTACTGTTTTGGACCTCCTGCAACCCCTTAAGTAAAACAAGACAGAGGTGTTTAGAAATGCGTTGCAATTGAACTAAATTGATCATAATTCACACTTTGTTTTCAAGAGACAGTAGGAAAATAAAGTCACTGGGTGAGCCAAGTCCATATGAGAGTGTGTATGTCTCTGTGTACAGGTGGGGCTTTTAATAACTCACTGAAATACCATTAGAGGAACATGTAGGATATAAATGTTCTAACAGTTGGTTTTAAGTGTAAGGCTCAAAATTTTCATTCAAAGACAGATTATTAGAAAAAGAAAAAGCCACAGTGATTTTTACATTTTTAACCAATGGTCACCTAGCTGCTTCTTTTTCCTCTAAGCACTTAGGACTGTCTTTTATAAATGCTAGCAAAAAGAAATGCCATTTAAAAACTTCTCACACGCAAGTTGTACTGAAATCTCATTTGATCACGCAACAAAGCCATAAAGAGAGGCTTGTGATATCACAGTTCTTCACTTTGCAATCAATTATGCTAGTGAAGACATAATTCCACCCTCGCTTTGTAAGTTATGAGAAATTGTAAAGAAGCAAAATCTTATTCTTATATAAATCTTCAAGAATTAACTGAGAAAAATGTGAGAAAATGAGCCATGTTATGATCTGATTAAAACCTTTCTTCATGTTTGACCTCTCTTTAATTTAATGTCCTGTAGAAACATCTAACTTTGCTTAATTTGGAAAACAGAAATTTTCAGAAGTATAATATTTCTATATATTGCATGTGTGTCATATGAGCTTGGAAATAAATTATGACTTTGGTTAAAGAAGGTAAAACATTACAGTTAGTGTTATTGTAAGAAGGAAATGAAGAACAGAAAAATTAATTGGCAAGTTGCTGCTGTATTCTGACAAATTTTCAATTGAGGGTTTTTTTTTGCCTTATAACATGTCAGATTCGTAACTGATTAAGATATTCCATGCTATGGGCATCCTCCAACTTCATAAAAAGCACTGAAAATCCTTCTCCCCAAATATTTCCAGCTATGATAGAAGCAGGTAAAAAGCATTAAGAAACTCAAACGCACAAGAAAATTGCAAATCCCACCTGGTGATCCAAATATATAGCATTCCTTTGAAGGTGATGTGAAAGAATCTCATTCTAGTAGGCAGCAGTCAGAGGGCGAAAGGAAAGGGACAGAAGGTGCAGAATGCATGAAAAGAGCTTTAAAAGATGTAAACTAGACAGTGATCTGTTTTATGCAGAAATATAATACAGTTTTTAACTGCTTTTTTGGGTGAACTGTTACAAGTCTTGATCCGAAACAGAAGTGATGGAAGTTTACCACAAATTAGGCTATGAAGCACTATATCACATTTTCTATTTACATCTAAAATATAGTAAGCTCATATAAATGCCCACTACACAGACAACTATAAACCCTTTGATAAATCTGTGTTTTAAGCAAGTCCTGCTGTTCGCAGACATATTATGAATGAGAAGATATCTGATATGAGGCAGTATAAACAATAAATTCATATCATGATCTATCACTACTGATTTTGTTTGTGATATCAACAGATTAAAAACCTTTAACATATTTTAAAATATCCCCCTGCAATTTTGAACTTGGCTCATTTCGAAAAGCCCCAAAGTAAAACCTCAAAGGGTTAATAGCAGAACATCACATACACAAAGAACCAAAGTTACTCTATTCTACTCGCAATACAGTCAGAAAATTTTGCACCAACAAAGCACAAAGCAAACTTTTGCTTAATGGATGACTACAGGTTAGTGAGAATGGTACATGGTACATGACACACATTGCTTTATAGCTGACCTTTGGGCTGCTGGCCTCAAGTTTTAGTTGCATGAGCTGTGCTAGTGTGTGTTCCCGGATACTACTCAGTTCAGCTTGCTGCCGTCTCAGCTTTATTAGCAGCAGCGTGAGCTCCTCTGGCTGAAGGAGTGCAGTGTGAGAAGCCAAAGAGTAGAAAAAAGGTTAATTGGTATCCCAAACAACACTTAAATAAAATAAGGCTTCTGAGCATCTTTCTTACAAAAAAAAACCTTTCTACAGCGTTACAACAGAAGAAACACCATTTCCACCCCCTTCAAACTGACCACTTTTAAATATATAATGAAAGGTTAACTTTTAACTGCTCAAAACAATTTGATACTGCAAATGCTGTAAGAATAAAATATTCTACATAAAGGACAAAAATAAGGGAAGATTTTGCAGGGTAAAGTCTGTGCAGTCCTCACACTTCCTCTGACATGCACATCAAATTGACGATACTGGCTTAATAGGAGGGGGAGATAATTCTAGCTCTTAGGATATCACTATTTGTACATGGACAGCCATTTGAGCTTGGTGAAAGAATCAAAACATCCCCTCAAGAAAGTTTAGTTTTAAAAATGATTCTTCAAATGTATGCGTCAAAATTGAGAGTAAAAATAATGAAAAATCCATCTTAACTGAACTGCCTCAGAAACCATCACCTTTCACAAAATAAAACTGAACAAACATGACAAAAATAATTTTCCATCACACCTTTCACAGGTCTGAGGCTATCAGTTATTTTATTGCTTTATGACTAAGCTGTACAATAAAGCCTTGGGAAGGGATGAGGACCAGTATTTAAACCCCAAGATTATATATATTATGGAAATAAAGTCACGCTCAAATGTGTATTTGTCAGGTAATTCCACACAGATCAGTTTAGGTCAGTTTGGGAAACTCTCTGAACCATTCCTGGGAACCATTTTGTATTATCAATACTTCAAAGAAAACAAACCAGTTAACATCACAAGTATTTTTCGTTGCTTCTGTTTCTTACACTTCTCCAGAAGTCAATCTTACAAGAGGTTAAATATTCACCCAGCATTTTGATTTTCTCACAAGTTCTGCGAGTTAAATAAAACCCAAACACAAAAACCTCCTAAAACCCAGCTTGCTGTCTCCCAAAGTCACAGAATTTCCCCAAAGCAAGGAAGTAAAGAAAAAAGCTCCAGAGAACAACATATTGAAACACTGAAAAACGAATACCAGTTTCTTAGAATAAAGAGGAAACATCCATGAGAATAAGCATAGCACTGGCACCGTTGTGAGCTGGGGCAAGAGTAGCCCACAAGAGGGAGCAAGGGATTTCCACATAGCTTCAGTTGGCAAAACCATTTGCTTTGAGGGAAAACCAACACCAAACCCAAGTTGTCTAACAGCAGTTTTTCTTCTTACAGTACTCCTTCAATACCTGGATTTAAAATACTTAATTTCAGAGAGTAAATGTAAGAATGTAGACTGCTACACAAGGCATTTTCAAGCTCTCTCCAAAAATAAGTGACAGTGCTTTCAGTCTGAAAATTAACATCAATTCAAAGCACAAGACATCTTATTTTTAGGAATATGAGAACTGAAAGTAGCATCTTCAAGCAAAAGAAACATTGATCCACTTTTTCAAGGTCAAAACTCCTCTCAGTACGTTCTGCAAAAGCCCAGTTTTAGTGCATTAGGAATAAAATATTTAATGGCACTTAAATCCAATGTTTGCAAGTAAACCTTTTTCCAAAGAGGAGCCCATCAAACCGTAATTTCTACTCGTCTCTAGACATTCCTAACGTTGCAAACATGTTTTGATGCTGCTGCAAGTGCTGTGATACAGCATTTGATACAGCTCTTGGGACTCTGGTAACAACCACAACACAAAATTTTCTTCAGAGCTACCTACGGGTTCCCTCCTCTGGCCCCTGCAACGCTTGTGCTGTGGGGACAGAACTTCTGGTTTCCACAGGCAGAAGCTTGGATCTTCTTGCCCCTTATCCCCCTCATCAGCCCAGCTCCAGCAGAGCCGAGGAGAGCAGAGGGGGCCCTGAACCCAAAGAAATGTCTGGAAGGCACCAGCTGCCCAAGGTCAACCCACAAATTCCTGAAGGTGCCAGAGATTCCTGCTGGGAAGTGCAAGAAACAGGGATTGAAGCAGTGGAAGGATTGACTGCGAGTTGCTGCCCACAGTGTGATTAAAAAAAAAAATCTGTCTTCTTAATTCATAACTCTTGAAATCAGTAATTTCAGATGGACAGAGAAAGATTATGGAATAGAGGCAAAAACTGGTAAAGAAAATATATAAACTGAGGACAATATCTTAGATTTGGGCTGAGTCATGTTTCAGTAAGGAAGGCGAACCGTATTCACCAATATTACTTCGATTAAATACCTTCAGTGAGAATTTCAGCTCTACCACACTAAAATGGGAGATGTCAGAAAGGCCAATTATACAAAAAGCAGTTTTAGTACCTTTCAGATTTCCAAAAAAAGCCAAACTTTACTTCTAGGTTTTCCTAAATAATTAATGGAGAAATAAGTGTTCTGTAATGTATTCTACCCTCTCCCAGGAATTTCAGCAATGTATCAACTATGATTAAAATATAATAAATCTGTATTTCTCAAAGAAAATCTTGACTCAGCAGCTATGTGATATTCTCAGCATTCAGTGGAACCATAGACTATTCCTTTACTTGCTATAAAAATCTCTGATAATTAAAATAAAGGCTACATTTAATGCAAGCTTTGAATACAATAAGATTTCAGTGTTGCCTCTTCCTATTTAAAGAATTATTCTTAAAAGCCCCTGATGCACAAAATAAAAAAACCAACTCACTGTTTTGCCTTGGAGGCTCTGAGGAGTAACAGGCTGTAAACTCAGACCTGCTGGCATCGACCTTCTGTCGGGTACAAAGACATGCTGTACAAAAAAAAAAAATAGCACAGTATGATCCAAAGTTATTTCTAAAGACTCAAAAACTTTTAAATGCTAAAAAAAGAAAAATCAAGCCAACTTCACACTCATGAAAATTTGCTATGATTTGTGCCAGTCATGTTCCCTGCTGATCTACTATGTAGGACATTCAAGGAGTCTACATCTAAATTTTAGAAATACCCCAACTTTCATCATTCATTTAATTAACAGTTCTCCCTCATTGTTGTTGCCTGACTGACAGCCTGTGCAAACAACAATTTGAGTTTTTCACCTCCCACTGAAAGCCATTGAAAAGCCTAAGATCTCTATGAAGATGGGGGTCTAAATCTTTAATTTAACCCTACTGATTTCAAATAATCAGCCTCCTAATTACCCAATCTTCAAAACAGGTCTGTGTTTTTGAGTTAACAGCAAAAGCTGGTTGTGTAACTAATGAAATACAAACCAAACAGCTTGAAAAACCAAAGGGAAATATTAGTATTGCGTAAAAGATACTAAATATGCAATGAAATACTAGCATGAAGTGTTTGAGAAGGAAAAAATATCAGGAAGCAAAACATGGCTGAAAGAACAAGTAAGCACATGCTCTGCTGCACTGACATGGTGATACTTGTCACATGTGTGAGAGGCACTGATTACTAAATTTTCAAAGCAGTTGAGACACAAAGGATGTCAAAACAAAATGACTCCTTTGTTGACAGAGACCTGAAAACTTTGAAACCCAAGACTTAATAATCAACTCTAAGTTGTTTAAACTGCTTTAAGATGCAGTTATAGACTTTTTTTAGCCTGCATCAAGGAACAAAGACACCAAGATAAAGTTTTTGGAAAAACGCTCAGGAGCATTTTACATCCACTGAAGGAGTAATTTTTATGTAATTATCTCCAATCTATTAAAAACCATGATAGCACAAGCATGACAAATATAGCAGAGCCATATACAGCACTCAAGTTTACAATGCTCCACGTCTCCCACTCACTGGTGAAGACCAGCAGAGTTAACACTAGTCAGGCACTAAGGTTGTGTATATTTAGACTCCAATCTTTAGGGATCACCTTAACAACTCAAAGGCATAAAAAGAAACAATACTTTGTCTTCTGCTGGAACCCGAGGCAGCCAAACTTGTGGCTGAAGAACAGAAAACAGCACGTGGAAAGAAACCTGGGATTTTGAGTCCTCTTAGAAAGCGGAAAGATTTCCGTACATATACAAACTATTCTGAATAATTTGCCTATTGAATCTTTTTTATTTTCTTTAGAGAAATGTTAATACCACAGGCAGTAATATTAGGACAGCACGTTTTCACCTAGCACATTATAAAAATGCCTTTTTACTACCTTTATATTTTTAAGTGCCTTTTAAAATCAAACCTTTCTCCACGAAAACAGTGATGCCACTTAAACTTCATTATAATAAAATATACTACAGTGCAACACGAGTTTTACAGTAACCATATACTTTCTACTAAGCATCCTCGTAAATAAGAGGTTTTAGCTATTAAATGAAGTATTTTTACCTTGCTATGGTGCGCCCTGTGCCTGCGATCAATGGTCACATCTCCCCTTTGCACTGGTGATGACACTTCCGACCGGTAGGTCCGCTGTGGGGAATATCCCTGGAAACCAGCGATGGAACCGTGAGAGGGCGAGGTGGGAATCGAATGCATGGTCTGATCGGAAATGTTAATCATAGTTTTTGGGCTACTTATGGTACTGTGTCTAGTCAGAGTCGTCTGCTTGTTGTAGAACTGGCGCTGCTGCCACTCGTAGAGCTGCCACATCGTGTCGTCGCGCATGGACCTCCGCTTCTCCTCGGCGCTGACAGGTCCCATGGCTCTGTCATAGGCCGAGGGTGCCACACTGCAGAGGCTCTCTGGACGTGCCTTGCTGTTCCTTGGCAGTGTTCTGTAGCCCTCTGGGTACCGGGGTAAGGCTTGAGGGCGATGGCTCGGCATGTTCCTTGGTAACGTCTGATAAGAGATTACGCTGAAACACAAATTTTCTTTCTGTCAGTGTACAGCATCAATATTATGGCAAGGCTAAGTTTTCAATATGGATTAGGTTTATCTAGCAGAATCTTACCTTTTTTAATACTTCAAACACCATTTAAAAAATGGAAGACAAGACAACAATTAAAGAATCAATTGTACTGACAATGCACTGTAGCAGTTGAAACTGGATCCCTCTCTCTCCTATTAGCTCTTGATATTATCTGTATTTTGTCTTTTCACCAGTCTAGTATATCAAGTTTATATCATATCGTCCAACTTATCTATATGCTGGATAGGTCAAAGTTTTTAAAGCTTTAATTTTACATCCACTGAAAGAGTAATTTCTATGTAATTATTTCCAATCTATTACAAAACAGGTGTATCTGTTTTGATTTTATTGAATTATGTAAAACAAGGCTTAACACTGAGGGGATTGGGCTTTTTACAGTTTTCATGGTTTAACAATTGAAGATGGATTCTGTTATCTTTCTGAATGTCCTAGAATATAAGTAATTGCATGCAGACTTTAAATTGCATGGCACACCATACCAAGTTTTAACATTTCTACACTGTTTCCATATAAGCCCATTTGAAATGTTCTCTTTTCCAAAAGTGAAAAAATATCCTGTTGTTTCCCCAAGAAAATCTTGAGCAGTTACTACGGACATTAAAAAAATAGTGATTCTTCTAACAGCAAACCAAGGAAAAACTGCACCAATTGTTTAAAGAAATTATGTATTGTAATTGTCAAGGATAAGCCATTCCGTATCAGCTATTCAAGCAAAACAAACAGCAAAATATTTCTTTGTTTGATAATAACTTTGTATTGCTTTTCAACTCAGATATGAATTCAAAGGCCTATTCTTTAACTTGTTGCCACATTAAAATTCTGGAGTGCTACAGTCATTTAGCAACTTTCAGCACTAGTTGAAATGCAGAATTTTCCATACCGAGTATCGATGCGTGCCTAAGTGTGACAAAGCGCTCCTTGGGTTTTTTTCCCAGAGGTCAAAATCTGGGTCATAAACATTGATTCATTCATCCCTTATCTAAAACGCAAATGAGGTGCTCTTAAAACCTTTTGCTACTCATCATGCATATGACAGATGCTTGCTCAGAGACAACTCAGACTGGGCAGGATTTAGCCATCAGAGGGCAGCAGCTTCCAGCTACACCCCACACCAACTCCAACTAAAATCCCTGCCACCACCAGGCACCAGAACATGAAGATGGCTTTGAATTGCTCCAGTGCCAAAAAAAAACATTAAAGAAATGGTGTAGAGCAAATGGAAAGGTAAACCAGCATAAAGCATATTTGATCCTTATGGAATAACTATTAAGGTAATTGATGACGGTAAAACCCATTTTTCACTGAAAATAGTTAAGCTGAGTATTTATGGTCACCTGTTACATTTTGGGGATGAAAACTGCTATAAAGAGCTTTACATACAAAATCTGCTACAGTTTATGAAGCTTTTCATGAATTAATGAAGTATTATCCCCATTTTGTAGATTGGGCAGCTTTCCATTCTCACAGGAAAATAAAAAGGGGGAAAGAGATTCTAAGTCCTAGTCTTTTGCTGCAAAATCTGCTTAAATACCTCTAAATTTCTGTAGTAACATACCATTAATTAGAAGGCTTTTCTCTATCTCCATATTTAAAAACAAACAAACCAGATGCTTTTGAGCTCCACTTCTAACTTTCAAAATACAAGTGTAGCTATACCCCATAACAGGTATAGTGAAGCTTGACATTTTCATGAAGTTATTTGGCAGTTACACCCACCTCACCCACTAAAGCTCCTCTCTTGTTTTATTAATTAAATGAGCATTGTAATCCTGTTGGCTCCTTTAGATATCCTGAACCACTTGAAGAACAGCCGTCTGAAACTCTTACTAATGTTAAAGATAGCAATTTAAAGTCTGCATGCAATTACTTATATTTTAGGACATTTAGAAAGATAACAGAATCCATCTTCAAGTGTTAAACCATGAAAACTGTAAAAAGCCCAATCCCCTCAGTGTTAAGCCTTGTTTTACATAATTCAATAAAATCAAAACAGATACATCATTGTACTGTTGATACTTGCAAAAATACCATTCTAGTCAAATCCAAAAACTAACTCCAGACAGTACTGCCTTGCACACAAGGGGAGACTGCAGCAGCTGGGTTTGAGGTTGCAAAATATTTCTGCATCTGTCATCATAAATACCTCCTTATAAGTGCTCCCATATGGAAAAAAGGCTTCCACGTTTGTTCATAGACTCCTTACAGACATCTTCAGAGGTTGTCTCTAGGCTTACTGTTGAGTAGCAAGAATGGTTCTGGTGTCCAAGTTGGACTATTTGGGAAAGCAACTTTAGTGTTAAACCTTTGGGGGCTCAGTTCTGCAGTGACTGGAACCTCAAAACAGACCTTCATCCTAAAGAACAGAGCTACCTCCTGGCCCAGAATACAGAACTTCCACGTGTGAACTAAGCCAAGGGTGGCACAGAGCGAAGACAGAAACGTGGTGCATTATTTAGGATGAGGCTTATATGGGTAAGGTGAGAGACAGTCTCACATCCTGGGTTAACAGCAACATAGTACCTCAGTACCATGCAACTCTTCTGTATTTTTTCACATTTGAAAGACTACTTAAGTGAATTGCTTTTGATGAAAACATTTATTCAAAAGTGACTCGTGCAAAATTGATTCAATAAAATGATACCGAAGTGGAACATGTTCATTTCTTTATTTAAAACACATTTCTTTTTGATTTTAAAAAAGGTTTGTCTTCCCCAAGGCAGTGATTGTCTTTACTCCTGTGGTTCTTAAAAACTAGATGTCTAAATCCATCCATAGCAAATAACAGCTTCAAGAACTAAAACCTACATTGTCATCATTCTCATTTTTTGGGTAATTGAACTACTAAGGGCTCAGCCTATTCCTCTAAAAAATTAGTAGTTGTATAGTGAACCTTTTTCATTCCACATTGAGGACAGCTAAGAGCTCCTATTTTATATATAGTTATTTAATTGTACCTATTTATTGACATTTAAGCATTCTTAAAGTGCTGGGTTTTTTCAGTCTGACACCAGAGATACTCAGTTTGGTCCTCCATGATTTCTCTAACACATGAGAGAGACAGATGAAATGGAAAGCAGCTTTGTTAAAAGTCAGCAACTTTTCCCCTTTAAATAAAGAATACTTCACTCAAAAATTCAAGTTATGAGTTGAACAGGTCTTACTACAAACAGCCTTATTAACCTCTCACCCCAACCTTAGGCTTTAACATAAGCTGGTACTTATTTCTACTCTAATTCTTTAACTTCAGTTCTACTTAAATTTCTGGCAATCTGAATAAAAATAAAATTTTAAATTTAAATGAAACCACATTTAAATGACATCACTATATACATCAGAAAATTTGGATCATTATTCAAGGCCACTTCCACACAAAGCAAAAAAGATAGCTCAAGGCCAATTCTTTTCCAGTTTGCAACTTTTATGTAGAACTGCATTTGAATGCACACCCTTTAATGTTACCAATGCCACCTCTATTTAGGCAACAAGTGTTCCCAGTAGTCAAGAATAAAATATTGTTAATTAGTAACATATTGTTAATGGCACTTGCTTGTATTTGATTCCCACAATGAAATCAGTTTTAGGGGTTTTATACTTGTTCACAATTGAAAAATAGCAAAGCTATTCTAATTTCTACTGTTTGGTTGCAAGCTTTACAGTCCAATAAAAAAAATTAACTGCATCAGAGAGCCTTCTTAGTTCTCATTATGCAAACATGCATAATAAAATAAATGTCAGGGTGTGCAAGGCACTGTCTGCACTGCCAGTTCAAACTCAATCAAACTACTCACGTCGGGTATTTCATGAAACAACACATTTAACAATTCCTAATTATATCTAATGAAGGACTAAAGGCAATGAGGAAATTTTCAACCAATTTTGGCAAGCAGAAGTCAAGCTAATGGAAATTTTTCAAGATTTTGCAAGAACTGAAAAGCCCCCATATTTTGAAATTTGCGGAAATCACAGTTTCTGAACTTTGTTCTATCTTAAACTCTGCTCTGCCATCTATCTTATATACTCACTCCCTAATTTCCAGCTCTTCAAAATTTCTCCAGTGATAGCATCTCCATACTTCCTATCAAATGTAATATTAAAACCTTTTATATTTTACTGCTAGAGCTGCTTGTCTGTAAGCCAGCCTGGAAGCAATGTCCCTACACTTCTGTCAGACAGAGAAATTGCTATCAGCATGACATTCAACAGTGTCAATCATTCACAGATAATTTTAAAGCTTCATGAATAAGCACTAGAACTCAATATTATAACTGGGAGATACTTAATTTCATAAGAAGAGGAGCTTTAAGCATCGGGTTAGTTAGATTTCTGTCTTACTGTTAGGTAAAGCTTCTGTCTCTCTTCAATTAAAGCTTGTCTAAAGTTTAAAAGCTCCCAGGAATATTTTCTAAGAATTTTAAATAAAATATTATTACAAGAATTTGTGAATAAAAAAATCCAGAAGACAGGGTAATTTCAAGAACACATTTTAAGAGGAAAAGGAATCGCTACGATTGATGATATCTCTCTGCTAGGACAGAGAAATGTCTAATACCCAAAAAGGTTTCTGGTCCTTTTTAGTTATTGAGTTATTAATATACTTTAATTAATAATATTCACTCAAATGGTAATAAAAGAAAAACTTTAATAAAATTGTTCCTAGCAGTCACCCAGGCACTTCTTACAGAGTACAATGAATAATATATTTATGTCATACAGACCAAAAACCAAAGAACCTAACCAGGATACAAGTGTAAGTATTATTTGCTAGAAAGCCTAGCAGAAAAAAAAAAAGTAATAAAATTACTTCACAATACTTACCCTCTTGTTTCCTCTTCTTGTCCTTTTCCCCTCTGTATTTTAATCCACTGTTCCAGCTGCAGCATTGAGTTGGTTCTCTGCATGACCCGCTCGGACTCCATGTGTGACGGCAGCGCGTTGTGATGAGCTCCATCCCCAGCATCCGCCAGCACAACTCCACCTTTGCTCTCAGACCCATTCAAATGGACTGGTCTGAAGTGTCCAGCCTGGATGGTGCTTATGGGCAAAGTCCTGTACTCGGATCCCAAAGGATTTAGCTTCACACTGTTAATTTTTGTTAATGGTTTATCTTGCCCAACTTTCTGGAACCCGTACTTTTCGGCTTCCAAAGCTTTCTTCTCCTCGTTTTTGTTCACTTCTTTGTTTTTCTGGTTATTTTGTGCCTCTGGCTTAATCAGCACCCGGTGGTTTGAAATATTATTTGCCTCTCGAGGTGATGTATTTTCAATGGTCAGCTTCTCTATTCTGGAAGGGAATATATGACAAGCTATAATATCAACAGAACATTCCTTAAAAATAGTAATAAAAAATTAAAAGCGAATATATTGATATTTATCAGGGTTATTTCAGTGAATCCCTGTCCAGACATTTTATAACAATATCTGGACTCTGAGAGAAAAAAATCAGGACATATTTTCACAATAATCAAGGAGAGGTTGTGGGTTTTTGTTGCTCTGGGATATTCTGGTTTTGTTGTTGTTGTTATTGCTGGATTTTTGTTCTTTTTTTTTTCTTTTGTTTTTAATTTTGTTTTGGGGTTGGTGGTAGTGTTTGGTTGGTTTGTTTTTTGGTTGGCTGATTTGGGGTTTTTCTGGTTGGAGAGTGTGCATACTTTTCCTTCTACACTTCTCTCTTTCTTTGCTATTTTAAAGGCAATTATTACATGATGTACATTTTTTAAGTCACCCTTCAATTAACCCCTTAGAGAAAATGTGCACAACAGGAAATAAAGTCAGAGTCTGAAAAAGTGGATGTACAGTTCCTGGAGGGTTGGACATTCAAGGAGTGAAAATATTCAGTAGCTCTCCAAGAGCTACAGCTTCCAAATGTCAACAGACTGAAATTCAGATGATTTTGACAGTCAGCTTGTGATTCACAATACTGCTGAATTTAACATATAATGAGCTCCTTTAAAGAAAGCAAATGACTTTTCATGGTCACTGGTATCAATTAGGTTTCTCTGGTATGTTATCGCTTTGGTTGGCATACACTTTGTGGGAAATGACTGTGGCTTTTCTAAATTTAAGGGGGAAAATAGCTGCTGACTTAAGGAACTGTACCACAAAATAATGATATTTTTAGAACCGTTAGTGCTTTACAGTATTTACATAAGCACTCAATGTGTGCAGTTTTATTAGTGTTCTTCTTTTTAAAATTTGAAAATGTCAAGAAGCTGCGTCTTTTTCCATACTGGGACCTGAACTTCAATTCCAGGTCAAATAGTGACTTTTTCAATTCACTAGAAAAAAAAAACAACCACCATCTTAAAATGTTTTGATCAACATTTTTTGGTATGGGAGGAAAGAAGAGGAAGAGATATAATTTTTTAAGATTACATCTCTGTATAAAACCAAACTAAGAGCAACACGTTATTTTTAGGATGATGTCAAATTAACCTTTCATAGTTTTGCATCTTTTGTGCAAATGCATTGTTCATCTTGATAACTGTCCCCAGTTCAAGTGTCTGTAAAAAGGCCATCACATACACAGCTGACCAAGAGCACAGATAGAACCACTCCTCTGGAAAGGGCTCTAATTCCAGGCAGAGTAACTACATACATGGCTGTAAACATTATTGCTTACCCCATCTTGAACAAGAGGCTTCCCCAACAGATTATTTAAGTTGAAAATTCCCAAAAGGCCACCTAATTTAGGACAGAACTTCTGCAAATACCTAAAGGACTGAAAAATGTACAGTCCTAATAAAATACTACCCACTGCTAATAATACTGGACACTTAATTTTAAATGCACCTCCCATTACCACCCTACTCTTGCTATGAAGGCTCTGTGATGTGGAAGGAACCAAGAGACTCCTGCCTTGACAAATACACCATTTCAAACACATCGCTCAGAAACATCAAGACATCGATGTCCTCTGGATATTGTACCTGAGTTAAAACAAAATGCTTGTTCACTTTGCATGCTAACAAGGGTGTGATTTTTTCCCCCCCATGCCTCTTCCTCACATGGTTGCGATGACCCCAATCTCTGCTTGATACTTCACGATGTTATAAAAGTCCCCCAAAATTCACTTTATAAGTGAGTATAAGTAGGTCAAAATAGTCCTTGTCTTTCAGTGATTATTCCTGAGCTGCCAACAAGGAATTGTACACACATGTCAAATGTACTGCAAATGAAAACATTCATACCCATAATCTAACAGGAACATCTCTTTGGCTATATGTGTTGGCATTTCTCATACATCACTATTCAATGCAGATGTTAGGTACATCTGATGTTTCCTGCTAGAAGAAAGGAGTGTGTAATGTTTCTGCCAACCATAATTTCTAGAGAAAAAAACATCTCGATGCTGAAACAGTTTTTACATAGACTTTTGTGAGGGAGGTGGAACTACTACACCTACATCACCTTTCCTATAATTTCCAAGTATCAGCAAAGAAATGCTATGCTAATCTCCTACTGAAATTTAAAAGTGAGGGGTTTTTAAATTTACTTTTTTTTGTCCCCAAGACTTTAAATTGTTCCAAAACCGAAATATTTCTGCCTAGGTTCCTTCTCAAGATTATGGGAAAAAAAAAAAAAAAGGATTACCTCCTCACTCCCACCCTAAAACTCTACCACCTAGGTTTCTACCAAAACCTAAAGGAATTCCCCAAAGAGGAATCTGAATGAAAAACTCAATTATCAAGTCAAAAAAGGCATTAAGATTTCAGGTTTCAGCCAGAACTCAAGAGTTTACAAATAAATGTATGGACTAGCTTGCAAATAATCCTGAACACGGGCATTAATATATGCAGCATGCCTTAATAGCACCACCTACCCCTTTATATAATATTTCCTATAAATTTTCCTCAAGCTTTACAGTAGAGAAACAGCTGCCATTTTACAGATGGAAAATCCACAGTGCAGAGGTAGAGTGGCATCTCTAAGGACATTCATCATATACGTGGTCAAGACTCAGCACAGTGTTCGATTCCCAGTCTCACACTGCTTTGCACTGTCTGTCTTAATTAAAAAAAACCCCAACAAATCCCCAAATCACAGAATTGTTTTTCCATGCAACCTCGGTGCTGTATCACTGGTTACTATGGTTATACACAGCAGAGCCAAACATTTATATTTGACATTCTTTGTAATGGTGTAGAGCCTGAATGACTGATGTTCAAACAGACTTCAGGGCTCTCCTTTAACTTGGTGCACCAAATCAGTCAACTCTGTGAGCAAGGGATCTCTTTCCACACTGAAGGATCCAAAAGGGAAAAAAGTTATCAGAAACTAACAGGCAAATGTAAGAAACATAAATCCATATGTATATTTGGCTCCATATTTATAGCTAGCTCTCAAAGACTTGCAGGCTATTTGAGGACGGGATAGGGAGAAGAGGAAGAGAATGAGCATTGAACACATGTCCTTCAGCATATGCTGGATGCAATTTATAGACTTCTACAACCAAAAAGGAATAATATGTACGGAACTGTAACACAAAAAAAGTACCATTTTATGCTGGTTTATATAAATAAGTAATTCTGAAGGGGTTGGGGGGGGAAGCGTGTAATTAATTATCAGATGGATCTGAGGACTGTTATTTTACAAAGCCAGGCAGAGGCATTTGAAAAGAAAAAGCCATCTTTTCCAAGCACAGTGACGTCAGTAAGCCTCCACTGTGGATGTCACTATGCTAACAAGTGCTTTTTTGGCAGCCTAGCTTCTGCTGTTTAGGAAAAGTAACTACACTAGGAGGAAAAAAAAGAAATCTTTTCTTAGTACATCCTGCATCCCTGAGAAGAAACAAAGGCTCCAATACACAAGCTGACAGTGAAAGGCTAGAAAAATGACACTCAAACATGAGAGAGCAGAGAAATCAGCATTCAGGGTACAAATGTTAAATCAGTACGTTGGTGGACATTACCATCTACAAACACAAGCAAGTACTCAGATACAATTCAACTGTGGCCCACAGTGACACAACATGGAACAAGCAAGATGTTTTGCTGATGCAGAGAGGTTGTTTGACATCATATTTTGAGTCATAACATCCTCACTGACTACATTATTTGTGTTTAATTATTTTGATAAGTCTCTCAGTACACTATTAAACTTGAATTTACTATCTAGGTAAATTAAAAACGTTTAGAAAGGAGTAATTACATTTAAGTCAATAGGATCAAATAGTTTGTCCTTCCCTGCAGCGATACATCAGAAGGGAGTTTTTCTGCTGTTAATGCAGATTAGTTTTGAGAGAAATGGTTACATTTTTATTTTCTCACCTCAGTATCTTGTTTCTGTTTTATATGGCTAACTCTAAGTGGAAAGTAATAGTTTATGGGAAACAGGCAACCCTCCCTCCACCAACTTAATGTTTTAAATATTCCTTTTATCTTTTTTTCTCCCCAGAAGAACAGACACAGATTAAAACTCTAAAATTCTTTAAAGCTAAAATATTTGGTCTAACAGACTGTTGGGTTTGATTTCCAGAGTACCATAAGCAGTGAAGTACCTTGATTTCTAGATTTAAAGAACTATACTGTAAAAACTCTTGATTTATCATTGGGCATTTTATATTAACAAGTACTTAAGAGTGGCTCAACATCAGCTTGCATGAATATTTAAGGAAGCAATTCTTAATAACTCATCTATTGTATTGCAAGTATCCAGTCTGTTAGAAAACTGTATTCAGTACAATGTTAGAACCTCTAGAAAAAAACAAAATTGAGAAACAAAAGCACTGGCTAAATTTGACTAAACCAAAACCATTTATGCTTAGAGCTGCATGCATGCCAAACTTTAGGTTACTTGGAGATGAGGTAATAAAACACTTAATACTCCACAGATTTTTACAGGGAAGGAGCAGTATTTCTTCTGCATAAGATCATATCCTGCTACATTTCATTTTAAGAACTGGTTTGATAGCCAAAAGATGGATTCCTTAGAAAACAGATGTCTGAAGGATTTTCTTCCTTATTATAGGTAACAGACATGAAAGTCTTTGAGACTCGGTCTCGAAATGTATTTTCTCTGAAGTAATTATTTCAAGGTTACTAACCAAGTTTTCAAAGAGGTCACATCTAATTCTGTTTCATTCTAAGGTTTCTTGCCTGAATTAAAACAACAAGATGGTGTTACATAAGTTGCTTTTCTGACACTTGTTTGGCTGTGGGCAAGCCTGTTCAGCCTGTGACACCCAGGCAGAGATTCACAGTGTTGCAAATATCAAATGAAGGTTATTTCAGCGGTTCAAAAAAAGATTCAGAATGACCCCTTCAGTATTATTCCCTCTACAAAGTGCTTATACAATTGATATATGATTTTTGTTTGAAGTTAAGTGGGTTTGATTTGGTTTAATAGTTTCTCCATATGTAAGTTACCACTGTATCTGCAATACAAGACTGATTTTTCAGATTAATGTTATTATTCACTAAGCTTCTCTAGTGCTGTCTCTATGCGATTTTTCTTTTTTTTTTTTACTACTTTTTTTTAAAACTTAAAATTTCTCAGCATCGCTGACATTCATTTAGCTCCAGGGTAGCAGGAACTAACAGAGTGGAGAATAGATCAAGTGACAGCAGCCATCAGCAATAACTTCTGTGCCATCAATAACGAGGAGCTTTTAAACTTCCAATTGATGAGGTTTCCATTATAGATGTCATGGAGCCGACCCAAGGGACCACATTCCGAGAGAAAACGATTCCCACTGGATAGACAGCAGCAGACAATATTCTGTTTCTGAGAGCACAAGGCTCCCGGTGATAACTTGCTTTTCATTGTCAACACGTGGATACATAAAGATAAGGCTCCAGATAGGGGAGTATAAATTTGATGACAGCTTAATGATGAACAAGAATGGCTCCCCACAGGTTGCCCACAGGTACAACCATTTAATTTAGCCAGAAAATCCAGTTGTGAATTTGAGACTTATGACAGGTTTCAGCCAAGGGCTACCACCAGTTGAGCTGCTATTGCTATTCAGATGGGAGGGCAGGGGAAGTCAAACATGCCTACACATACTATTTGTCATTGCACTTCTTTTGATGCCACTGGCTAAAGGAATAAGTCAGGGTTGTTTTTCTAGCTCCTTAGAATCAATATTCAGAACAGAACTTAGGTTATTTTTACTTCTTCAAAATTTTATCCAGCATTGTTACATTAGTAAGGGTTCAATATAAGGAGAAATTACTTCAGCCAATTTACATTCTGTTTTCAGGGACACCTTTTCATTACATAAATCAAACTAAATAAGAGAAAGCAATACACTGTTCCACTCTTTTGTCAATCCACACTACCTTTTCACAGGCTCTGTCTGCACAAGTGCTGCATCTATCATGGCTTTCATCCACAGCTCCATTTCCTTCCCTGTATCTGTGCAGAAATAATAGGTCCTCATGTTTGGATGAGCTGCCTGATTGGAAATGACATGGTCATTGCAATAAAAATATAAGATTCTGTAAAAGAAAAGAGGCAAATATTGTTACTGCATACTCCCTCTAATGCTTTATATAATAAGATTTCTGCAAATAATATTATCAGAAAAAATACAAAAAGGAATACTACAATGTTTCTCAGTCACTGCACTCATATTTTCAAAATAATTGCCAGTAATTTTCAATCATAGCTGTTTTTTCATTAATACGCTAAATAAAAAGCCCTTACATTTCTTCAATCTATTAAAAACTATATTGATCACTCATTACCGTAAATTGATATAATTATTATAAATAAGATTTTGGAATAGATTTTGGCAGCCTGAATGATACAGTAAGTTTTCAGTTGTACTTACCATTGTAAATAAATGATGTGCTGGTTAGGAGACCAAACGAAGTGCCAAAAGGAGCTCATAAAACAACAACAAAAAAAGGCAGGAGAAAATATTTAGTGAAGTCATTTATATCATGATTTAAAAGATCAGCCGTGAAACACTCCTAACAGTGGCTCATGTAATATTGTGATTTAAGTGATAATAAATCCTTATTTTTATTTATTTATGTAAAGATACTTTGTATCTGAGTAACTAAAGTACATTCATTAATAAGGTAAGTTCAGATGCAGATACTGGTCTAAAATACCGTGTGGTGCTTTAAAGATCTAAGATACTACTAGTGAGTGATATCCATCCACTTTCCCATTCTAGTAATCCTGTATTTACATCAGGCTAAATATTTCAAGCTTCTGCTACTGTATTATGCAAAAATCAGACTCAGAAGCTGTTTGTCAATCCTGTTGTACATAATAACTCTGTAAAATGAGTTCTTATCACCAGGCTATTGTGCTTTCAGATACAGAATCAAGTGGAAAAATTGATTCCCTTACCTTAAAGGCATATTTGCGGTTAATGTGGTCCTCAGCAGACAGCATAGATATCTGAAAACTAGGTAGAAGTATGCTACCCAGTATTCCCTCTTCTTTCTCATCTGTGAATGCACAAAGTTTGATTAGAGAAACAGTGCTTTGACACATGATATTTGCATTCAGACACTGCAGTCTAACTCTTGTGCTCCATCACACAGGACCACTAACCAGACATTCACCTCAGAGGAAAAGGCATCAGAGAACCAGAGAGTCAGACTGAGCTGTGTCACAGGTATCCCTGTGCAGTCTCAGAAGGGGGCAGTTCCCAAGGGCAGCTGTGCAGCCCCTCTCTGCCAGCGTGTGCCACAGAACGTGTGGTGCCCCCCAAAACCTGCCAAGCACCGTGAAACCTCGTCCACCTTTGACTTTTTCCTGAGTGAGCAGTTCTGTACACGTTTAAGCACGTGAGCTCCCTCATGGAACCTGCCCTATGGAAAACGCCACAAATAGCTATGCCCACAGCTTTCCTGGGGATCAGTGCTTACCTGCCTGTGACTTCAAAACTGAAGAGCAGATGGAAGCCAAGCCTCTAATTCAGTGACAAGAACAGTAACCACCTGCTATCTATTGTTCTGTAAAAACCGCAAATACCTGTGACACCACAAGTATTCTAAAACTCTGATTATTGTTGGCCTTTGAGAAAATTTGCACATTCTTCTTCTGATCTCAAGCATATTATGCTACATAATTCCCATTATAGTACTTAATTATAATTCCCTTTGTAATTCCTACAGAGTTTACACTCGATTACATTCTCTTTGTAAGAATGCATATGTTTCAGATAATTTGTAAAAAACAAATTCTCCCCCCAAACAAACACCCTTTTCCCAGAACCCTGTTTTACACACAATTTTAGAACAATACATTATAATAATAAATTGACATTTTAATTGAAAGCCACAACCAGCTTTTAAATCCAATTACACTTTAATAAAGGAATAATTGAATGCAATTCACAAAGTCAGTCTTAATTTTATTTCATGTAGAGAACTTCTATTCACAGCCATATCTTAGAGACTGTCCCCTATAACAATTCTCACGGTTGAACATGGTGCCCAAAATGAATGACTGTGTATCTATGAAATTAGGATGAAAACACAGATATTCCAAAATTTCAAGCATGAAAAATTATCACTGTTACAATTAAAATGCATTTAAACAGCACAAAAGGGCTATTGCTTATGCGTGGATTTAAAAATACTTTCTCAGTTCTCCTTCAATCACTAAATTTTGAAAAGCCACAACCTTCATTTAGGTTATTTATATGGAGAAAGATCTGCCCAGCCATTTTAGTATTACATGACAGGTTAGATGTAAAAATTATGCTTTCTAGGATAGTTATTTAATTGGAGAGCTGAGCATAAAATTATTCTGATTAAAAGGCAGAGATGGAGTGGATCTACTTTCAGGTACTCGACTGTACTCATAAGTATGCCTGAAACCATCTCACCTTCCCCTCTCAAATATTTACTCCCTGCGAGCCACAAAAAAAAAAATCTGTCTTTTTCCTCCCCCTGTCCTCGAACACATGGCAAATGCTGGGGTTTACTTTATTTGGACTGCTGTTTGGGGGAAAAATTCTTCCCTTCTGCTAGATTATGTTTTGACTTATAACTGAGTCAGTCACACCCACTAGTGCCATATAAAAGCACAAGACATTTTTCGTTCCACTGAACAGCTGCAGGTCTGGAGGACTTTGGTCTCTGTTAAAGACATACTGCTACATTCCACTTCCAGATTTTCAAAATCTGTTTCCAATCAGACTTGCTTTTATCTATACATTGCATTGCTCCATACCCATCTTTACTTGTGTGCTCTGTATGAATAGTATAAGAGAAAAATAGCAGATCTTCATTCTAATTCTAAGAACTTTTACTTGTGGTAACAATAACCTTCCAATATGACAATGGACAGTCTTTCATCCCTCCATGAAACAAAGTATTCTCTTAGCTCTGAAAAAATACAGTGACATGATTTTCTTTTCATCTACAGATTGTATTTGAGCTGTTAACATTGGAACACAATTGCAGATGTTCAGCAAGACTTACTAATAAAACAAAAAAAAGCCCCGAACAACCACAATCGTGCAATCAGAAACACGATTTGCAGTCTGGGGGCAAGTGCACAGCTCTCCCCTTTCTATTTTTCAATGTCTGAGATAAAATTAACAGAAACATAAAAGCACAGGGCATAGAGTGAAAGTTTTTGGACTATCACTACATGTTTAATCACAGTTTAACAGCTTTAACTACTTTCTAGTAGCTAGAAGCTAAATTTATCATGTAAACGATTTAGGCTGTTCTGTCTGAATTTCAATTTATTGAGCAGATTAACATGTAGAAATTAAAAAGTAAGATTATAGAGCTGTTTGGATTTATTTGTTGTTTCTTTTGCTTATTGCTTTTTTAAATTTATTTTTAGATACTTCCTGTGCTGTGCTTTTAAGCAATTTAACCTGCTCTCACAGCAGCCAAAAAGTAAAACTGTCTTTAGAACCTTTGGAAGAGAAAACCTAAAGACTTGTTAAAAAGAAGAAAACCCTATCAGAAAGCACAGATAATGACCATTTAAGTAAACACAGTGTAACTCTATCAGTTGATGTCTCCATGACTGAAATTAGAGCCTAATTTTGACTCTGCAGTGGTTTATCAAACTATGTATATTTCTTAGGGTAGAGAAACGAAGCCTAATGATTATATTTTAATAACTCAGAATTTGTTAACTAAACCAGTTGCAAACAGTTACAGAGCTTTCATGTTCCATGACCCGATTTGTCTTTGATTAGATCCATGCTGCACTTGAACAGAACACCATTTTAAATTTTTAAATTCATCCCACAACTGAAACCCTTTCTTACTCTCCACCTTCAATTAAGGCTGCAGATGGCCCTAACTGCTCATGTTCCTCTGTTTTGCTTTAGAACCCTCTTTGCTCTTGATTTCAGGATTTAATATGTTTCCATATGCACAAATCCCATTTGTTTATCTCCTCAGGAGCACTATAGTTAATAATCTGTAATGGGGAAGGAATCAGTTTTATAACACACATAACTCCAGACTAGAATTACAAGCAGTTCATTTTTCCCATGTAAAATAAGTCTGATGTAGCTACATAAGGTTACTAACAGATTCCTTTGTTCCAAATACAGTAGAGACTTCTACTCTTATGGAACTGGACAACATTTCACTTTATAAGTATTCATGAACACTGATTAGAGTTCCCAAAGGTGTATATATCCTCTTATCATTCCAAAGGCAGAGTTTCAGCTCCCTTGCACTACCCCTTCCCTGTCCTCATCCCTTTCAGTTACTTAAATTGCATGAAAAATCAGATTTAACCTGACATACTTAGTTTCTAGCAACAGAAGCAGTGAGAAAACTACAATCCAGAATTTAATAACAGAGGTGGCTGTGAATGCCCTTTGAGCATACCCTGACAGACAGGAAGCAATTACATGAAATTGGTAATTAAGGAAGAAAGAAAAAAAATAGATAAAAGTAGCAGGCCTGGATATTGACAGCTATACAACCTTGTTAATCCAGTAAGTTAAGTAGCAGCTTCTTACTTCTTACATTTGAGTGGTGTGTCAAAATTTATCTGCTTCCAGTAAAATTAGCAAACGAAAGTGTCAGGAGTGGAACTCACCTCTGTAATAGAAGAGACACAGATCGGAGAGCACAAACCACCGCTTCTTCCACAGCTTCATTCCAGTGCTGTCCTGTATGAACCAAAGGGATCAGGTAAGAGCTCTCAGACTGTTGACAGCAATCATTCATAAGGCAAACCAGGTACTACATAACTGTGGTGGTGTGCCAGCAGCTCATTTTCTTGGCTATTTTAAGTAACTGTGACTTTTCATCACGACTTGTCACTGCATACAAGTGACATAGGAAGCCTGAAGGTAACAGAGAATCATGGAGTTGTTTAGGTTGGAAAAGACCATTTAGATCATTGAGTCCAACTGTTACCCAGTACTGCCAGTCCACCACTAAACCATGTTCCCAAGTGCCACATCAACACATCTAATTATACCCTCAGGGCTGGTGACCTAACCACTTCCCTGGGCAGCCTGTTCCAGTGCTTGACAATGCCTGTGGTGAAGAATTTTTTTCCTACTATCCAAACTAAATCTCCCCTGGCATAACTGGAGGCTGTTTCTTCTTGTCCCATCATTTGTTACCTGAGAGAAGAGGCCAGCCCCCACCTCACCACAATCTCCTCTCAGGTAGCTGTAGAGAGCAAGAAGGCCCTACCTGAGCCTCCTTTTCTCCAGGCATGCTAGAGGTTACAATCTACAATTAACAAAAAAAACCCCCCCAAAAACTGTATATGCATATATATATATATATATTTTTTTTTTTTACTAAAAGAGCAAGGTAATACTTGGGGTACATCCTCCTTTGTTTTTTGAAGAAACTCTGCTGAACTTCATCTTCTACTACTACTCACATTTAGAGCAAATGTCTTTCCCAAATAAAGTTTATTCCTAAAGCAATTTCATTTTCTTTTATGCTTATAACCAATTTACACTGCACAACTCAGAATGAAAGACTACCACCATTACTGCAGTGTAAATAAGCCTGAGTGTTGCAGCACACACATCCTGGTTGAATCGGATTTAATAAATATGTTAATCTCTTCCAAGAAGAAAAGTAGGTGTGAATAACCAATATTCTTGCAGTAAATAGGTTTTTTGTGGCAACCAAGAGGGATTCTATAATGAAAAACTGTAGGGTGGAGTGGGTTTGGTTTTGGGGTTGGTCTCCTCCCCCCCCCTCCAAACACACACCCCTGGCAAAAGTCAGCATAATTTTTAGCCTCATATTTGAAGCTCTTCTCCTTTTGGGGTAGGGGAAATGAGCTAAAAGAAGAAAAGGTAAACCAAGCATTAGCTAAGAAACATTATTCAGAAACAGCACGTTCACTAAACATTTTCCAAAAAAAGAGTTGGCTCTGGACTTAAAAATTAGTAGAAAAATGGAAGAAGGGTATCATTACATGCATTGAGACAGAACACCCTGAGTTAAACAAAAATTGCCATTCTCTGTGATTACACAAACATGTTGCACTATCAAAAAGAAACCCGCACAAGCTTTCACTATAAATTTCTGAAGATTGTATCTGTTGCTAAAACCCTGGACTGAATTGGCTTTCAGTTACTACTACAACATGGAAATATTGAGCAGCCCCTTTCCTTACAGACACCGACCAAACATCACACTGTTTAAATCATTTTACACAGTAAGCAGTATGACAGTGAGGTGGATTAAAAACTGGTTTTACAGCCAGGCCTGTGAGTGGGAGGCCAGTTCCTTGTGATCCACCCCAGGGGTTGATACTGTGGCCAAGACTATACAACAACTTCATTAATGAGCTGCACACCCCCAGCAAGTCTGCAGATAACACAAATTATGAGGGGTGGTTCATACACCAGATGGTTGTGCTGTCATTCAGAGGGACCACAACAGGCTGGGAAACTGGGCAGAGAAGAATCTCTTGAAGTTCAACAAAGTTAATGCTCAGTCCCTCCATCTGGAGAGCAATAACCTCGTGCACCACCACAAGCCAGCAATGTGCCCTCACGGCAAAGGTCAACAGCATCCCAGACTGCATTAGCAGAGCTGCCAGAGCCACAGGGAGGACATCCTTCCTCTCTATTCAGCACCAGGGAGGTCTGGCTGGAGTGCTGGGCTCACTGGTACAAGAGAAACATGAACACACTGCAATGAATCCAGCAAAGGGTCACAAAGTTGATGAAGGGACTGGAGCATCTTCCATATGAATAGAGGTTGAGGGAGTTGGGACTGTTCAGTCTGGATAGAGGGGGCATCTTATCAGTGTGTAGAAATACCTGATGTAAGAGTGTAAAAGAAGATGGAGCCAAACTCTTGCCAGTGACAAGAAAAGAAACAATGGGCACAAATTAAGAAACACAAAATTCCACTTGAGCAGAGGTCAACTTGTTTGCTCTAAGAGTGGTCACACACTGTCACAAACTGCCCAGAAAGGTATGTGGTGCAGTGTCCATCCCTGAGGACATAGTCCTGGACAACCTGCTCTAGCTGAGCCTGCTTGAGCAGGGGAGGTTGTGCTACATGATCATGAGGTGCCTTCTAACCATGACAACTGTGTGATCTTAAAATATATCCAGAAAACATTGCTTTAGGAATAGAGCTACTTTTTTCAAGCTAAAAATTTAATAGCCCCATAACAAAGCAACAAAATCTCTCATCTTTGTCAGAGTTTTTCACACTCAACATTGAATCAGAGTAAAGGCCACAGGGTTGTCTAAACATGGAAAAGTCTTTAACTTAAAACAGATACTTCTAGATCTTATTATCTGGGGAGTAATTTTTAAAAACTGACTCATCAACAGCATCCAGAAAGCTATGCAGGTCATTCCAGTCTATCTGAGTAGGCACAGTAAATGACAATGTACATCAAAATTACATGCACACATGTCTCAGCTGAGTTAAAATTACAAGTTCTTACAGGGCTGTTGGTGGATTTTAAAAATATAGTCCTAATATGGCCTAATCAGTTTTGTTGTTCATTTTTTTAATCATACTACTCTATTCTGAATTCCTGCAAACCAATACAGTGCAATGGTCTGGTATTGCAGAACAGTAAATCTACTGCAGGCTAGGAACACTGTCACTAAATACTAAGAATATTTTCAATATTGCCTATTTTCAATAGAAAAACCTAAAATCATCTCTGGTTTTAAGATAATTATCTTTAGGAAAATAGGCACACCTATGCAAAATATATGAAAAAATGGCTCCACTTCCAATTTTTAATTGAAAATATTTACTTACTTTTAGAAAAAAATTAAGGATATAGCAAAATAAACAAAAAAAAATAAAAAAAACCACCTCAATATTCTGGGCCATACATCCTTGTCCCATCATCTCGACATGCCGGAAATTAAATCAGCTATTTACTGCCAACATCGGCCTAGATTTTTCAAGTCCTCCATGTATTTTAGAGAGAATTAGATATATATATATAATCCATCAATGTTCTTTACTTGTCTGATGTCCTTCTTTGTATCAGAATGCTATCCAATAAGTAGATAATTAATTGAAAACCACAAGTCAGTTCCTCTCAGTTTGTAGCTTCACTCTGTTATCACTGTATTTTATATAAATGATTGTCTTTTGCATATTACACACATTATAGAAAAAAAGAAAGAGGTGAAGAAAGTAAGAGTACCTGTTTGTAGAGCCAGCCACGTCTGACAACTGGTGCATTAGGATTTCTCTTGATGGAGTTCGATCTCTTTCCGAAATTATGAACCTTCTTTGAAGATCGTGATGTCTAAATTGAATTGAACAGGTTAAAGAAACCATGACATCGATATCTGTTGAAAAATCATAACACATTTCCTTTGCTTTAAGAACTTTTTCTTATACGTGTTCCTCTAGGGGACTGCAGAACACAAACTGCATTCCTTTTTTAGATGAATAATTATTGTGATGGTTCTGCTGGTTTAAGCATTTCTTTCATTTCTTCTGCAGAAAATATAAAGACAAATCCCAAGACAAGTACTTGAAGATTTTTTTTTTTAAACAAGAAAAAACCCAAACAAATACATATCTGACCTTCTTATAAGGAAGGCAGAATGCCTACTGAGTTGTATAAAGAGAAGTAAACTCTCAGAACTATTATTAATTACGAAAAATTACATCACCTGGGCAGAAAATTCTACTCTTTCTTGCTTCCAACACTAACCTAATATATGAAAACTTGTCCGGATTTCAACAAGATATAACTCCCCCTTTCCTAACACATACTAATTTTTTTATTCTTTCTTTCTTCTCAAGAACCTTTTGCTCTGTGATCTCTTGGCTGGTTTGAATATTTACTATTTTACCTCTTTGCACTAAGGTCTACTTTGAAACTTTTGCCTTGAAACTCCAGTGCTTATATTTGCTGTTGCTCGTACCTTTTAAAACCTTGCAATGATCACGTATGACTAAGAGAAGTAGGAAAACCAACCTGTTTTAGATTTTATCCTTCTACTTGAATAACCAAAAGAAATTGGAAAAGGCATAAAGAAACGTGCAGTGCTTTGCCAATTCACACTTCCATTCTTCTCAGCCTACATTTAGAAATCCTGTGCTGTAACTAAATGAGCTGAACATTTACTTGTGTTTTAAATTCTGTAAGAACTGGTGCCTCAGAGACCACGCCATGTGATAGAGCAAAAGAAGTAAAATTCAAGTAAGTTTTTTAAGCTGTATTCATGGCTCTGCTTCAAATCCACCATTTGAACTGAGACAATATAATCCTGTCTCAGCTTCCCTATCTCTGCTACTGAGACTAATCATGAGTGTATGAAAAAATCCTGAAGAAGGAATGCCAAACACACGCTCAGGTTTTGTTGCAAATTAGGGTATGGGGGTTCTCTATGGAAATTCTCTCAACATGTATCACAGAACTAAGCTGGGTTTTAACATGCTTCAGAGAGAATTCCACAGTAGGTTAAAAATCATAAACTGGAAACTTAATTCAAAATTATGTGCAGCTTTTGTCAACGATGCCAGTAACTGAAGGATACATCGCTTGGCTAAAAAAGAATAACATTACACAAACTATGTGTGTTTGCCTGAAGTCTAAAACACAATCAAACAAGGACGTTTTGTCTCTCTTTTCTTGCAAGAATCATGAGGGAATATAAAAACAATCAAGAGTGCTTGCAATTTCCCTTGAAGATACAGCAATTTGGCTCAGCTCTGGGAAGCACGACAGAGCAAGTAACTCAAAAGCAAATTAAGAATAAAAGTAAAAAACGTCCACATTTTCATCTGAAAAATTCTACCACTGCAAAATAGAGAAAGGGTTGTAAGAAGCCAAGAGAATTATGACATCCAGCTGTGAAAAAGCAATATACAGAGAACCTATAACAATCCACTTATAAAGTGAACTACATCTCTCTCAGTTAACCTGCATAACTTGATATTGGCATATCACACAAGAGCTCTGCCAACACTTTGATCAGAAATAATTTATAACACTCATAGCTGCTCTAATATTAGGTATTAAAGGTTCAAAACCTCTCAAGAGTGTTCCAGAACTCCTATACTTGTAAAAATAGCTAATGTATTAAAGATGCTTCTGAAAACACAACGAACCACAAGTACTACTAATGTCAAGTCTACCAACAAATTCAGATAATTCAGACAGCTCTCTCTAAGGTAGGTCTGATAAAAAACCCATATTGACTCCAATTTCCCTGAGCTAACAGCAAAGTTTTAATGGGTTACATCCTACCAACTGTGAATACAAACTTCCTTTAATTAAATGCAGCATCACAAGTGCTTTCTAATTTTAGTTAATACAGAGAACACTTTAGATGACTCGTGATTATTTTACCTCACACTGCATAAAGAGAATAACTGTTCACAACAAACTCTGAGCCTTGAGACAATAAGTACTGAAATACTGAAGGTGCATATATAAACTAATTATGAGTTCTCAGACTTTTTATATCACCTCCTCCTCTTGTTATGCCTGGAATCCCTGACCATTCCATATTCTCCCAGACATACCTAATTATCTCAAACTGTGGACACAGGAAGATTGGGAAGAAAAAAAAGAATTGAAGGGTTCAAGTACTTTTTACCCCATAGCACTAAAAATACAAGACATACTGCACAGCTCCAGCTTCTGGAGAAGGTAAAGAGAAAAGGAGGATAGTGAATAAATAATCCAGCTACTAACTACTTGCTGGAGGTGTAGAAGTTAACAGAGCAAACAAACATAGTCACATCTGGTACCATCTGATCCCTTCTAAGGCATGGTCCTGGCAACTGTGATGTTTCCAAAACCAGAACCTAAGTGAGGGACCCTGTATGGTTCCAGTATTGAGAAAGAAGCCAGGAAGTCCAGCCAGTGATATTCACTCTTTCCCCAAACTGAAAAAACAAACACCAGCAGGGTTTTGAACTCTGGGCAACAGAGTAGTCAGCAGCTGGGGCTGCACACTTCATCACTCTGCAAGATTCTTTTCTCCCTGCTTAGCTGCTAGAGGACACAGGATTTATGTGAGGCTTCTTCCCCAGTTTCGGAACTAGCATAAAAGTAATTCATTAACCTTAAACTTATTGCATATATATTTGAAACACATAGGTTGAAACTTGCTAATATGCAATTTTTCTGCATGTAAACTCAGAGAAGAGAAATCTATATCTTTGTTACTTTCCGATTCTGTTTAAAAATATGTTTCCAGTCTTCAAGGCTTACATTATCTTCCAAACCACAAAGTAACATGATGCTGCCTTCTGGATTTTGTAGGCAATTTCAGTGGCTTCCAATGTTGCAGTTTTCCATGAGATCAGTGGGTTTCTGCCTCAGCATTTTAGCTTGGACTAGGAGGCTGCTCTTAAAGTAAATCTCCCAATCATTCACGCTTACTGTGCTTTGGTTTGCATAATAAAGCAAACTGGATTTAATTTAGGGTAAGACTAAAATGGAAGATGCACAAGGAGCACTACTGGACTAGTCTGACTATGGAAACACAGTATAGATATTCAGCCTGAGCACCAATACTGCCCTTCACATTGTTCCTGTTTACTGTGCTGTTTGCTAATGAACCTCATGACTATTAATCCAAAATTTCCAGCCTAGGTAAGGCTATACCTAAACTAACCATTTAAAGCTGGACTCACTTGAACACTGTATGAAATATATATAAACAAACTGATAAACATTTATAAACACTGTGATACATCACAGTGACTTAATAGAGTCACCAGGAGCTCTGCAGCATCTGTCCTGGGCTAACACTCCACTCCACTTGCTGTGAGAAAATTGTTCCCTTTATTCTGCTGATAATCAGGACAGCAATGAAGAGCAGCAGAGATGAACTGTGGAGAGTGACTGGTAATATGACTTTATGACCTTACACATTAAAAAGCCAATTCCCTGAATGCATTTCATAATCGTATTTGTCTGGGTAGTGATTTTAACAGCAGGGAAAAAATAAAATAAAATAGACAACTAGAAACCAATTTGTTAATTCTACAAAGAGAGGTGAAAATATGTACTTCTGTAGCAAGCCTATGTAGATCTTTTTTACAGTCAGAGGTCTGTCCTAGGGGCTTCAAGTTTAGAAATACACTTCAAGCTAACAGGGAAGAAGCAGCACTTAACAGAACTGTAGTGTGTTATTAGGTCAGCATCATGTATACACTGGGAAAGGAGGGTTAGAATTAAGACTTTTACTAGGGAAAGACTGACCTTTGCCTCACCTCATACTAGCCTCTGGGCAGCAGCAGAGTCTTTCTGCCACAAAACAGAAACTTCTCCAAGTTCCATATCTATTTGGGATCAATTAACATTAATGAAAGGAAGAACTTCTATATCCCTCATCTGTCTGAAACTTAAGTTGTACCATAAACTTTTGTTCTATTCCTCATTACCTTCCAACATCAGGTGTGTTCATGAGTTATCTCTGAAAACAGAAACACCTAAAAAATACATGAAGCAACCACACAAGGCATCCTTCTGCTCTGTAATTTACTGTCCTCAACAACGTTGTATTCCTCTTTCATTGTGCTGCAACACACGGAACCTCTACATATTATATTCAAAAGTTGATAAGATAGCTAAGAATTTCAGGTCCTACTGCTGGAAGACGTGAATAAAAATATAAAAGAAAATCAGCTTTGTATCCATGTACAACCCATGGGCCATTTCTATACAGTTATCTTTAAAAGTGTTTTGACTCATTATCCTTAAATAACTGCCAGAAAATGCTGACTGGTATTAGCTGTGGTTCTACTTTACAAGTATTCACCTCCTAAACACAACAATTTTAAAATGGTGTGGCAATAATTCAGACAAATTCACATTTAAAAAGTGATTTACAGTAATTATACATACAGCCACAAGAACCATATTAATATTTTAAGTCCATTTAAGTAACTGGAAGAGGAAGAATGAAAAGTACAAGAAGAATCTGTTTTATAAAATATCATTTTCACAGAAAGCTAAAGTGTCATTAATCAATGAAAGTAAAGAAATCACAATAACTGGGCCATAGAAAACTCAATTTCCTTCTAGAATACTATGAAACAAACATTAGGCTAAAGGGCATTTTCAACTTCTCCTTTGAAAGAGGAGTGTGAAAAATATGCTGGTAAAACACATGCTCCTAAATTGTAATTAATTTCCTACATTTAACTTAAGATTGCTTCCTAGAAAATAAATTTCAACAGAACTGTGTAACTATTGCATTCTACATCACTATTATGACTATAGCAATAAGTTATCTTGGGTTTTTTGCTTGCCTGGTTGTTTTAGGGCTTAGCTGGTTCTGAGTTCATTTTTTGCTGTTGTTGTTTGGGGGTTTTCTAGTTTGTTTTGTTTTAAACTGGTTTTCCTGCATGGACTTAAACATGATCATATGAAAGTTGAGATGGATTTTGTTCCTGTTTATAATACATCTGTGACTATTTTTCCCCCCAGCAACATTAACAGATTAAGACACTTTTTTCATTAAATAACTTTTCTAATGTAGGTCAAGGATTCTGTCTATCTCATTAGACATCTAAAACAACAAATATTTCCAAAATGCACTTAAAGAAACCTTACAACGTTTTCTCCCACATGGAAAATAAATTATTTCAGTCCAAGTTTCTGAAATTAAGGAATTTGTTCAGTTAAAACACATTCCAAAGTTTATTTTTCTCTTGCAGGCTGGATTAACCTGCCAAAAAAGCACTTCTCAGGGTTAACATTTTCATTGACTAGCAAAAGTATAGGGTTTTTTCCCCTTCTTTAAATGTTAACTACTAGTAGAACAGATGACAGGGCTCTTGTCTGTCATCACTGACCAAAGCAGTTATCTTGGTGTCTTAGCAAACTTAAGGGACTTCTTCATTTTGTATCAAGCCCACTCTCCTTTCAGGAAGGCCGTCCAGAAAACTAAAAAAACCAATAAATGCACACAATAGGCTCATCAGCTTTATCCAGTAAACTGAAAAGTTGATAAAAACATCTGGGCATTTACCTTAACCCTCTGACAAGCCGGGCAAATGGAGAAGTAAGACACAAATTCAGGTGACCCTAGGAACCTCCAGAACTTTCTCCAGGAATTTTCCTAGGACAGGAGGACTTCTCGTCCAATGCCAGCAAATCATGTCACCTGCTGTTTACCACAGGGTCACCTTCCACCTCTCTTATAATTACTTCTTTAACACAATTATAACTGGAGAAATCCAGTCAATTATTTGTGATTGAGCAATTTCTGTAACAATGGTTGCCCAGATGCCTCATCAGTCACTCAAGATTCTGCTGTTCACACAGACTAGAAAGGTCAGATTCTGTGAACAATTTAAGTATGTGCAAGTCATAAGATCGGAGTTATCTGATAAAAATTACAGCTACAGTGATAATTTGTTTCAGACACTTCAGTTTCCAAATTAAACATGAAAGGGCTCAAGTGCCCTGAAAAAGAGATTTATCCTCTGTTTCTCTTTTTCAGTGGAATACTAATATATAGCACTGTCTAGTACCTTGTGGAATAACTGAATAATTTTAATTTTAATTTTATTTGGATATAAAGACTTACTCTGCCCACAGGGCTCATTGGATGAGCAGCATAATCTGATGTCAGATTATAGTTACTTGCTTCACATATCATGCTTACTGGTCGCTCCTTCTTTTCTTCAGATGTCATTGCTGCAGCAGTCCTGAAAATAGAATATGTAATAGCACTAGAACATGCTGTGTGTGCAGACTGCTAATAAAAAGCACCCCTAGATGTAGCCTAGTACAGCCTGTGTCCTACTTTCCCAATCTGAAAGGAATTCACACTTCATTGCAAAGTTACCTGCACTGTGTTTTAAACTCAAATCTATAATAGATGAATTTTAAGGCGTTGCTCTAAAACAGGATTTCTCTATTAGTGTAAGGTGTTGGTGGGAGGGAAAAAGACAGGTATGAGCATGAGATGGAAATGGGAAGGAATGCCCTCCAAAGAGCCCTTCTGGCTTTGCCCCACTTGGTGAGAACAGGCAGGTTTTGAACTTGCAGTTCTCATGGTTTTCGCTCTTGCCACCGTACAACGTGTTTCAGCAATGGTGGAGAGCAGGACACCCAAAAACCAACCACACACAAAACCCTGAGGTCAGGTATGAGTTCCATGTATATCTCCTTGCATTGCTGTGTATTCTACAAAACTAATTCAGACACAGCAAATCCAAGCAGTTATCCAGTGATTCAGAAAGTGTCCCGACTGGCCAAAAACATAACCAGCTGAGGAGAAACTATCAGGGAAAACATTGTAGATTAACAGCATGTGACTGTCCCCAAGTGATCATAAAATTTATTGCTTTTTGGAAGTTTATTTGATTATGATATAATATACAGGTCATTTGCTAAACCTACAGAAAAATTCAAGTGACAAGTGGAAACTCACAAACTCACACAGTGCATAAACACAGTGCATTTCTATCATACAACTGATTTGGGCTATAGTTTTGATCTTAAAAATTAGCATTAAATATTTAATACTACTTTCAAGTAATTTAATCAAGTATAACTATACACATGCTGATCTGACTTGGGAAAAATAAATATTGCAATTAGCAATTCACTGAATCTTGCTTCAATATTAACAGGTTTTAAAACATATATTTTATGGAGTGAAACAGATGGCACTTACTGTTCGTTCACAACAAAAATACAGTTGTCCTGCGATGGCTGTCCTGTTACTGGATGTTTGCAGGTTACTTTTCGTTCATTATGACTGTGAAAGAGAGATAAAGAAAAGTATTAGGCAATAATGTTTTGATTTTCCAACTCAAATATGTAAATCTGGCACAACGAATATATCAGTACAATGAAAATAATTAAGAATATTTCACTATGGCATACAACAACATCTGTGTACACACACACAATGCATATATATATATAAATTAATAAAAAGGATGAGAACAAGTGCTAAAGAATCTTCATAATATCTTGGAAAGAGATGGGAAACATTGGCACTAGGTTGGTAATTATTTTGCATTTTAAAAACTAGAGCCAGTAAAACACTTATTAGTTCATATATGAGCATAGATAATTCACTTCAGCTACGTCTTAATGAGCTCATAAACAGGATTTCAGCTAGACAGGGACAAGTCAAACCTGAGACACACATAAATGCTCTGTAAGGATAAAATATCACTACTGTAAAGCAACTGTCTTCTACCTTGGAACATGAAGATACCAGTTTAAAATTTCTGATACTACAGACAAAAATCCAACGATTGGAACAAGACTGATGAATCACAGTCACGGTTCTACTTTTGTAGGTGACTTTTTAATTCAGAGTGCTGCTCCCCTGCAGTGATCCCAGGAGTACCTTCAAGTGTCAGGGAGCCTGACAGCCCAGAGCTTCACCCTTAGCAGCACAAAAACACCCACCTCGCAGTATCTCATTCCCCTGGACTGCAGGTACTGTTAGACTACAGCGGCTCCCACAGTTTGGAAGAAATTGCCAAAATTCAACAACTATCAGCTGCTGCCTGAACTCAAGAAAGAAATATCCAGACTTGAGTCCTCCAGCCTCTGAGGGGAAGGAAGAGAAGGGGAGGAATTCTCTGGTTCTGGGCTTCTCAGTTCAAGAAAGACAAGGAATTACTGGAGAGGGTTCAGCACTGGGCTACAGACATGATGAGGGGACTTATGAGGAAAGGCTGGGAGAGCTGGGCCTGTTGAGCCTGGAGAAGAGATGACTGAGAGAGGATGTTATCAATGCACCCACGTATCTGAAGGGCAGGTGTTAAGAGGATGGGCCAGACTCTCTTCAGTGGCGCCCACTGACAGGCACACACTGAAATACAGGGAGTTCCATTTGAATATTAGGAAAAACTTCTTTTACTGTGAGGGTGACAAAGCACTGGAACAGGCTGTCCAGAGAGGTTGTGGAGTCTCCTCTGGAAAGATTTAAAACCTGCCTGGACGCAATCCTGTGCAACCTGCTCTATGTGACCCTGATCTCCAGAGGTCTCTTCCAACCCCTAAGCAATCTGTCATTCTGTCATTTACTGCCTACCAGATATGTCAATCAGGTGGCTGTTACAACTTGTGCCTGCTGCAGACGGGGGCTTTTCCACCCCCTCCATGCAAGCAGCAGGATCCCAGCCCAGTTACACCAGAGCACACCTGAGAACACAGAGCTGCCAGCTGGCACAGCAACAAGGCCAGGACAGGCAAGGATGGCTGGATTGCAACAACCCTCTCCGAACTCTCCTGCCCCAAAATCTAGGAAAGAGAGCAGGGAAGGTATGCTGACAAAATTTAAACCTGGTTCAGTGTTTAAAAAGCATATGAGCAGAAATCAGCTAAGAAAAGGCAGTGAGGATATAATGCAGGTGTGCTATTTGGATATCATCCACATGCTGCAAAACTAACCTCTTTTATTTTTAACACTTCAAAATGTGTTTATAAACAAAGAAGTATACAATACAAACCCACCAGTATCTGAAATCAGCACTGTAAATCATGAAAAAAGTAATTCCATTTGACAGCATTTACTTTTGCAAAGAATACGTGGTGATACTGTTTCTCATGTAAGGTATCTTATATAATACTATGCCTTTCTTATCAGAAGTTCAGCTCTTGAAAATATTCTTGGACAGAGAATTAACCTGGACCAAAAAAAAGTGCTTTAGTTGCAAGATGGCAGAAGGGGTGCAGAACAACAAAACCCTTGAATGGCACTTTACCCGTAACGCCTACTTCTTTTATTGTCTATTCATTTAACCATCTTGGCTTTTGAAATCGTGAAGCACAGTCATCTCACAAATGTTATGCTCTCTACCTTTCCTGCTTCTTAAAAAAACCTCAACTTTACAAGACTATCTTTACATTCCCCACTTTTAAGAAAAACTCCTTTGGATCATAACATTTTGCAATTATGGAGCATTATTAATTAAAAGTTGCCTCCAAACCAAAGCCTAATAAAAAATTCATGCTACTTTCATGGTGAATGAATGGATAAATCTAGATAAACCTAGAGTGCAAGATTAGAAAGATAGCCCAATTCTTTGCATTTTCTCTACTGGATTTAAAAAACCTACTGATACCTAAATGGACAAGAATGTGTTACAGAGCTTAACTAATGAGCTAGCAAATGCTGGTACTTTATCTTTGTACTAAATTCAGCAGAATTCTAAGTTTAGCTTCTAAAAAAGCTGCTGTTGCAGAAATGTATCAATTACAATGAGGGGACAAGAAAGAGTTGATATGAGGACATTCTGTGCCATTCCTAATTGCCGTGGTCATACAATGCCTTTTGAGCAAAAATGACCCAGATTGAAGAGAATTCAATTTCAAAACCCTCCTGAGGAAGTATCCGGCCTTGTTTTATTTTGGGGTCATTACTTTTTTTCTTCGCTTCCAAAAAACTTCCTTTTTGTTCCCTCTGACATTTCAGAAACACTCACACTAAACTGAAAAAAAACCCAAAAAACCCCGTGGAGACAAGCCGGTGCTCTGCAAGCTTTGCCAAAATGTTGCTGTTTTGTTCACAATTAAACCTTGGCAGGGGGCTATCAGCTGACATCCAGAAATGCAGAAATAAGTGGATCAGGACTTCTGCTCAGGGACCACCAAAACTGGGGATCGCTACAGAGGAGACACATCCCATGTTTTGTGTGAGTGCACCTGGCTCACACTGACACAGGAAGAGCCCACATTCCAAGGCTGTACAGGGGAGGCCAAATAAAACCAGGAGTGAAAGCAGGGAGGGGGTGGAAAACAAGAGGGAGAGGAGAGGAAGCACTGACATAAACCTGTTCAAGAATATTTTGTTTCAGGTTTGAGTCACATATCAAGTTGGTATTCCAAAAACATCATTATGTTCTTGGACAAAATACTGGTTTCCTTACTACTCACACTGATGTTGAGATGTATAAGGGGGTAGCTGATATTACATAAAAAAGGTAAAAAAACATATCACAGACATGATATGCAGCACCTGCCTTCTAGACCTGTACAGTCAGTTCCTCCTAAAAAGTCAATGCAAAGGAAAAACAACCTGTTCTTTCTCTTCGGCTCAGACGCAAGCAAAATCTCAGGAGTGAACACTGGAAATTCAGCTTGTGCAACTAAGCGTGATGACTGTAAATATGTCTAACTGGATGAATAGATTTTAAATACTTCCATTTGAAAACTTTTTCATTACTCATCTAATTATGGCATTTTTGGCAGTAATTTAGCTGATATTTTGACACGACTCCTCAAAATACTTGCGCAAGGTGTAGAGAAGCTTGATAATTATTGTCATAACCCTCCCACATAACAGTAGGTTAAGGTATTTGTTTTAAACTCCATCTTGCAGAGTGCAGAGAGTTTTATCAGAACCAAGCTACAATTTGATATTCACAATCTTCAACATCCAATTTAGACAGTTGTTCAGTTATCTATAAATTTCTGGGTGCATATACACACCTAGAATTTACACATTGCACTATAATAATATATATCTCACCGATAAATCTGAGGGGAAATAAAGCAATAGACTGGATCTTTTTACTGAGAACTCTTAATTTCAATTTTATACAAACTCCAACGTGTAACTCAAGAGTTTCAACTCTGCATATTTATGTGTCTGTACTTTTATTATGTGGAAAGAGAGTGATTCACTTTGACACAGGCAGCTAGAAGCCAGCGTGTTCCTTTTTACTTATTCAGAGATACAGCCTCTAACAGGTATATGGAAACAACACTCCTCTTCCTTCTCTCTCCAATTTTTCCTACCAACATGTTTTGAGAACACAAGATAACTATACATACACCCTGGTACACTTATACAGAGGCACATAACTGATCCTTACTATTTTAGGATCCACACTAATGGCATGCTAAACACTACAGACAAAGACAGGAAAAAATTCCTGGTGTATTTCATTACTATTCATCAGCATATTCTCCAGACTTGGTACGTGGCACAAACTATTCCTCATTAATATCTGCGACCAGGATGTGTCAGGCTTCAAAAATTGACACAGACTGACTAAGATGACATGAGATAAGCACTTCGCTGCAAAATAAAGCATGTATCAAGATATGTTCTTGCATGTACCAAGATAATACTCTGTTCTTGATTCCAGTAGTGGTTTGGTACCTGCGACAGAAGAATCAAAACCAAACTAAACCAAACCAACAATAAAGAAATAAGAAAACCCACAACACAAAACCCTAACCACACCAAAATAGCTGAAAATGGAACCTGTCCCCGTGTGAAGCTATCTCAGTGCAAGACACCAACTTAACATGCACCTACTTTACTTGACCTCTTTTCTCCAGAATTTTCAAACTCCTCCTTCCCAATCCTTTGCTCTGAAAACTGTAAGCATTGGCATCAGTTTAGCACACAGCTTAGTTTTGGCATATGGACAAGCCCTCAGAGCAAAAGGATTTATCTTGTTCAGGTTAGGAGTTGACAGTAACCTTGAATTTGACTTATGTTATTTGCCTTCTTATCGACTCTTCCTCCTTTCCATTACTTGAGCCCCTAATCTCTTTAGAAGACAGGATTATTTTACTTATTTTCTCGACATGTTCAAAAAACCTTGTTGTGTAGTTTTAATCTACTCACTACATGTACAGTCAACAGCAATCTTTTTGTTGGCTTAATATGATCCAAAGGCTATTTAAAAAAAAAAAGCCCTCAAATATATCATTCAGAGATATTATTCTATTTGTAAGTAGCAACTGAGCGCATCATTCTAGGAGCAGCACTTGCCAACAGAAGTCCTACACAAGCAGGTTTCTTTGTTTTCATTCTCTCTTGTGTTTACAGGACTGCTGACCCAAAATACTGTGTACCAAGTATTTTGTTCTAAAACACATCACCTCAAAACGTCAGCAAAATCCAAATTCTGACCAGTGTTGCTGTTTTGAAATCACTATCGTCTTTATATATTCCATAGGAAATAGATAACTGCAGTTGGAATTGCAAAAAGAGAGAGACATAATCCAGCTGTACAGGATGATGCAAGTCAATTAGAAATGAAGGGTTAGACCATCCTTCCTCTGAACAGAGCAGTTCACTCAGAAGCGGCAACAAAGATCAAAGTGCCAGGGTGGGGACAGTTGGTTTGGGGTCTCTCCATTGTATGATTTGGTTGAGCTCCCTGTCCTCTTAAAAGAAAAACAAAAGAAAAAAAAAAAAAGAAAGAGCTAGGCCAGAACTCCCAAAGACACATCTGGTTTTCTCCCACTAGAATTAAAACTAGACACCACTTCAAAGCTCCTCTCATGCCCTTTCTTTGTAGCCTTTATTTATGTGTTCCTAAATGCTAAGACCTTCTCATTTGCTCATTCTCAATATGGCCATCAAAGCAAAGGCTGAACACAAATCAAATCATAAACCAGGATACAACTTTTAACAGGCCTCCATACCTTTAATTTGAAAACACTGTTCCTTTTGACAAATGAACACCGAAGAACACATTTCAGAAGAATGCTACACCAAATATTTGCTTCCTAACATTTATTCTACACCTTAGGTAAGATTTACAGGCTGATAATCTAATCTCTATTACGGAAATATATCACAAATGTACTCAGAGATATTTTTTATAAGAAGCAGTTTTATGCATTTTTTGTATTTGCTTCATGACAAAATAACTTTAAAAGATTACAGATAAGGCAAACAGACCAAAATTACCTGAGCAATGAAGTAATCCTCTCTGTATTAATGCTAAATTTTTGCACTGACATTTAAAGGTAAGGCTCAACTGGAAATAAACATAAGACAAGTCTAGGCCAGCTTTATTCTGCTTCTGTGAAGCCCTTCATTCCTCAACTGGGCAAGGGGGGTGGAAGGTGAATCAAATCAGCAATTTTTACCGTCTGCTTGCTTTCTAGCATAAGAAATTGAAATAAATGCAGCCACTTAGAGTTATCTAACAAAGAGGGGAAAAAATTTAAGTAAATGCAGTCCCTACACAACTGTTAGCAAGGATGTGGTCTGTGGCTGTACTAACTCTTCTATTTTACTAAATCTGTAATGCCACACTGTACAGTAAACAGCAAATGCAAGCACTTTTTTGCCAGTGCTATCATACCCTAGAATTACGAGCCTTTTTTCAATTAAGCTTTTTAAACAGCAAGTTTGGAAACCAGGCTGCATTGGCTCCATCACAAAACATCTGAGTTTGGTAACTTAACATCAGGGAGCCCAAACAAGAGAGGGTATAAAGAGACAGCCAGTTGCAAAGTGCTGACAGACCTGTAACACTTCACATGTGCTGCTAAAGAACAGTGTTTCTAACCCTTTGTGTGTGCACACGCCTGGGAAGGTGCAGACAAAATCCTACAAATTTTCTTGGCAGACAGTGTAACACCTAAACTGTAGTTGCTGCTGCCACCATTCTTCTGGTCTACTATGAGTTTATTTTTTCAGGCAACATGTCAATTCTGTAGACTTTCCTTTTGAGCCCTCCTTATCGTACCCATGGAAGCCTATTCAACCTAAGGTGACTGAAGACCCACACCAAGACCTTAAATCATCTTGTCCATGAGCTGCTCTATGCTGACGATGCCGCCCTTGTCGCCCACACAGAAGCAGCTCTGCAGCGTTTAACATCCGGCTTTGCAGACGCTGCTGAGCTCTTTGGGCTGGAAGTCACCTTAAAGAAGACTGAAGTTCTCTATCAACCTGCACCTCAGGAAGTCTTTCATCATCCCCATATCACCATTGGCCAATCAGAGCTCAAATCAGTCCAGCAGTTTAATTATGTAGGCAGCATCATCTCTTTGGACAGTAAGACTGACGGAGAGATAGACAACAGGTTAGCGAAGGCATACAGTGCCTTCAGAAAGCTTCATAAAAGAGTTTGGCAAAATAAACACCTGAAGAAAAGTACAAAGATCAGTGTATGGATCCACATCATGGGTCATCTACCGCCACCACCTGCGTCTCCTAGAACGTTTCCATCAACGCTGCCTCCGTCCAATCCTAAACATCCACTGGTCAGATTATGTGACCAATACATCTGTTCTAGAACAGGCAGCAGTCACAAGCATTGAGGCCATGTTACTGAGAACACAGCTGCGTTGGGCAGGGCACATCTCCAGGATGAAGGACCACCGCCTCCCTAAGATCCTGCTTTATGGTGAACTTGCCACCGGCTGCCACATGAGAGGAGCCCCGAAGAAAAGATACAAGGACTCCCTGAAACAACATCTCAGCCTTGGCCATATTGATCAGCATAACTGATCTACTCTGGCCTCCAATCGGGAGGCCTGGAGACACACTATCCATAACACTGCTGCTTTCTTTTGAGAAAGCATGCAGGATCACCCTTGAGGAGAAAAGACAACGCAGAAAGAATCACGTCTTCCAGAATATTCCATCTAAGGAGGAGTCCTTCTGCTGTCCCTTTTGCAACTGGACTTGTCTGTCTTGTACTGGCCTTTTTAGCCACCAGCGCGCCTGTAACAAACGTGGGTAGAGCCCTTCCCAAATCTTTGTTCACAAAGCCCAGCCATGATGATGACATTTACAGTTATAGTAGTTTTGGTATCCTTGCTGCTGCCACAATGAAAAAGCACCTGGACATTTCTATACAACTCACTATACTCCAGCTTTTCATTTATTATTGATTTTTATTTTCCAGAAGAATAAGCAGTACTGCCCCAAAACTATAAACCTTTCTTTCAATGGGACCATTGTAAACCCATATTTATACACCAAGGGAAATATTCATGCAAAAAACAAAGCTTTTTCTCACTTGGGCAGATATGATTAATATGCTCTCATGCCATATTTTCAATGTAAAACTAAGTTTATATAAGCAAGGGCAAATATTTAAAAACTCTTTCAAAATGCTAGGATGAAATACTTGCATATTCTGTATTACAGATGGAGAAGCTTTTAATAAGAGACTGTTTTTTCTAATCAAACACTCTATTATCAGAAAATGTTACTGTTTTCAGGTTTCCCCAAACTTTGTGGGAGGTGTCCTTCACTCTGCAGGTAACATATTTGGGAATTTATAAAATACTGAGTACTCAGTAAAGGCCCCAAAAGCCAAACACCTTTAACTAGAAGCGTGGTAATTTGTGAAATGCACCTGTCATGTGTCATCAATTTATGTAACACTTCATTACACACATTTTAAGCCCAGGGCACAGAGTCTAATATAGTACCTTGATAATAGCACTGCAGATGAAGAAAATTTTCAATTCTGTAAGTATTACTCTGCAGTAAAAATGACTACCTGGAAAGCTTCCAACGACTACAGTAACAAAACAGCTCTGAAGTGAAAACCCACAATATTTTTCTAAGGAGGAAGGGGATCTAGAGTAGCGTGGCTCAGCAGGTGGCTTGTGGACCAGAAGCACCACTGGGTTTTCCAGTCTGACTGCTACTGCCTCTTCCTGCTTGATCAGGGAGGTTGTACCAGACAACCCACTGTGGTCCCTTCCAACCTGACCCACTCTGTGATTCCATGGAGACTGACAGCAGGTGTCTGATCAGCTTCACTGTCACTTCACTGATGCAGAAGGGACACTGCAGCCTCTCCTGAAGAGGTAGAGAGGACAGAAGTAGTAAAAGCTAACTTGTGGAAAGGGCAAAAAAGCCACATTCAATACAAAAAACCAAAGCTGTTCCAATATAAAGAGAAAGCTCTTTTTGCTGGTGGAGTTAGACCACTCAGATTATCACACTAATAAACTGGTACATTTCACTAAGATGAGTTAATTAAAAACTACTAATTCACATTTTCTTAAACATACTGTATTACAGGTTTTTAGAATGAGAAATACACCTGACTTGAATTTACAAGGGACAAATGAACTTTGGCTGCATGATGACAGTTGTACCACACTATGAAGAGCAATTCATCACGCCAAGTAAATTAGAGAGAATTCAGTTGTCTTAGTCACCCTCCACAACTATAAGCATCAAATTCAATAAAAACTTTCAACAAACGCTTTTACAGCTACATACCAACTTTTAATGTTTTCAAAGCTCACTAGACAGAAAATTATCTCAACCACATATCCCTAAGCTCAGTTATGCAAGCCTTGCCCTTCATGATTTATTAGGAGCATAAGTGAAACGTACAGTTGAGCAAGTGTTAGACAACAGAAGTAGGAACTCAAAAGGCAATTTTGACTTATGGTTCCATTTCACTGCATGAAATTTAGAGACATTTTACAAGAGAAAGCTGCTTTAATAACAGTTGCTCTTCCCAATTTTAACATGCTTTTCAGTAATTCTGTTTTGAAATAAAAATGCTAAAGATACCTACAAGAAAAGTGGATGCAGACAATTTAAGCAGTTTAATACCTACATATGTGTATTTATATTTTAAAATACATTAATATAAGGTCAATGCAAAAAGCAATTCTTTCTGTCAAAAAGTATTCCAAGCCGAAGTCTGATTTGGGTCAGGCTTCTCTGCAAGCTCACGTGGTTTAAAGAACTCAAGATGTCTCCAGTTAGTACACCCTGAGAAAAGCTGCTCTGCCATGTCTAAACTTCCACTTGGCTTGGACAACCTGCATCCCCGTCACTTCTCTACACCTCTCAAGCACTGACAACTTTGGCTGTCCTGTCACTCAGCCCAGGACCTTCTCCATTTAAAGTTCAAAAGGGATCTCAATGGATCTGGTAATCAGAGGACACAGAAAAACAAGAAAACTTTGGGTTTCATTTGGAAACAGTTGTGCATTTGATAACAAGAACAATAAATCCTACAAGCACTTGCTCACCTCAGTTCTTTAAATCAGTTTGAAGCATTGTCTGATACACAGTGTTTCAGAAGAGCTAGGAATTCCCCTTTATAAAATCTAGTATTTAGTAAATTGCTACAACTGCCCCATATTTATACCTCTCTTATTAATTAATGCTGCTGATGCTTTTGAGAAAGCTTGCAGGATCACCCTTGAGGAGAAAAGACAACGCAGAAAGAATCGTGCCTTGCAGAAGATACCATCTAAGGAGTCTTTCTGCTGTGCCTTTTGCAACCGGACGTGCCTTTCTCGTATTGGCCTTTTTAGCCACCAACGCGCTTGCAACAATCGTGGGTAGAGCCCTTCCCAAATCTTCGTTCGCGAAGCCTGGCCATGATGATGATGATGATCTGTCCCCTACACATTATGTATCAATTTTTTTTAATCCCAGTTTTTATTATATCGTGTGGGGTTTGGGTGGTGGGCTTCGGTTTTTTGCTTAAGGAGTAGACAAAAGAATGTACATCCATCATCAACTGCATGACTCTTCCATTTTCAGTATTTAGCACTCTAAAGCCTCGTCTCTGCCTTTCCCTCTCTCCCAGTTAACAAACCAGAGGACCACAAAATGATTAACTGTGCATGTAGTTCCTTCCTCAACTTCACTCTCTGTGTAACAACTTCATTTCTTCCACCATCATGCTTTCTTCCTCTCTCTACTTTCCACTCTTCTGTAACAGTATACAATTACCTGCTAGTCAAATAACCCCAATTTTGTGCATTCTAGCAAAACTCAGATTCCATTTTGCTTCCATTGTTGGTCTCCTTCGATCTCAGCTGTCAATTACCTCTGCTTAAGACCGCTTGCTTATTTGTTAAAAGATACGACATGTCCTAGTAGTTTTTTACTCTTGTATAATATAACTCAGAACCTTATTTAGTTTAGTCTCAAACTACTTGCAGCAGTGACAGCCTTTAAAGAATGATTGCAGAAGTTATAGCACAGTTGTTCAATAAACTCCTGCTACAGAACTGCGAAAAAGTAAAGCTCTTTAATTTATTGAATTACAGATTCAATATATATATATAAAAATAGTAACCCCTCCCTAATTTCAGTCAATTACTACCTCAAATTCAACAGCAGAATTTCAAGAGGCGTTTGGTAAAACCACACTGTGTTGCTTTGCAAATCCAGATAAGCACATCAGGATCAAAATCTGATATTTGTTAACTGAAATAGTTATATACCTTATTTATCTTAAAAGTTTTCTACCTTTGGGGAGATTTCTACAGATATCTTTCCCTTATCATTACTCTGGTTTGTTTATTTTGTGTATGTTGAAGTTGTTTTGGGTTTTTTTGTTTGTTTGTTTAAGATTATGTGAATCACATCATTATCTGTCTATGCAGCAAAGCCCTTATTCATCTTAGCCAAGGTTACACAGAAGTGTAACATTACACTGTCTTCAGATAGCTACATGACTTCCATGATTTCTTGATCACTTATCCAATACCTGGGAGTTGCCATAGTTACACAATTACATCTCTACTAAACAGCCATTTTTATTAAATAAAACCGTATTTCTATTAATAACCCAGTAAAACTTTTAAAAGAAAGCCATGCTTATCAAGCACTTATATCAGAAAATACTAGGTCATAACTAGACACCTCCTAAGTCTGCTGAGATAAGAAAACTGTCAGGCAAACTTCTGCAAAGTAAATACATTCATCTGAGAAATGATTAGAAATCTTCCATTTAAAAATTTGACAGAAGGAAGCAGCTCAAATGTTGGAGCATCCCCTTGTGTATCAGTTTTAATTGTGGTACTGATTCAGACACATCCTATATTTCAAGCTGTCCCTCACAATGGATCCTTTTTTGCAAGAAATAAGGGTAGTGATTGAAATTTATAAAAATAATTATTTTATAAATGAACAGACATCACTAAGGCTCTAATCACTGGCCTTTTTAAAGCCATTGTGAGGATTTAATTGAATAATCTTGGTGGTCCACTGATAGAGCATATGCAAATATGTGCACCAGACCCCAGAGGATAATTAATTGAAGCTTACACCATGTGTGGGCCTGCATTCATCTCAGACAAAAGAGTACAAACTCTATTAAAAATATTCATTGCTTGTGACGTAAAGTTCAAGTGCAGAGACACACGGGGTATAAAGTGTGGCACTGAACTGGAACACTGAACATGTCAGCTGTCATCTCCAAGGTCCGAGGGCACATCTGAGCCTTGCTCAGCTTTCTTGTTTCCCTCAGCTTCAGGAGCTGATCACTTCAGAAAAATAATAATATTATTGCCTTAGAAGAACAGCAGCAAGTTGTTTTAGAAGGCTCCAAAAGACTGAAATAAATAAAGCAACAAAAAAAACTGGTTTGGGATTTGTCTGACATCACAAGTAGACGAGAAATTATCTCAGGATATTCTCTGCATACTCACAACCTTTAAAAAAGTACCTACATTGTTTTCTTCAAACATTCACACCTAATGTTCATTTTGCTTATATTTCAGACTTCAGATCCTGGTGGAGATATATTTTAATCTAGAGGTGTGGAAGCCAATCAGGCTTGTGGGGAAACCTTGAGAACTGATCTGACTGCAAAGAGGCCATATTTCCCCTTTTTGATTTGGTTTTAAATTCATTATTCCCTACTATTCATCTTATTAGCTTCAAGTATTTATAAAAATTAGGCAGGCCTCAAGACTTCAGCAAACACTGCTTTTCAGAAAAAAACAACTGTATTAGCCACCAAAAATTACCGAGGAGTATCACACTTTGACGTGGTGCTAATTCCTCTCACAACTTCATCTTAAACATCGACACAAGTCCTTATCAAGGAGGGAATGCCAGGCCAGATGGAGCCACCGTCTGATCCATTGCTGGCTCGTTGCTGCTGTACTGAGTTTAACTCTGATTGTCAGAGTTAAGGGGCTGTCTACACCTAATTGTTGGTGCTATGAATACCTGCCAGTAATTAGCAAAATCAGCCCTTTGCAGCACTGAATCCATCCTTCCGTGCTGTTTATCAAACTACGGCATTGATTCCTTACTTTGATACGTACAATCAAAAAGCAATGGAAACTCACAGTTTTATGCAACAAGAAAAGGGTTGAGAAATATGCCATGGAAACAGGCAGAGCCAAATTACAGCTGGGAACTGGAGACTGGTGCCCTCCCTCTGTTACCAGGCACAAAATGGAGCAGTGGGAGCATCTATCCTGGGCTTCATCCAAAGCAGTGTGGGCAGCAGAGCAAGAGAGGGGATTCTGCTCCTCTACCCTGCTTTGGAGAGACTCCACCTGCAGAGCTGCCTCCAGCCCTGGGGTCTCTAGCACAGGAAGGACATGGATTTGTTGGAGCAAGGCCAAAGGAGGCCACGGAGTTGATTAGAGGAATGGAGCACCTCCCCTATGAGGAAAGGTTGAGAGAATTGGGATTGTTTCAGCCTTGAAAAGAGAAGGCCCCAGGGTGACCAAATTGCAGCCTTTCAGTACCTGAAGGGAGCCTAAAAAACATGGAGAGAGACTATTTACAAGGACATGCAGTGACAGGACAAAGGGGAATGGTTTCAAGCTGAAAGAGAGCAGGTTTAGATTAGATATTAGGAAGAAATTCTTTACTGTGAGGGTGGTGAGGCACTGGAACAGGTTGCCCAGAGAAGTTGTGGATGCCCCAATCCTGGAAATGCTCTAGGCCAGGTTGGATGGGGCTTTGAGCAACCTGCTCTAGTGAAAGGTGTCCCTGTAGATGACAGGGGAGAACTGGATGACTCTTGAGGTCCCTTCCAACCAGTCTGTGATTCTACAGTTCTACAATTCAGATGACTGGTCTAAAAAGAAAATGTCCAAGGTTAGGTAACAGGTGATTAGTCAGATTCATATAAAACACCCCCCACCCTGAACCCCCAAATAACAAACCCTCTTTCAAACACAGTTTTAATTTGCTTTCCCTCATCTCTTATTATACATATCATCACAACAAGTATCTGGCAGGACCCCAGATACTGGAATATCTTTCTATTAGTTCAAAATACACAGAGGAAAAAGTTAGTACCATTATGGTAGTGTTAATCAAATGTTGTTGTCTAATACTTAAGAAGATTCCTAACTGTGTAGAGTTTTTTTACATCATTCAAACATCTTCCCCCAAATTATCTCAAAAATGCCAACTTAGTTTAAAAAAAGTATATTAAAAATGAAAAGTAGTTAAAAGGATACTTCTATATAAAGAAGTATGGGATGCAAGAAAATCCACTGATTTTTAGAACCAGCCTACCTAAGAAATAGCAAAAAAAGCAAGTCAACTTGAATACAAGATTAAATATTATTTCATTTATGTAATGTTTTTGCTACTTCTTCCCATCTCAATGCCAAGTTTCTTATAAAATAGACAAAAACCACAATTTAGACAGGCTGCTGAAGAGGCAGCAAAAATTCACGACAACTTCAGCAACACCATGTTTATTAGGTAAGTGGAACAGATGAAGAGTAACACTTTCTCTCTAATTAAAGCAATTTGGCCTTTAAATAAATAAAAAAAATTTCGTAATGGTAAACACGAATTTTTTGAACTGTTATCTTTTAGGAAATGACTGCACTACACTGAAAAAGACTTGCTTTTTAGAATGTGCTTCATGCATACAGTTAGGTATTTTAAAAGGTGAATTGGCCAAAATAAGTACCACAAGAACAAGGACATTTAGGGAGCTGGATATATTATTACTTAATTTACTTGTTGAAATTTTAGTACCCCATCTCATCAAGAGTTTACATCTACCACCCACTGCTTCTATGCAGACTGTCAATCACTTTGATGCCTGTTGGTCTCATCTAATCAAACCACTGGCTCTAGAAAGTTTAGAGATTTTCATTTGACAAAAGTATTTCTTGGCTGCTTCCCCTTGTATTTTCACATCTTCGGTTTCAACACCTACACAGATTGTTCCGCATTATCCTTTTACCTCATAAATGCAAAGGAACAACTGCAGTTTATTTACAAAATGAACTGTCAGCACATTTGACAGCTATGCAGGAAACATATCCAGCAAAAAGAATTATAATTCAGTAGTCCCTTAGTTTTACATCCTGACTCTCACAACTGTATCCTTATCCCACAATTCAATGGAAATAACACCTAATTTTTATTAAAGGCTATTGCTGACCCAGCAACACATTCCACGCCAGAAAATGGCACACCAGGTTGTCTCTTCCAAGGTTAAACCACAGGTTAACTGCAGCAGAAAAAGCTACAGGACAACACCTCCTGTTGAACAGACATGATGCCTCCGATGACCTTGCCAGCATTTTCTTGCATTAAATTCATACCTCAGTGAGAGCCAGAATCTGGGAGCTGTTTTCTTTCACAGGTGGCTTTTTCAAGCTGTTGGGAGGCTCCAAGCTGCTGGAATCATGGCATGCCATTCAAAGCCTACACGCAAGCCATCTTTGGCCAGCTCTGGGAGGCTGCTCTCTCACATACTGAGAAATAAAATCTTAACAGCATCGGTGACGACTTCCTGAGCTTTAATGCCAGCAGCTGAATTTTCTGATGTGAAGGACACACACACCTCCCAGAGACCACTGAAATGAACATAATGCAGGGACAGCTGTAATATGAAGTATTTTGGTGCTACATACAAAATATAGCCCACAATGTGCAACTGGGATAGAGGCAGCACAGGCTTCAGGTTCAGTGCCACATACTCGATGCACTGGAATTCCATATGCCCGGCCCCTCCAAAGCAGCTGAGACTGCTGTCACCACCTGAGCAGGCTGGATCTGTTTGCAGGTCCACTTCTTCTACTTAACGCCAGGACTTGGAGCTCCACTCTCACAACTGCTTTGAGAAAATGGCCAGTTGCACCAGAACAACCAGCCCACTCCACCCTTTGCTCCTGTGCTGGCACCAAGGCTCAGGCAGCCACAGGGTGATCCAGTTCACACACCTTGAAAATCAACTGTTTTCCATGGCACTGACCTTCCTGCAGGACCACAGCACAGGGTGCAGCCAGGGGAGAGGGAACCAGCTTTTTTGACAACAGCTGACTATTGCTTTGGTGTAACTACATCTTCAGCCTCAAGCTGGCAAAAGTGATGTTTTCAGTATCAGAGCAGTTCATCTGTACTAGACATTTCTAAGGGTGTAACGATATGGTAATGAAAAAACATCCTGATCAAGTCTAACTTCATTAAGAAACACTTTATGTAAAAGTGCCAAATCAGTTTGTTTCATTTGTGTCAGAGCAAGAGGCCAGGGACAGAGGGACACTTGGATGGCAGACATCACACTCAATGTCAGTCATTTCACATAATTTTTAAAGGGCAAAGAAAATCCAATACCACCATCTGTATTGGGCGGAAACATTATCTTTTATCAACTTCTCTAGAAACTTAGATGCCTAAGTTTTTCTTCTGTTGAATCTGGCTTTGGAAACAATTCTAAAGGACTAGTAAAATCATATCCAAACAAGTGAAATTAACTGCAGTTTACCATATGGAGTATTACTCATTTCTCCTCTTACCAGTAGAAAACATGAACATAAGGAAGAGATTTGCAAGGCAGGGAATATTCATCTGAAACCCAGAAGTGAAAACTCCTTCCCTCATTTTTTTTTTTCTTTCTGGATTACACATTGTATCAAAAAAATCAGGTTACATTTCAAGAGTATAAAACAGAGGATTTGTAAAGAAATATATTTTTACAGTATCTGTTACTTTATAGACTGTTTGCAGAACCAGCAATTCTAGGGGTATTCCAGATCTATAAACCAATGCAAAATTTTTACAGCTCTGCAGCTACTCAATACAGTTCTACATGTTATGTACCTTCCGACATTAAATTGTTTCAGAATGGTTTCCTCCTGGTAACCCCAATTTTCTAGCACTTTCTATGGGCATCCAACCTCCATATGGGTTTACTCCCTTCCCTAGCTACAAAGTGTGGCAAGTTCTGAAACGTGTTTCTGGCCAGCAAGTTTATAGTAGCACAATTCTTTATCACTGGTACTATAAAAGAGGGAAAAAACCAACACCCTGGATGTGGCACTGGTTGTTCCTGGCTGAAAATACCAATATTTATTTGTTTGTTTGCTTTAGGCTCAGATTCCTGGTGCCCACTAAAGCTCCAGGCACCATGTAGCTCACAGAACAGATAACACAGACCAGCTCTAACTCCCTATCAGCCTTTTATTGTGCATGCCTGCTCTGATCAGTGTGGCAATGAAATCTCTAACACAGGCTACTGGCTAGAGGTGTATTTACAACAATGCTACTCTTTAATGGCAGACATTACAATAAAAAAGCCATCTGAAGACAGAGGCTTTGAAGCTGTTAATGAATATTAATTCTCCTCCTAACTCTTTTGAATCTCATAAAGCAAGGAATTTTAAAAGTGGAAGGTTGGGTTTAAAAAAGGAAGACAACAATTCACCAGCAATTTCTCATTCTACATGAAAAATGTGGACTAAAGTCAGTTTTGCAAGTTGAAAACAAAGTGTCACTTGAATAACTCTTCCGTGGAGTATGAATGTAGGGAGTTTGACTGTATTCTTGCCTTGGGCTGGGAAGTTTCCCAATGACTGCTGACTATATGAGGTGCTAACACAACGTGCTCCTGATCCCTGGCTGCCTCAGGCAGGGAGACTGGGGATGCTCTGCCAATGACAGGTCAGCAAAACAAGCTTGCCATGGTTTCCTCCCTCCCTGAGCCCTCTTCCTGGTGATAATTAAGCCAAAACCATCCAAACCAAACAATTCAGCCTATTTTATGCATTTTAAAGGAACAGTAAATGCACCAGTCAAAATATATATTGGTAGAACAATTTCAGATAAAATGTATTTTCTTTTTTACTTGGCGAGTTTTGACCCTGAAAATGACTGGCATTGCTACATAACTAAGTTTTTAATGATTTAATGCCAAGCTAGAAGCTTGATCCCACAGTATGTATTTTATAGAAGTAAACATGGTCTTCACAAAATAAGTGTTTTCACTGTTTTGCAAAAAAAAAACATTCTAAAGGATGAAAACAGATCAATCTTTGAGGCAAATCAAAATGTTAAGGACAAGCAATAAATTCATCAGCTTCCCCAAAAGCAAGTGTGAACAAGCAGTAAAGCCTTGCCATGAATGTTGTTCATACCTTTCCTCATTAGGCAGAAGGTATTTTGAGGTAAAGAATTTGTTGAATGATCACTGCTCCAAACTATTTCAATGCTCAAATGAAATCAGAAATTTGCCCCTTCCTCTTTCCACCCCTCAAAAAAACCCCACTGTACTTTAAGTTTTAGAAAATTTCTGGTAGAGTGGCGGATTTCACTCTTTTAATTAAGAAAATTTATTTCTGAAGCTGGATAAGGGAAAATACAGATCACACTGAATGTTCACATTCTGTATTCCTTTAGGGATTGTATTATTCAGATAAAAATAAGAGTTCCAACACTAGAAGGAACACGTAACCCCTTCCCCCAGTAAAACAGGCAGACTGATATAAGTGGCTCAGTTTAGAAACAAAGCCAGGAGTTTCTTTCAATCACCTGGCTTGGTGACAAAAAGCTTTAAATACATCAATATACTCCTCCTTCAGGTTGTATTAGGTACCCACACATTTAAATCAGGAAATACTTTAAGGTTTAAACTGTATCCTTTTCTCCTCTAAAAAAACCCCAAACCTAATCCTGCAAAAGAACAGGAAACTTAACAAGCAAGAATGTTCCTCCTATAGATTGGAAAAAGTAACTGGAAAATTCCAGCCATCAGAACTATGGTTCTAGTTACTTAACCAATGAAACCAGAAAGTTTCAAAGCAGCAATCATGATAAAGCTAACACATGTAATAAGCATCTTTAGACCCATATTTAAGAAAGGCCTCTCATTCCACTCCCTGTTTGGGTTTTTTTTCTGGAAAGGATTTAAGCACTTTATCCTGATTAACTTATAAGTATAGCTGGATGGGTTCTTTTGCTGAAGAAAAGCAGCAAATTAGAAGTTTATGCACAATCCTAAACTCCAGTCAACAGAACAGCAAAAAGCTATTTGTGCCATTCAAAGTTATGTGATTCCAAACCTAAAATGCTACCAGCACCTCATTTTTATGCATAACTTCTCCATTTTTTTCCATTTACTAGCACATTCAATAGGGTTTACATATCTCAAAAAGCACAATGCACTTGAAACATCTTTGAAGACAGTCTAAAATAACTGCCCTATTTTGGCCAAGCCCAATTTACATTTAAAACAAACAAACACATAAAACAAACAAACAAACAAAACAAAAAAACCCACGCAAACCGAACCAAAACCAACAAAAAAATCTCTGTGATAAAACTGGTAATAAAATTTAACTTACCAAGCTTTAAGGAAAAAAATGTCAAGCAGGTACAATAAACGTCTCAGTAAAATGAAACATTAAAATTTATCTAACTTCAACATTAGAATTTATTTGCAAACTATAATGACACTGAAAATAGATCTTCTATTCATGACAAGAGAATTTAAAGAGCATTTCCCACAGCTCATTGCTTTTAGTTCTGGGTTGGGAGCCAAACCACCTACATGAAGAGTCAGAGCTACAAAGGAACTTCTAAGCTAATAGTCATCTTCCAAATCACGTAAATCATAAATATTATATCAATTCTGCATCTGCAGTATATCATCACCACACTACTGTATCACAGAAATTGCCAGCTGATGCATTAATGAAATTATCCTAAGCACAGGTTTCTGCAAGCTAATGTATTACATCCCCATAGCCACCTACAGCTCTGATTCAGACCATCCAAATTCAGTCTGGGAATTATTTCCTGATGAAAATCAATATCTAACTTTTACTGAGATGAGTTGCACTATTCCCCAGAATCGTCAAACATGAATAAGAGATTTTTGCATGTATTCATCCATCAAGACTTGTCATCCTTAAAAGAAAAACACCAAGAGAAACAAAACCCAAAGTGACACAGCAAAACTCTGGGCTTCCCTTGCTAAATACCTCTGTGTAGGTAAGTGTGCTGTAATTTTCTAACTTTAATATGGAAGATTATCAGCATATTAAAATAAAAACCTTTTCAAAACTGGAATCTGCCAAGATTTCCAAATGTCACAGTGCTGCAGCATTTTTACAATTTAGACCTTTAAGTGCAAGCAAGGAGAAAAAAAGACTTGTATTTTATATTTTTTTCTGCAATGAGAAAACAGTTACCATGAAGTGGAAAGTGAAGTGTTTTTCAGTTATTTAAAACCTAATACACAACCAGATACAGTTTTGTGGGTTGGTTGGTGGTTTTTTCCCTAAATAATTTTTATGCTGACAGATTTTGCAGCTCAAGATATGACATTCATACAGAAATAACCATCCAGCTTGGCAGATGATATACATACAGATACATGTAACTGACTGGAAATGCATCTGGTTTTCCATTTGGTGTCCTCCACAAGCACATACAACCCCCAAAATAACATCTGAAACACGGCCATCTACTACCATTGCTGTGTGAGCTGTATGTTAAAATCAGGTAATTCACACGTGTCTATTTGGAAAGTACTTCCCATTCAGCATTGCAAACTAATTTAAAAAGCTCAAATTCTTGCTACATTCAGTCTCTTAGACACGTGTTTTAGCAGACAAGCATGTCTCAATAAAAATCTTGGAAGTTAGACACAGTTACAGTAAGTAACAAATCAGTAAACTCTTCTACCTACAGTTAGGTTTCTATTTAAAATCTTAACCTGAATGCTATAAATGTTGTGTTCTACTTTGCATATATTGTGAATTACTGAGTGACGGATTAGAAAAAAAAAATCATTTAAAAAAGACATTTTCCAAAGAGGTTTATGTCTAAAGAAAAACAGTTGTTAAAATGTGTAAGAATTACTCACCAGTCTCCAGAGAAGTTAATTCTTTACCACAAGCTTGACACACATAAAATAAAAAACACATAAGGATGTGAGGCACAACCCTTTTCTCTTGGAAGCTGCTCCCCAGTGAGTACTGCACAACCCTGACCCAGAGGAAGAGCAACTTAGCTGTCAGGATTGCTAGTCTCCGAGAAAGCTGATACCAGAGTGATGTCACATTCTTCTGAAATGTTACTGCAGCTCCAAACTATTGACTCTCTCCTACCAATAAAATCCCTACCTCTAGATGATGGAAGGCAAAAACATTTAACAACAGGATTAAGTTTCACCAGGAGCCAATAGTAAAGATTTTCAACAGCACATGAGACAAAACGCTACAGTCAGAGGAAGTGAAAAAGGACAGACTCTGGCTAGGTTAGCTAAGTACTCTCTTCTAATTACCTTCAACCTGCAAAGTTTTTATTTGTGACAGCAATATTCGAAAAACACTTCCTGAGATGGAAGGGAAGAGCAAAGATTGGCACCACAGCACCAGGTATCTTTCAAGGCTCCAGCTAATTCAGCCAAGAATATCTCAACTCAGCACGGTGGCCCTCGGACAGGCCACTTTTCTCCCTTTCTTGACCTCTTTCTGCCCCAACATTTGCTCCACAACCCTTTCTCTCATCCTGCATGCCTCATGCCAGTTGCAGGAAGCAGTTGGAAGCCCAATCCTCAGAAAATATTTGCCTAATTCCACTGAGAAACAAAGGCTAGGAAAATGGATGAAAAGAAAAAAAAATAATAATCAGCAAAACCAGCAATCCTTGTGTGCTAAGATCAGGAACTTTAATACCAGAATGGATGTATCCAAACCACTAATGCAGGATGTGAAGCTATACACACTGTTAACACCCCATAAAAGAATGATCACAACAGGTACTGCAGGGAATTTCTATATAGGAAAGAAAAACGAGGGACTAACATTTCACTTTAAAAATATAAAGCAAAAAGGAGATGAAGAACATGAATAAGTTATGTGGCACATTAAATCCACTTTTGCAAAAGTAAAAATTAGGAGTTGCAGGGACAGCTGGGGTCTTCCACAAATCCCAAAATTTAGATTAGAGCACAGAGATCTTCCATATTAAAATCATAAACATCAAAGATTATCTTCATGAATATTTTCAAATTTAACGTCACACATCTCTAAATATGACAGCCCACAGATTTCCAGCAGTCCTGAACCAACAGCATGCTAATTTAGAGCTGGTTAGTAATCAATGTGGGCACTGTGTGGGCAAGGACTGCCTTCAGTCAACTACACTGAGGGCAGTGCAAGCCTTTCAGTACAGAGAAGGCCTGAATTTTTGTATATTTATTAGTGAAATCATCTGTGACCTATAAAGAGAAGAATCTTGCAGCAAAAGGATCCAAGGATTGGTTGATTCACAATGACCAATCACTACTTTTTAAAAAACGACCCCACATGGTGTAAAACAAGAAATTCTAAGGAACGCATAAAGCAACAAGCCAGAAAGAACACAGAGACCTTCAAGGTAAAGATATGGCGACTCAAGACATTAAAAACATTCTTCTGATAGAAGGAATAAGGACTGGGAAAACACCCTAAAACTGCTACGTAGTCAGAAAAGGGTTCAAGTGGGAGCCAGCAGAGATGGGGACCTGAGTAGTACTCCCCCTCAGTTTTTACTGTTCAGTGTGAACAGTATCGGCCACGGGAGGTGGGACACAAAATGAACTACAGATAAATGCATGGGAGCAGGACACAAAATGAACTACAAATAAATGCATGGGAGCAGGCTGCCATTGGGGCAGGGAAGAAACTGGTTAAAGGGAAGCAGCCAAGGGCAAAACCAGGAATCAACTGATGAATGGAAGTCTATTGCCAGAATTCAAGCCAGTTCAGAGGCTGGTCTTGCTAATGGGTGAGATCATAAAACTTTTCTGTGTCAGAAAGAGGTTGGCTTCAAAAACCACAAGTGCTAACCCTTAAGGCAAGTGACCTATTTTGGAACAATTTCACCTGTCACACTTAGAATAGCAGGAGTCTGGAGTGCAAAACCTGAGAAATGTTGTTCCCAAAAAGCTATGCAATATGAGACTTGAAGCAAAGATTAACAATCCAGAAATCAGTTGGAAAATTGAGGAGTTTTATCGTAAGTCATGAGTTCAGTGGTCAATATCAGAGACAATGCTTCCTTTTCTCACTCATTTGCACATTTAATTTACCAAACTGATCCACTGCTTGAAATTAAGTTAGCAATCTTTTCCTCCTTTTTTTTGATAGCATACGATAAGCTTTATAAACGTAATTAATCTCTTGATAGTTCCATGGCATTAAAGCCTCTCTTTGTAAGAGTTGTGCTATTTCCAGAAGAATCTAAATTTCATTAATAGCCTCCAGCACTGATTTCAGCATTAAGATTTGATAAAGCATTAGCACATGATGTTTGAAGACAGAGACCAAAGCAGCTACAAGAGAGAAAATCTACCAGCTTTGAGACATGGCAGCTTATCAGAAGGTAAGGGTTAATTTGAACGAGAGAAAAACTTAGCATTTAATTACACCAACTTTCTGCTATTTTCCAGTTTTCAATTTCAGTTAAAAAAAAAAAAGAAAATAGTAACTTCATAGGAAAAAAAACCCCACATTTCTGAATGGCCTGTGAAGTGAGATTTCACCCAGCACTGAAGCATCACCATTTTAATGAGTTTAATTTCATAAAAATATAAGATAGGTGAGACTAATCCTGAAAGTCTAAATCAGAGTAAGACAACAGGTCCTTCCTACTGTTGAACATACTATCCCAGAGAGTTATGGACTGTTCCACTAAATGTGATTTGCTATTTTCAAGTAAGAAGAAAAATTTTGGTTTTTTCAGCCAAACCAATGCAAAGACAAAACAACATAACTGGGCTGAAGGAGCAGGGGAAAATAAAATTGTCCTGGGTACACATGTACAGATGACCACATGGCAATCTTACCACTATTTTCCACAGAATTTAGGGGTTTATGTTCACGTTATTACTAAGGTCTTTAGACATCTGGTTTAGGGAATGTGCTTCTGATTAGTGCAACAGGCTGCCTCATGCACAGTCAGTATAAATGCTACAATATATAAAAACCTTAAGTCAAAAAGATTTTACGCAGAAATGAGACTCATATAAAAATGTAAGATGAACAAGACTTTTGATGGTCATGAAGTTCCACCCCATGCTCAGAGATAAATTCAATACCAGATCAGGCTGCAAAGGTCCTTGTCCAGTTGAGTTCCAAAAATCTTCAAGAGTGACGCCATAGCCTTTTGTGATCAACAGATTTGGGGTTTATACCACTATTATTTTCACCTAGAATGTACTTTATTGCAACTTATGACCATTGCCTCTTGAGCTTTGTGCAGTTCTGAAGAGAGTCTGTCATCTCTATAAAGCCCATGCAGTTAATGGAAGACTACAATTATGTCCTTGCTTGAGTCTTCAGGCTAAACATATCAAACCCCTTAAGCCTCTTCTAGCACATCCTATGTTCTGGCCCTGTCCTGGACTCACTCATGTTTATCTCTCTCTCATATTGATGTGACCCACACCGGACACATTATTCCAGAGATAATCTCCAAAGTGATGAATTAAGGGGAATAATCACCATTCTCGCTAAGGCAGCTCTATACATGGTTAGCCTTCATCACCATTCCAGCAAATAATTCAGTCTGCTGTCCACCAGGACCCACGGGCCGTTTTCCAGGATGCTGCTCCTCCAATTTGCACGTTTGCCCTTGCTGAACTCCAGCACATCCCACTTGGCTCACAGCTCCAATCCCTGCCAGGACCGCCCTGCCCTCTGGCCCAACCCTCCTCCCAAGGGTGGTGTCCTCCAGGAACTTGCTGATGGTGCTTTCTGCCTCACTGCCTGACCCGCTGACTGAGGAGTGTTAAAATAGTCTCACCCCAGCATCAACTCCCAGAAAGACTCCTTGTAAACAAGGAGATTTAAAACTTCGAACTATTGATTCCTACTCCTTAAGCCTGATGGTGCAATCAATTTTTCACCCATCATGTAGTCCATTCATCCAATCCATACCCCCCCCTTAGATATGAAGGAAAATACATCAAAAGCCTTGCTGAAGGTAAATGGCACTGTTTTCCCCCTCAAATGAAGAGGCAATTATTGTAGGAGATAGTCAGGTTGGTCAGGCAAGATTTTTCCTTGTTACACCCAAGCTGGCTGTTTCCAATTACCTTCCAGTCCTTCAAAAGCCTAGAAACAGTGTCTATGAGAATTTGCTCCATAATATTCTCAGGGAAAGAGGTGAAGCTGACCAGTGTTTAGTTCCCTGGACTCTCCTTCTTGCTTTCCTTTTGAATACAGTAATGTTTGCCCTTTTCCAGTCACCAGGGTTATCCATGTTGATAAAAAACAGTCTCACGGTGACATCTGTCAGCTCACTCAGCACCCTCAGCTGTTTATGTTCCTATAATAAGAAGAATCCATGGCTGCTTCAAACACCAGTCAGAAAATAACTCACAACTGAATGTCATATTAAAAAATAACAACATGGGAGGAGTAAGGGCCTTGAGGCAGCTTATATCTGTCAAAACAAAAAAGAAGAGGTGGAACAACAAATGACCCCATAGGAAACACATCACTGGTCCTGGCTGCCACCTAGCCCAAGTTACTGGTACGCTCCAGGACCTACTGGGAGACATCTTCTGATATTTCTGCTAAATCCACAAACTTGCTGTAAACCTATGACTGAAAGCACTGAAGTGTTACCCTAGCATTCCTTTAAGTTTGCTCTGCTTAGTTTAAGCTCTATACACCATGAACAAAATCGTTAATGAATTTTGAAGTAGGAATTTTGACTGTTTGCTGTTGACGAAACAGACAGAACAAATCTTCCCAGAGGGAAAGCCCAACCTTGGCTTGCAACTGGAATGTCTTGTTCTGTCCCAAACATCAAACGAGTTAAAGACACGTAATAGAAGCTGCATGCAGCATGAACATTACCAGTCCAGCAGCCTTAGCAGGGAAGGCAAGGCCCCACAACAGCCTGTGGGACACTTTTTCCCAATTACAGTGACATACAAAGACACTAACAGAGAACCTTAAATAAGCTTGGGAATAAACAGTCAGCATTTAGAGCTGCTAGCCTTTCCAGAATAACATGTTTATAGCTTATATACAGCCTTTGATTCTATGCATTTAAAATAAAAAGAAACTCCTTTCCTTCTTTCCAATGCTTTTAGAGAAAGGAAACAGTATTTTTAGATTTATTTCTGGAAGACCAGGATTAAAGCAAATATCTGGTTAAAGCATAGATTAAATTAAAAAGAAATATATTTCTCAGCTACAGCATCTTCTGTTAAAGCAAACTGCACCTCAATCCAAGTGATGTAGTCACATCTCACACTCATAACGAGAGAGAGCTTGCCATCAGGCCCAGCTGTAAGAAAACATTTCAGAGAATTTTAGCACATTACTTAAGCCAACATCAGTCACAATCTACTCTTCACACTACTAATAATCACAGAATCATAGAATGGTTTGGGTTGGAAGGGACCTTCAAGATCATCTAGTTCCAATCCCCCTGCCATGGGCAGGGACACCTTCCACTAGACCAGGTTGCTCAGGACCTCATCCAACCTGGCTTTGGAACACTTCCAGGAATGGGGCATCCACAACTTCTCTGGGCAACGTGTTCCAGTGCATAACCACCCTGTGAGTAAAGGATTTCTTCCTAATACCTAATCTAAATCCACTTTTAGTTTAAAATCATTGTCCCTTGCCCTGTCACTATCTGCCCGTATAAAAAGTCCTTCTCCCTCTGTTTTATAACCCCCCTTAATTACTTCCCTTGCTTTTCTAATGCACACTTCATGTTTAATCCTGTCTAAATTCAGAATGCAACTCTTCAGAAAAGAGCAGTCACGAAACCTGATTATCTAGGAATTTTATTCACTGTAAAACAGATTTTCAAGCATGTGCCAGACATGAAGGACCCACAGTCTCCCACAGCTCAGCACTAAAGCCTGAATCTTCTGAGATGGAAGACAGACACTCTTATTCCACTCCCTGAAGCCTGTGACAGTCTTCTGCTCCCCCCAGTGGCAAAAACTCAAATATAATCCACAAGGACGCCACTAAAGCAGCACCACTTGCTCATACAACGCTGTTCTTGGAGGTTCTTCAAACCAAAAATTTCCAGCATGTAAAGGATGTTTGTTCTACAAAATATAAACAAATGGTCTAAATCAGCGTTCATCTTGAACCCATATTTGAGCAAAAAAATTTTAGGAACTGGTAAATATATTAAATAGTTCATAATGAAAACAGACTTTAAATTAATCTATAATCCTAAACTTGACTGTCACTTTCTCAGGTTATGACAAAGGAAAAAAAGGCCACCTTTAAAAGTAAAAATATTTTTATAGAAGTATTAAAAGCAATCTTCTGTTCAAAAAAAAGTCATAGAAAGCTGCTGCCATGCAGATACAGATATTATTTGCCTGCTCTTATCAGCCTTCTGATGTTTTCCTTCTCTTCAGCTTCAAAAAGTTTTTTTAAAAAATGAGCATATTAAGAATAGTATTTTCTGAAAGGTGAACCAAATGAGTATTTAAAAAAATAATTCTGACATTTAGTGTAACTTTGAGGACATATCTTAGACACAGTAAACACTTATGTAAGTAGCAGTTTTCTACATTCAAAGAATTACCACAAAATTATGTTATTTCAAATATCTTTTTGCTTGTATTAGTGGCATCTAACATGTAATTTAGCCTCATCTAAAAACTATTAAAAACTATATTTAAAATTTGCACACCACTTACGAAAAATGACTTTTAATCTGAGAGTCTCAGAAATCTGAATTCAATGGGAGACAGCCAACAGCCATGGAAAAGCATAACACGTGTGAGGTGACATCTAGAAACTGCTTAACAAAACAACAAAATTTAGCAACTGGGTACCAGGGAGCGCAACTAAAACATCAACATTGTAAGATTTCAGCACTTCTGACAGGGATATTGACTTATTACTGAAACACTTCAAGAAAAGTGCTATTTCTATTTAAGCAAATGTTTGATTTTTAGCAGTTGTTAATGAGCAACACTGTGGCAGCCCTTTGACAAACTTGTCTTCAGTTTAGTAACAAAAATCTAGAAGGACTGTCCTTTTGGTCAGGATAGGGTATTGTTCAAACTACACACTCCAGAGAAGGCTCAGCAGCAGGCAGGCAGATGGCACAAACCCGGAGAAAGTCCTGGGAATGGCACTGAAGCCAACAGCAGAGGGACACCACAATGGGCCAGGAGCTGGAGAACCTGCTCTGCAAGGAAACACTGAGGGAGCCGCGCTGGCTTAGCCTGGAGATGAGATGGTTTCAGGGGTCCTGACAGCAGCCTGCTTGTACCTACAAGGAGGAGACCAAGGAAATGAAGCCAAGCTCTTCACAACAGAGCTTGGCAGAGGTTGAGAGACAACAGACACGAATGAAAGCCAGAGAGGTTCACACCGGACATGAGGAAAAACGACTTTGTGTACGACAGTGAGGTGGTGGGACAGGTTGCCCAGAGAGGCTGTGGCATCTCCATCCTTGGGGTCTCTCAGGACCATACAGGACAAAACCCTCAGCAGCCCGGTCTGAGCCCAGAGCTGACCCTGCCTTGGGCAGGAGGTTGGACAAATGATGTCCTGTGTCACTTTTGGACTGAATAATCCCATGTTTCCTTACCAGCTGCCTTCAGTAAGAAATGGTTAGAAAAGAACCCAAGGGCTTTTTTGTTTCATGCGCTGAATGAGGTGAGAAAATGAACCCACATCTGAAGGTCCAAAACATTAACACAAGAGTTTGAATACCATATTTAAGAAAACCAATTACCAAATCTCACTGGTCAAAACTGAACTCAGTGCTTTATTAAGTTAACTTAATAGTTAACTTAAAGCTTAATTCTTATATTTACCCCAGGTTTTATGCAATCCAAAAACTTTCCAACATAGGTACTGAAAATCACCTATGCGCTGTACCGCTTTTAAATATATTTAAGTGTACAATGTTTCAACAAACTCAAAGCCATCTAGTAGGTTAGAGTATCCCCAAACAATGTTGCAATAAATATGGTTTAAACTGCACCTGAAGAACTTCTACGCTGGAGTTTTCCCTCTTATTTTCAAGGATTCCTGCACCACCCCTTTACTTCTAAATCAGAGAATAACAACCTTCATTATTTTTGCATACTTCAAGTTTCTCAAGTGCTTTTGAAGTCAAAGCCCTTGAACTGTCACAAAGTGGTTCTAGCCAACTTCACGTCTCTCATTTGTTCCGAGGAACAAAATGATGAACTCCAACAGCCAGTGAAATAAATGCTGTCCACATGGAGTAATCATGTCACATCTTGATATTAGCACTACTACAAGCAGCACTGAAACCAGCGAGGCAAGGTTTACACAACAATCTTTCACTGCATCTCCTGACAACCCTGGAAATGAGTTACAAGCTCGTAGAGCAAGAGCCATTGCTCAAAGTTGAAGTAAAAGCAGCAGTGCTCATCGATTCAGGAAAGCAGAAAACCAACATACTCTGCTGAAACAAGGTGTGTTCATCAGATCAAGGAGAAGAAAAGGAGTTAAGAGTCCAGTAGAGGGGGAGCAAGATTTGATAATTTCATTTTATATTATTACTCCATTTTTTCTCTCCCAAAAGATGAAGGTGATAAAACTGGGGGATTGGCTGAAGCAGTCATTTATGTGGTTTAAAAACAGTGAGTTCATGAGTTTCAAGATCTAACAGATTTCTGAATTTCATTTCCATGCTTGTCTTTCAAATGTATTCTGCAGATTTTCCTCGAGGATTAAGATGACAGTGTGAGAAGCAGCTTTGTAAGAATTTTTCTCCCGCTCTCTTTTAATGATTTTGCAAGTGTTCATACCAGTGCACAGCAGCTATTTGGCTTCACTGGCATGGTTTCCCTGAGTGCATTCCACTGAGGTACATCAAATGAAATATGGTTAGGCCGGTCCTTTTGATATCTCAAAAATAATCTGGATTTCAAACATTTCCCCCAATAATTATAGGAAGATTCACATTAAAAACAGTTCAGCTCTTTGCAGAATGAATTCTGATCTACATCTACTGGATACTGCCTGACAGGAAACATGAACAGGTAACCATCTCCAGTGTCATAAAGGATTTGACACACTCTGAAAAACCATCAAGTTAGAACTTACAAGCTTCTTTATTCTACATATTTGGTATTTGTTTCTAACACAGATGACATGCTAGAGGCATTTGTCAATAACTTTAAACCAACTGCAAGCCATCCATAAATTATAATTTCTGCCTCTAGAGTAAGGACTGCCATGACAACTGAATCAGCAGAGGAATCTACTGTCTTCAACTACTTTATTTTCTAGATAAAGAGCAGTAAGGTCTTACTGATTATTACTACTTGTTACTGTAATTCTTCAATTAATTCTTCAATTATGTTCATTCCATATGAGAGAGCTGTAGAGAACTGGAAATACAGTCACCAGTCACAGTGCCTACATTTTTAGCAGTAAGAATGCTATTGATGTGTGCAAAAGGTCCCACAAGTTAAAAGTAGAAACAGTGTGCACTACTTGCAGACACTGAAAAGCCTTTCAGTGAAAAAAGGTCCAGTGTTCTAAATGGCAAACTTTTCCTGAATGCCACAAGGATATCAGAGCTTTGCAGAGAATCAGCTGGAAACATTTTAAAACTATTAAGAATATTTTCTTCTAATGTCTTTCAAGGAAATGGCTCTACCATTTTAATTTAATCTTTTAAATAAACTGTGGAGGTTACAAGAAACAAAAAATGCAGTCTGGGAAGCTAAAGTGCTTTCTGGACCAGAAAGCCTAGAAGTGCTTGAGAAACTACAACCTGGTTGTAGTTAGTGTAAAGTACAGGCCAGACTTAACATACAGGTGTGTACACACCCCATGCACTCACACTGCAGTGACTCTTGACATTTCTTAGCTTCTATTCCCTTGAGTGCTGTGTTATTACTCTTCCACACAGTTCTCTGTCTTTGTTCCAGCTTTACAGAGGTGCAGTTTTCAGAAATTTTTGCATGAAAATGAAGGAGGGGACTGCAGTCAGAATCTCTCAATATCACTTCAACACAATTGTCAGAAAATGACACCCTGCTACTCTAATAGATGTCGCTATAACATAAAACGAAGAAATCAAATAAATCTAATTTTGTTGAAGTCTCACACTGATTAATATATTCAATAGTCCTGTTTAAACAAAATCTAAACTGTTCTTACTTGATTTCAATACAGACAAGCTAATGAAATAAAAACCTGCATTCAATGGATCAAATTATCAACCTGATTCTAACCTGCGAATGAGAATCATTACAGGACAGAACAAGGACAAGAATACCTTAGTGCTCAGGACCCCAAGTTGATGAATTAAGGACCCTAAACATACCATATTACAGGGCAGTGACATGTGAAGATACCAGAATGGACTGGACTGTGGGTCAGCTGGAATTTCTAAATGGGATAACACAGAGCTGGTAGTGAAGATCTCAAAAACAATCCAGCCACGTGAGCAAGAAGTTTCTCTAGGGCTATTTGGCTTTTCTCCCTGTGGGGCCAGGTGCAGCTTTGCACTGACATGCGTTTCAGTGCCTGAGGTATTTGACTGACAGTCATTCAGGGATCACAGCATCAAGCTAATTGAATCAAGGATATGCCCTTTGGCTTCACTTTCTGCTTCACTAGACTTTCTCTGTGATCTTGGTTAAGTAAACCTCTGCTTCCATTTCCTATTTGTGCTATCATGATACAAAATACTCCCCATCATTAAAGCAAGTAAACACAACAGTGAGATACTAAGGCTGTAATGGAAGGTTGTGGGGAATGTTCTCATCCCATTCTGATCACTGATGCAGTTAGAAATTAAATTCAGCCTAAACCTACCAAGTACCATTTTTAAAAATCAAACTCGCTAGGTCTAGGAAACTTTCAAGTTCAAGTAAGCCCTTCAGTAGCTGGTTTTCCTCTTCCCCTTGACCAGTGCTCATCTGTAACCAGCTACATCTTACAGATGTTTCTGTAAGATACATTTTCAGATAAAATTTTGAGGATCTGGTGAAATCCCATCACTCGTAATTATTTCACTTGAGTCACATCCCCGCTTCAGTCCCTCATCTTCTGTGAAAATCCTGCCTCCCACTGGCACTGCCATGATCCATGGAGCAGCAGCCAGACCCACACAGTACTTGGAGATACTTCCAGAGGCAGCACTGAAGTACTTATTTTGACAGCCTCAATGTGAGGGCTACTAAAGATATCTGTCTTTTCTTTGCTTGTAGAGAAAACAAACGCACCGGGCAGTGTGGGCTGAAACAGATGGCATTACTGAAAATTGCATTGTTCAAGTCATGCCTTTTCCTTCTCTGCTATGATACAACAACCTTGATGTCTCAGGATATTTTCCCCAGGAGGAAAATAAAATATTTCACCCTATTTCTCAGAACAGTGAAAAAAAAAGAAAAAGTCCAACTTAGTTTTCCCAGGTAAGATACAGTCTCTAGTATCAGGCAAATTTCTACTTAGTAAAATTGTTCAAAATTGTATTGATCTCCTGCTTTTTAACGACAGTTCTGAAAACCTTTTTGTACTTCTTGTTTCTCAATACATTTTCCCCCTCAAAAACCTCCATCATATTCTGAACATATTTAAAATAATGCAATACAGCCATTTTCCTTTTTCATTTTTAACTTAATCATGGATCACATGTAAAGGCACCTCTGTAAAAAGACTCCATAACAAATACTGTTCAGTGAAAACCCTGAAGGTCATTCCACTAAAGATGTTACTCAGTTTTTGTCATCAAACACCATGTTTTCACAGATTAAAAGGTCTTTATTTAATTGCCAATATGCTAATTTTCATGTAAATGACAGATTATCTACCAATTTGATTATGTTATGATACCTATACAATTCCCTGGGGAAAAAAACCTGTACACATTATTATCCATATTATGGTAGAATATGCAAAGGCACCATCAGAAATATAAAGACAGATAAATTTAGAAATAAACTTTAAAGACTGAATATACTGAACTGCTGATTAAATTAATCATTTATACATAAACAGGAAAGTACAGAACATGAAAACCTTTTGGTATTTGATGTTTTAGGACAAGATATGAATTGCATACAAGTCCATTCCAATGGCCTGAAATACGTAATAATTAACATTTCCCCCCCCCCCCCCCTCAATGGTTGTACTTTGGAAGAGCACAAATTTTTGATTGGCTTAAATACAAAAAAGTCACTGTATGGCACATACTCCCATTAAATTCAGATTTGTTTTAAGAACACACAATTCAATTGCCACTTTCCTAAAAGCCACTGAGACGTTTAAAATACAAAGCTATTTTCTCCCTACCACAATACTGAAATGTGCATAGGACTGAATATCCTAAAAATATTTTAAATACTGATGCTCTCTGAAGCATAAGATAGTATTCCATATTCTCTTAAAAAATATGGATGTATGTATAAACATAAGGATAGTGATGCTCTTTTGCACTAAAAACACACTGAAAAAAATTTAACACTTATGTATCATTTTGAGAAATTTTCCCGTACTTTTTTCTGGAGAAGAGGTAAGGCTGGAAATTCTGACCTACAAAAAGGAACATTTTACTCTAGGGGAATCTTTTAGGAAATGTTAAGTTCCAAACACTCGCGTTATACAAAATCATTTGCTAAATTTTTATCAACAGACATTCCCACTAAATACTTTTCCATTATCGAATTGCAACGATCTGGCATATTCATGGCTAAAATCTGCCCAAAATCACAGCACTATCTCACACTCATTTTAAACCTCAATGTACTGAAAAAGTAGACACAATTCTCAGCTCATTCAGCAAGGACTTAGCCAACTCCTTACCATTTCCACTCTCTTGATACAAAAAAAGCTGAAGTTTTTTAAAAAACAAACCAATTCCAAACATTTTAGGTCTTCACTTTAACAAGCCTGTTTCTCAACTTATACTAGATACATATAGAAAGAATGCCGCCTTTATTTTTCCATAAAATCTCAGACTGAATGCTGACAATACAGCCAATTATTTTAAATGAGTACTGGTGTGCAGTTTCTTTTTCATTTAGCAAAGTAAATTTAGCTCATGCTTGTGAAACACAGCTCCACTCCTTCCTCCACTCTACAAAAAAAGGAAACTAAAAAATGGCATTCTTCTCTTGAAAGTATCAGATTGTAGCACACTGTCTAAAATGGGTCAAGATCTGATGCAGAATGCTGACAAGGTTTTTAGACACAACCTTCAGCCTAAAAATTGTCACAGGCTCTCTCCATCTGGCCCATCAACTGAGTATGTGCAATTGTCAGCAGTAGTAAAATCTTTCATTTAGAACACAATGTGAATGAAAAAGACTGAGCCTTCACTGTCCAAAGGATTTTAATCATTCAGAAAACAGTTGGCAGGCAGCCTAAGTGATACATATACAAGAGGTTCCCCTTCACCCCACATCCTCTTCTGATTTTCTTTTCCCTGTGCAAACATTTATATTTAAAAAAATAAATAAATTCAAGCACAAAGTTTATTTAAACATTATTTCAGCAGTGGTGCTTCCTCAAAATGACTAAGGCCACTACACCACATTCTTACTGCTCTCCTAGTGAAGAAGTGCCACACAAGCCAGCAACTCCTGTATTCTGTTTTTCACATGAATAATTTTTTCATCCTCTTAAAAAAAATTAATAACTGAACCAGTTGAAATACAGGCCTTATATTGCCAGTCACAAAGAGGTCCACAAAGATCCTTCCACAGACCTACAGCTTCTGAAAATCTGAGAGGGAAGTCTACATAGCGGAGTTGTAAAAACTCAAACCTTACACTCTGGTATTTTATTGTGAGTTACAATATATCGATCTACAATAAAACAAAATAAAATCCTACTGATGGCTGGTATGACTAAAAGGGATCATATAATTCCTGAAAATCAAGAGGGGTACTTTTATTCAAATTCAGTGCTCAATTCAGTGCAATTTAAATGCACTCTGAATAAAGCTGCACAACCAGCAGCCCTTACACACATTCACCCTCCTTCTCTGCATATTCTGGGTGTGTAAATATATATGTGCAACACATCTAGAAATAAAAGGAAATCAACAAAACTAACACAGTGAAGTTTTATCAAAAACAAAAGGTAATACAGTGTTGTCAGGTTCTCTGAGATCTCAAAATAACCTGTTTATGCAGAATCACCATTAACATCATAAATACAAGGCAAATATTTTCTACATGCTACCCATGACCAAAAGTGGACTTCTATGTTAAATAAAATGGGTATAGACAAGAGTAGCACTGCAGAGTAAGCCATATCTTGCCTATAAAATTTCAGTTAACCTTTATAACTATAATGTAAGAATTCCTCTTTTTGGAAAACTAACCAGAGTCAGCACTTACTTCAAAGGCAAGAACAAATATTATTCTGAAGAGTAAAATAGACAAGATCAAGGTTACAAAAATAACTTGAGATGTTTGACGCTTGCAAGTTTCTGCTTTCCCTGAGACTAAACACTGTTCCCTTATAAAACCCGTGAAATACAACTTTTTACACTTTATATTTTAGTTATTTCAAAGGGATGTCTCAGTAGAATCATACTAAGACCAAACTTATTCCGCAACCCAAATCAGTAATCTCACATGTTTGCATGCTCAGTGACAAAGGAACGAAGCCAAAACAGCTAAATGCTATTTTTTTTGCACATATTCATCTTTTATAAGTGTTTCTTTTATACTGCCACTCCAATTGCCTGCTCTGCAGTCACTAATGCAAGTCTTTTCCTTTCTTATCTCTTCGTTACCTATCCAAAAGGGCTTAAGTTTTCTAGGTTTGCTGTTTATCCAGAAATTGTCCTATGGCAAATCTGTACAGCTTCACAGCATTTTCCACATCTCTGTGAGACACAGCTCACGGCACCTGAAGGCACCACCATCATGAAACGACGTACTGCAGTTATAAGGGTGAAAACTTAGTATTAGAAACAGCATGCTTTGAAGATAACAAGCCACTACAGTGATATATTTTGCACAACACATGTTTGCAGTTACCCCTGGCTGTCTCTCTTTCATCATTTGTCAGAGTGGCACAACCCTGTTCTGGCAGCCAAAGTGCCGGTTTTCTGATGGGTTATGACAGCCCTTTGCCACCACAAGGCCTCAATTAAATGCATTATCCTCAGGCTTTCACAAAAATCTTAACCACTACACCCTTTCAGACCGTTTTTCCCCAGAACTCTGCACCAGGGGGTCAAGCAAACTCACATTCAAGCACTCAAGATTCACACACTCCACTCTCCACCCTGTCTCCCTTCCAGCCGGGACTGTCACAGCGCTGATGAAGCTTATGGGTTTATTGATTCTACTCCTCCGCACCAGGTCAATTGGAATCATAGCAGGGGTTATGCTTGGCATGAATCTCTTTTGTCAGGCTCAGTGAATTCACTGACAAGCAGTTTTTCCCATTGTAAACCAACTCTCTTATCCAGAAGACTGAAGTATATGCACGCAATTCCAACAGGATAAAGAGCATCCGCTTGTAAAAACAAACTGCCTTCCCAACCCAAAAATACATGTGAATGCATTACAGTTAAGACCTCCAATCTCAATCTAGTGATGAACTCCAGCATGTCACTACTAAAACCTTAAAACACACATGAAGTTCAATCATGATATTAAATCATCTTCACTCACTCACAGGTAAGTGCAACCAGGAGACAACTTTTTCTAAGGGTGGGTGGTGCAAGTGGGTGCTGTCAGAGTTTATCAATTCACTCGCTGCTTTTTACAACCCTAGTTTAGATGTTTTAAAAATATGTTGCTAACTGGCTTTGCTACAAGTTAAATGCCTTGCATTAAAGAATTTAGAAGTCGTATTTTGCAGAGGCTGTTGGAGGAAAACAAAATTTTAAATCAAGTGCAAGAACTAAGCTTTGATAATACTTTGAATTATAAATCTTGCCTTCCTGTTAAGTAGAAGCTAATTAAATGTTAAGCTGCATCAAACAATCACTTTATCTATGACAAAGATTATAAATTTGTTCAAAAATTCTTATTATAGAAGTGCAAAGTTTCAGTCATAACAAAGAACTGGGAGATACCTTTTTCTATTCCTTTGTTGGTTAATGAAGGAAATACGTGCATATCAGCAAAACTAATGATGACAACAGCTAAGTCACCCCATTTAGCAATTTGTCTTGAAACCAAGTACTGTAAATATCCTTCAGCATTGTCTTGCAGAAATAAAATTCTCTTTTGCAAGACTACTCTAACTCCCTCTAACATATGAGATACACAAAATAAGCTCGTTTTTAAACCGAAATTGGCTTAAAAGAACGTAATGAAAAATGACTGAGAAGTGGCGGTTGAAGAACTGTTGCTATATTTAGAATAGTTAGCTAATTTGAAGTCAGAACAAAAAAGATATATGCCCATTTTTTTGCACAGCCCAGCACTCCTGTTAAAAAAGCAATTCTTCTCCGGTAAAGAAATTAATACATATGTACCAGAATTATTTTACTGAAGTGAGCAATGGCAGAGACATTTCAAACAGACACCATTTATAAGAGAGTAGAGACAAGCACGAAGCTGAGTTTTATCTGAGATATCTAAAGGCATCAGAAAGGGAAGAAATGAATATCAACTCACCAAAACCACCGGCGATCTAACAGCAAGGCTCGTCTCACATCTCAAGTTCCCAGTTCCAAGAGAAATCACATGTGCACTGATAGAAAGATGACAAAAGGGCATGCTGTGCTCTCCTCTACTTCAGTTGAGTGACAGCTCCACTAACAGGGAACCGAGACACGCCACAAAATCTGAAACAGGGGGGACCTGAGATGAGCATGCTCAGTGCCTAATTTAAAATGGCCTGATGCTTCATCCCAGCGTGAGATGGCCTACTTCCAAACAATTTCAGAACTTTAAGTCAAATCTAAAATCATTAACTGGAATACTCAAAAAACTCAGCCACCAAGCAGTATTGATTTTTTTTTTTTTTTTTTAAATCTCTGCTGATGCACAGATAATTATTTGCACTACTTCCCTGCAGGGCATCCTAAGGCTTAAACACTATCATCAAGTGCTTCACTGTAATTACACGATGCCACTGTAACGGATTGAAAAACCTTTTCAGGACACCATATGATATGAATGCTCAGCAGCAGAGTTCTGCTGAATATTCTCCAAATGGATTTAAAAATTATACTACTTGGTGATTTCTGGGCAGGTTTTTTATTATTATTATTATTTTGTTTTTTTTAGGGTGGGAGAGGTAAGAAGGAAGGCTTGAGAACTGTCTAACAAGTGATTCATGTTCCAGAGCAGTTTACCTCCACTTAAAATCTCTTTATACATAAGGAAACCATTTAGCTTCTTAATGAAACCATTTATTTTGATATCAAAAATCAGGTTATTCACATGCAAAAATCCTCTGTCAAAGAAGCAGATATTAAAACCTTTTCCCTTTAGAGATTAATATCTCTTAATACACCCACAGACAGACAAAAGTAGTACAGAAGTCTTCTATGTTTTGGTTTTCTCTATCTCACAGGCCTCTTTCCATATTTATTGTATATTCATTTTTACAAATGAACACAAAAAGTCTTTCTTCTCTTTTAAGAAGACAAAAAGCTGCACCCCAGGCACTTCTTTTTTTTTTTTTTTTTCTTTTTTCTTTTTTATCATTGAAGCTGAAAGCACAGCCAGGCAGGCTCCTTTATAAATGCTATATTTTAAAAGATATGGTATAAAACCCAGCACCATCCACCTCCTGGTCTGTACCACACCTGGGCATAGGAAAACTACTTGGAATAAACTCTACTATCCTCTATTGACTTTCTGTTTTTAGTATGGTGGATATTGGTTAATACAACATTTGGAAGAAAAGCAAGACATTATTCTTAAGCTTCACTAATATCTACAAGTAATTTAAAAATGAGGTTTTCCTATCTATGCAAAAATGCTCATTTTTACTATGAGAATCTGCAACTTCAGACAGAGATCTGAGGCCTAACACTTACACACTGCACTCCTATGCTTCAAAAATCCTCTTGGCATGGAAACAAAATATTTACTAAGGTAATTATTTTAACATTAATCCATGCCCTTTGCCTTTGAGCTCACACAAAATTATAGGATGTATTTTCACTTCAGAAATTCCTTCCAGGCATAAACCCAGAAGTCAGGATGCACAACAGAGCTATAGCACAGTTGAACCTGATTTCATGAACAAACTGAAACATCCACTTTAATATTCCAGAGATAATATCACATCACTATAAAAAGAATTTCATTGATAATCATGTAACGCTAACTGCATTCATTTGATTTTTAATCGCATAATATCTTGGGATAGTTACTTTTCTTACATACCCCAACATACATACAAACCCCAACCCTTGCTAAGATCTGTCCCGGTTGAAAAATTCAAATGAATTTCTTAGTCTACCACTAGGAGATGAAAAGTCTGCTTCTTGATAACAATTTCAATATTTCTTCACCAGCTAATGAGCACTTTAAAGAAAAAGGAAATGAGTATTAAATCACATATCACATTTTTATCTAATCTTCTCTCATCACTTAACTCTTCATCATTTACTTTGTTATTGCTCTCTGAACTGAACAGATTCACGCTGGTGAATTACAACATATTTTTAAAATGTAAGATGTTGATAACATAAAAGTTGCCTCCTGAGTGAGAAATGTTTTCATCCAGGCAAGTTTGCTCTAGCTTCATTCTAAAATCAAAATAAATAAATGTCACGGAAGAAAGATTAATTGTACAAATCTGTAGCTACCTAATCAGTAGTTTGCAGATTCCACATAGAGGAGATGAAGTGGAAAAAGAAGCCGCTAACAAAATCCCTTAAAACTGAAGTAAACACTGTTCTCTTGTTTCAAGTTCATTCCCCTTCGCTTCCCAAAATCCCATCGAGCTGAGCATAAATTACAAGAACTTTCTTCAAGCTAGATAGCAATTTGCAAGTTCAAAAGGTCTGTTCTGAAGTTAAATTTTTGTGGGTATGTTCTGCCCCAGAAGACAAATTTTAATGGGAAAAAACCCTCTCTGCATTTCTTGGACAATTGCTCAACTTTAGAGAAGCTTAAGGAAATTTCAGGACAATTTTGTTCTTTCTTTTGACGAATCTGTATTTTAGTCTCTTAATGACCTACAAATTGTAGCTGCAATAATGAAATGCAAAGGGGCTATGAATAGCACATAAAACCAAAATACTTTGATCCCACAACTACTTGCAAAGAAGTCTCTTGCTGAACTTGAAAGGGTTCCTTTACAATGACATAAATTTGAGTTTCGAGATCTGTATACTTGATAAGAAAGTTTTACAGTAAATTAGTATAAATTTGCTAATCTAATCTAATAAACATTTCTTGAAAGAAAAAATAATTTAATTAATACATAAGTACGAAAATGTACCCTGTACACAGGACTTCTGGAAGACAGTTCTTCTTCTGAACATGACAAAGCTGGTATCAAAATCAAACACCAGCCCTGGAAGCTGAAACAGTTTTCTAGAGTTTCTTCATTGATATTTAAACCAATGTCTTGTTGTCACACAACACACTAAAACTGTGCCAGACTCCTGTGTTAAAAAGGCTGAGTTCAGTGAGCCCTCCCAGAGTGTGACAGGATACGACTCATTTCAGTAAACTCAGCACACACGGAAGATGAGATAGAACATGTCCAATGACTGAGGTGGTGGCGGTGCTTTGTGTTTTTTTAATTTTAATATATTTACCAAGAAATCAGGTGGTAAATACTTTAGACATCTTTCTTATTAACAGCTTCTTGGCAACAGTTCACACATGAACAGCTCTGATCACCTGTTCTGACAGGAGAGCAGCTCATTTTACTAAGATGGGTATTCAGTATTATATTTGGGTTTGTTTTAAGTCTCAATATCAAACTCACCACTATTTCAGAATGAAGTATGATGCACTTTTAAGCTTATAACTAAGCTTTGTACGGATTTTACTAAAAGCAATGACTTATGTAATGGATGTTTTTAACTAAACATGATGAATTCTTCAGTAAATTATACACAGCTGAGTTCCACAAGACTTTCTGGCACCCTAAAAAAAAAATTCCACAATTATATCTCTTATACATGAGCTCTTTCAGCTCTCTTCTCAGTTTTGGCATGATGACACAAGCAGCTTTCCTGGATTTGGTCTACTAGAAGTAATATCTCAAGATGTCTCTCTCAAACACTACATCACAGCTACATAAGAATTCCTCCTTTTCTATATAAAGCTACATTCTCCAGAAATGTGTAGCAATTTAAAATATGTTTGCCATTATGTTTTTACATCTTATCTATCAGCTGACCCATTCAAGTGGAAAGAACATTTTTCAAACAGAATGAGGAAAAAGCATGTACCTGGATCTAGACAACCACAAGAGAAAAACTACATATGCAAAGTTCAAATGATGAGTAATTTTTCTCTTATTTACATAATATCATTCAGATTCTTGTTTCTATTCATAGTTTTGTCTGTGGTACATATTTTCAGTGTGTCTACTGTGTAATGTTTTACTCTTCCTATACCAAGCAGCATACTTCTCTGCTTTTTGTTCTTTTGTAGTTATTCTTGAGTCTCACTTGAAAATTTTGTCTTGGTTTACAACTTTTCTTTCCATCCCACATGTTATTTTTGCCCTCTTAACTGTCTTCTTTAATATTTTCCTTGGTAACCCATGTCCTAGTGTCTTCAATACTGAGATGACATTAAACAGATGGTGAATATTTCCCATGAATAGCAACCTTGAACAATCAGGAACGAAACCAGAAAAGGAACTTCTGAACTTATTATTACACATAATATGGCTAAAGGCATCAGGAACTGATTTAATACCAAAATCAGGACTAGGACATAAAGACTCCATAGAAAGACAGTATTTATTATCTGCAGTGTTTGTTTTACCTCTGCCACCACCTCAGTTTTCACAGTTCATCTGAGTAGTTGTGTTTCTGAACATCTGGAGTTTAGAACTGTCTGGCTTCACATGAGTTTGCCTCTGTCAGTGCACCTGCATCAAACTTAGAGAGCACCCAAAGAAAGGGGCACATCCCCCACAAAATTACCATTACTGAGTCAAAGAACCTTCTCCAGTGGACGTGTCCTCCTCACCTCATCTCTTCATTTGAAGGCTTCATGACAGAAAACTTTACAAATAAACGACACGACATGGCATGAAAGAGCAGATAGAACTAAAGGATCCACAAAGTACATTTACTACATCAGCTGATAAGAGACTCCTCATGAAGTTATTGCAATCTCCTGATAAGTCTGTCTTTTTATAGTCTTTCACTCTTCAAATGCCACAATAAGTTTGAATAGTCATCTCTGAGTTTGTGCTGAGTTCCCATATACATTATCATTTCCTTACTAAACATAAGGACCCTAAATGTTCCAAGATACAATAGTTTGTGCTCGTGCTCTTGAATAAGTACAACGAAGAAATAAGGTTTATGTCTGCTGTTCACAGCTTATAAAAGCAGATTGTCTGTTGGTCTTTAATACATGACCATAATGATTCATCTGGAAAATTGTATCAGACAATGTGCCAGAACATATAAAACTGCCACTGCTGCCCAGAATGTTAGTGTTGTTTTACAAGTTTATATATATATATTTATATTATAGGGTGTCTGAGACTAAGACCAGGTCTGAACCAACCACCTTTCAATAAATACAAGCTACAGATGTGCCAAGTGACAAACTCTACCTACATGGATACTGTCAACTCTCTACCCATCCTCAGAGTAGACAGAATGACCCTTCAGCCATTATTCTCTTAATAAATTTGCTTGTCTTCTAAAAATAGCCATTAGGTCTAGAAACACATTCAATACAGGCAAGAGAACAACAGTCTGACAAAGGAACTGTACTTGGTAAGGCAAATTTTTGATTGTTTCTAAAATTCAACCTATTAGTCCCATTCCTTTTTATTTTATGTTTATTCCCAGAATTGCCATTAAAAGAAACCTATTAAATGATTACATACATGAAAATGTTTACTTCTGCTACAAAACTGACCATCTCAGGAATCCAATCTGAATACTTATTCTTCATATTCAACGCAATTGATTTTTCTACAATTTTTTTATACTGCAAAAATTGTACAAGTCAACATCACTGCAGACCTGGTCAGCTGATAACCCATTCTTCAACTCTATTTAGCATCAACAAAAGCAGCATAAAATATTTTTCAGTTTTTGATGCAACACAGAAGACAAGTGAAACAACCCATCAAATACAAGTTTCTGTGTAAGAAACATTGAAGCTCAGCAGCTCTTTTGTGCTGCAAGACCTATAGACACTTTCAAATCCTTATTCAATAACTGTCACAAAGCACAAATCCCTTTTATTAACTGATAAAGCCAGAGTTAAAACTGCTGAGATCCCATCTGGAAAATATCTCAATTCTCCTCTCAAACTAACTTTCCAGTCAGCCAAAGTGCTTTGCAACACTCAAACTCATTCTGAATCGCAGTTACACATGTGCTCATTAAGCTGCTTCTTTATATTAATGGGAGGAATTGTAGTAAAAATATCTTCTCTAGAGTTGTCACTTTATAAAACAAATATAATGAATTTAAAATTAACCACTTAGAAAAACATGCTACTCTGACAACTTGCTGACTGTGTACCCAATGCAGAGCTACAGACATGAGCACTGGCTGAATGAATCTAAACAAGCACTAAGATCTCTGCTCACCTCCCAAGTCTCTCCACATACAAAAATTAGAGTTCATGAAATATCTGCAGTGACAGATTGGAGGACAAACACAAAATACAGATTGGCATCACTAAATAGTAAGGTAAGAGAAGCTTACTGAAAGAATGAAAAATTCTGGAAGTGTTCAAATGGGAAAAGGAATACCAGGTTCAATGAAAACTCACAAACAGGTCTGTCAAAAAATAAATACACTGCAGGCTCTGAGGAACTACTTGCAAATGTGTAGAGGGTGAAAAGGAGAGAGACAGATGCTGTAACTCAAAGCCTAAGATAGCTCATCTTTCAAACTTCAGAATCAGGAAGCTTTTCAACCAAAAAAAAAATTTAAAATAAATAAAAAGAAAAAAATCAGAATCACAGAATGACTTGGGCTGAAAGGAACCTTAAAGTTCATCTCATTCCAACCCCCCTGCCATGGACAGGGACACCTTCCACTAGACCAGGTTGCTCAGAGCTCCACCCAACCTGGCCTTGAACACTTCCAGGGATGGGGCATCCACAACTCCTCTGGGCAACCTGCTCCAGTACCTCACCACTCTCACAGTAAAGAAGGTAATTTTTTTGTACTTGTTCTCACAGTTGGGGAGGTCCTTATGACACCCTTGTCAACTAAGTAACTCCAGGCAGACTGTCCAATGAATTAAAGTATTGGTGGAACAGGGTGATGCAGCCAGATAGTGTTTCGTAACCACAGAGCTCATCTATTGTCCAAGGTATCCAAATTGCCTCAGTTCCACAGAATTAGAAGGTCCCTGACTCTGTCAAGTTTTACAGAGCTTCTGGGGTCACCTAGAGGACTACAGACAGGTAAGACCCATGGTTTGTACCAGGAAAAGCAGTAAGAATTACTCTAAATAACTGAAGTAACAGGTATGAAATCTGTCGCAACAGGGAAGAGTCACTACAGCTTTTGAAAACCAACACCGTAGCTCAGAGAACTATTAGACTTACAGTAGTAAAACAAACAACAACAAAAAAACCCCCACAAACCAAACAAGTGAGCAAACAAATGAACAAAACAAAAAAAAAACACAATAAAGGTCACTCATCAAAGCTGCTGAAATAAACTAAGCTGCCAGAGGGTAGGAGGAAAGGCTGTCACACAGATGGTGATGGGCTCGCAAGAACAAAAGGACACAAATTAGTGAGATCTGCAGGGCCTGAGCTCACATTAACTCTTCATCCTGATTTCAACCAGGGAATGAATACAGAAGCTAAACTTTACCAGTGTTGTCAGGACCAAGGATGCTGTTCAGGATGACAGCAGGGGCCCAGTTGAAGAATGACAGGGGAACTATACAAGATTAGGAACACAAGCAGTAAAACAGTAAGAGAGATTTAATAGTGGTAAATTAAAATGATACAAAATGAAAAAAATCCCCTTTTACACAAGAGCATGTAGTGATAGGGCAAGGGGGAATGGCTTCAAACTGAAAGAGAGTAGGTTTTGATTAGATATTAGGAAAAAAAAAAATTCTTTACAATGAGGGTGGTGAGGCACTGGCACAGGTTGCCCAGAGCAGCTGTGGATGCCCCATCCTTGGAAGTGTTCCAGGTCAGGTTGGATGGGGCTCTGAGCAACCCGGTCTAGTGAAAGGTGTCCCTGTCCACGGCAGGGGGGTTGGAACAAGATGATTTTTAAGACCCCTTCCAACCCAAACCATTCTATGATTCTACAATATTCAATAATGGACTTTGAGATCAACATTTCTACTAAGGAATAAAAGCTTCGTATTCTAACAGACACCTTTTCATGGACTGGTCATCTCACAGAGAACTGACGGAAAGTTTTGTGTGCAGAATAATCCTTACACATGTACAAAACAGCACAGAGCTCTGCTTAGCTTTGAAATCAGAGCTTTGAAATCAACTCATGGAGAGTTTGCATGGGTTCAGGGATGAATACAGAAACCCCTCAGGTGAAGTTCAGTGCACAGATATGAGTTCTGCCTCTGGAAGTCGCTGAACCACAGACTGCTGTTGGTCAGGAATTCCCGTGTGGGTTCTCAAAAGAAAAACAAAACACAAACCCTCACCTCTGGCTATCTCAGTTTCTGGCAAATGCTGTGAAAAGTAGCAAATACACTCTTCAAGGGTCCTTGAAGACAGGACTTATCAAACTACTAGAGACAATTTCTCCTACATTTGGCTTTCTCAGCTAAAGCAAAGCTCAATACAAATGATATTATACTCCCAATTTATTAGAAATCTAAGGGGCTTTTTTCAAACCTACAAATGTTTTCAAACAGTTTTTTCTATTCCTCTGGCTTCTTTACCTTTTCAACAAGATAGGGAATGATCCACCAACTTGTGGCACAGAGTTGACATCCACTTCAAATTACACTAGCTTGTCAAATATGAACATCTCCCTCCAGCAGGCCAGAGCTTACTGACTGCTCCCTATTTCCCTGGAAATTGATGCAGCATGGATTGTGGAAGAGAGAGTACAGTAATTCTCCAGCCACAGACACTGAAAGATTATTAAACCAGTGAACAGGATAATTAAACTCTGAATGATCCACAGCTAATTTGCAGTTGAACTTGCCTACACAACACAGGTCTGTAATTATAATTTTCAATCAGATACTTGATATAAGAGTCCTTTTCAGGGGGGTTTCACAGACAGATGCCTGAAACAGGGATACTATTTATTGTACTTGGACAACAAAATTCACAAGCTAGAGTGTAGCTGTTTAATTTTATTCTCAACTGAATCACCAAATCCAGCACTGTGCTGGATTAGCTGTTAATATCCCAGGCTTTCCTTCTGTACAAGCTGCCCCCAGTTCAGCAGAGTTCTCCTCACCCAGAACTCCACTGTCACATGGCAACCACCAAAACCTGCTGAAAGCAAATCTAATCAGAGTGACAGTTAAAATAAAACCAGCGCAGAATGAAAATCATCATATTACAGCTTTCCCTTTCTGTTAAAGTAGATTTAACTGATCTAATTTGCTTTATATTCCTCAATATCAAAAAGCCTACATACATCAATAAAAACTAGAGGGAGCAACACTTGAAATGCTTTTTTAATTGACTTTTGTTTTCAGGACAACAGCCCAGGGATAAAGTTTCATTATTACTCCAATATTTCAAGTCCTTCAAAAACTGTACAGTTTATACTCAGGATACCATTCAAACATGATTCACAGGAAATAAATTAAAAACAAAAACACAAGAAAAAGCAACAATTAAATTGAATTTACATGACTAATAAAATTTTCTTCAGTTTTGAATCCTACACTCAAATTGTAGTTAAGATAGCATACACCAAGAATATTTCGCAAGTTATTATTTTCTTAAAACACCCATCTTAATTTTAAAGATGTACTCACACTGACATGCAAAAAATATGTATTTACAGTATCTTTTAGAAGAGGAGGGTAAAGACCACAGATTTCACTTCCTATAAGTAAAAGACTCATTATCAGCCAAAACACTTGGGGAAAAAAAAATCACAGGAAATTTGAGAGGTGAAGTGTATGGTATATTACACACTGAAACCAAACTACAAAACCACAGTTAGTCCAAAAAGAAAAGAGAAAAATTAATGAGAAAGATAACCAGTATGTGTGGCTTCAGTGCAAGCCAGAGGCAATTCACAGCTTTACTTCTAAGCAGCCCCTGAAGGGTTTTTGTTTTTTAAGGCTAAAGCATTATTTAGAAATATACACACACACACTGAAATACAATATAAAGCAGTATTGAAAGTGAAAATTAAAAAAAAAAAAATTGTTTTGACATCCTACTTGAAAACCAGAAAAATAAAAGAATAAATGCTTTATTCTTCACTGATTATTACATGAGAACACGATTACTTTAATCCTCCGCTGAGGAGATGAGAAGAACAAATAAAAATTTGCCTGTGTTTCAACACTGCTGCTGATTTTGCACCTTTTAAGCCATGTGTGACTCAAGATTTCAAAGCAAACTTCTAAAACAATTGCATAACTTCAAACAAAACAAGAAAAGATGACAAACTGTTGTCAGTCTTACGTTGAAATGAAGAAAAATATAAAAAAAGACTGAATTACTTGCAGTAATGCTTGAGAAAACAGAATCTTGGCACAGTGCAGTGCAAGTCCAGAGTACACAAACAGCATAAATGGACATATCCTGAAAATGTGTTTATTCCAAGCTGTCTACAAGTTTCTCTGCCCAACAGCAGCTCTGTCTACTACAAGGCATTATACACAAAGAAGTTTACAACTGCAACGTGCAGTTTTACAGTAAGGGATTTTGTAGACAACTCGCTACATTTGTTTGACATACAGAACTCACACACAGAGCAAACCCTCCTGGACCCTCCCTACGTCACATTGAGCTACAAAATACTCAGGAAACCATCTGCAGACAAACAGAAGTTTAACATTTTTATCACATGAATTCCTCCATCTAAAAAAACCCCACCAACTTAATGATATTAAGTGCTTTTAAACAATTTACGTAGAGCTGCAGATTTCCGTGCAATATCCTATGCTGCACTTCAGACAAATTAAATTGTATTTGAAAACCCTTGAAACAATGATCTAATTTACTTGGTACATAAACATGTAGTATTGTAGAGTAATTATGAAACAATCTTAATTATGGATTAATATTCCTTACCAGTAAAGCCTTAGCTGCTAAGACTCTAATGCTGAGATACTACAGCATGACCAAAATGCATTACTGGGCTCTCAGTTGTAGAGCCACATCAGCCACACTGCAACAGGCTGGCAGCATTCTGCCACTAGAGAAAAATAAGACTTTGTTATATTTCCTTAGCAAAGGCTGTCTTACAGGTGTTCACATCTGGCAAATCTTGAACTTGCAAGAACTAATGAGACGGCAGCATGAAATAACCCCCAACTATTAACTGAGGATTATTAATTGAGTATTAATGGATTTTTAATTTGCCCACCTACAGGAGGGCAGCTCCTGAGGCACATACTTGCAGCTTCTGTCTCACTGGAAGTCATAGCATAGCCCAGCAGGAAGTTCTGGGATATACATGGTTGCACAGCACTGCCTAAAGACTCACTGTCATCTCTCCCCTATTCTGAATAATCCACTCACATGTCAAAGCAAACAAGCAAAACACAACCTGTATTCAAAACCCCCACAACCAAAAAAACAGGGTCCGAAATGCAGTTACTTGTTTAGAAGTGGAAGTTTGATAGACAAAGAAAAAACTGCTTTTCAAAAAGTGAGTTTCAATGAAGTGCTCATACACTAAAATACTGATCCCTCTCGCTGATGCAAGGTGTGTTCAGAGTTGTGTTGTTTGTTTCTTTAAGATCAAATTAGCTCAGATAAGACACTGCCAGGGTTTCAGACTGAAACATCAAAATATCCTATGAGCAATATTAAAAAAGTAAATTCTGCTATATGTTTTAAAATATTTGTTCTTAAATAAATGTATTTAACACAGACACACATAGTATCAATTACCAGGTGTATTACTAAAGGCTTCCTATTAACAAACACAGAAGTTGCAGGGTTTGTTTGTGGGGGGTTTTTGGTGGTTTAGTTCTTGTTGGTTGGTTTTGTTCGGTTAGGTTTCTTTTAGTAACTTGTTATAGGTTAATATTCGGAAAAATCCTTCACCCACCTACCCCCAGATTTTAGAACTGCTATTTCCTTTAAGCTTTATAATGGGAGGTAAAAAAAAAAATATCAATCTCCATAAGCAATAATCCAGTACTCCACTGCCAACCAATGTACATAAAAATCAGCCAAAGAGCTCACACAGAAAAAAAATGCTATCAAAAACTAAACAGAAATACAAGTATCTGAATTACATACATACAGATATTTTGGTGCCATTACTGTACAATCAATCGAAATCACAACACTACATTTCAAACATGATGTACAAAAGTACATCAAGCTGGCTTGTTTTTCTTAGATACAGGGGCATTTTGATTCTTTAATGTTACATTGTGGCATATTACTTTTTTCCTTTTCTTTTTAATCTCTTTAGACAAACTGGTTCAGGGTTTTGTGTGCTTGAGAAATGACTTGTGTAAGCTGACTGACAGGTATTTGAATTTCCTGTTGAGTGTGAAGACAGAAGCTACCTTTGATGATTATCAAATTTATTCCTTCTGGATGTGAATTTTAAAACCTACATTTTTATTTTGAAGACAAGATCTAGCATTTCTGCTCTTTTAAGCCTTGGTAAGAGACACTCAAAAGTAAAGTGTCAGCATTTATGTTTGCCTATAATGTGCATTTTCTCCAAAGCTTTCAATTTTATTAACACAAAAGCAACATTAACCCTCATATATTTCATCCAGGTTTTAAAGTTTAGAAGCAACTTTAGAAAGATGAACTGACTACTACACTGGTGTCCTCTCACAGCAACTTTCTGCTTTCAAACAATGCACAGATTGTTTGCATCTCTTCATGTATCAAGGTTAGTGCGGCAAAAGGTCTGTTCTGAAAATCATCCCCCAATTCCTCCTCACACTTGAAAACACCAAGAATTCTACTCAGATGTCAACTCCCTCCCCCAGAATCCTTACCAGAACCCCAGAACAATTCACATTTATGTAATTCATATAAGCATAACCTAAAGAGTTGGAAAAACTGACTCTTACAGGTTTATCCATAATGGTAAGTACAATGTAATAGTTAATTGTATGAAGCACATCTGAGAATAATTACACATAAGCTTGTCTTCTTTGGCACTGCAGTACTTGGCAGGGCTTTTGCAACCTCAAGTCACATCACCTGGAAAATCTTATTCCTGTGCCAAGGAGTCAAATATATCCTCCATTAATATTTTAATGTGGAACATACATAACTTATTCACAGAAGTATGTCAAAGGAGTAACTTGATCTGCAGTGTAAGCTAATATACACATGGAACTTAAAAAAAGAATAACATTCCCCCACCAAACAAAAACTAAATCCCGTCCAAACAGTTAGCTCGTCCTGAAAAGACAAAGCTCATAATTTAAAGACAGTCTGCATTTATTAAAACGAACAGCCAGAGCAGGAGGGTTGACATAGGGATAGGTCTTACCCCAACAATATGCTTTTTAAGTAGAATGGACACAAGGTAAATGTACTCAGAAAACAACCCCCAAACATTCTCACATTTGTTTGTCCGTGACTTCATCTAAAGTTTCAAATATAGTGAAAAAGGACTGCTGTGGTTTATCGCCAAAAATCCTTTACATAATTTTTTATACAAAGAACAGAATTTGTCTTCAGAGTGTGGAAAATAAAAATCTTAAGTTTCCTGGAGAAAAATACTTCTTTCTTTCCTCCAGGCCATCTACTCAGGATTGGGACAGAGGAGAGGGAGAAGGAAAGAGACAGCAAGAATGGATTATACAGTCACAAATTTCTAGCAATAACAGAATTATGCTACATATGAAATCTTTTATCATTACAAAAGTCACTCTCTTTCCTCTTCTGACTCAATTATTTGATTTAGTCATATTGAGATACTCCTAAACCATCAGTGACCTTTGCCTTCAGGACATGTAAGGATTTGGTCAGTTCCAGCAGATCTGTAGCCAAAAAAAGTGAGTTAGAGATGTTCTTTAGGAAAGGGACACATTATATACCATCTGCAGCACAGGTATTATAAATCTCTTCTATAAAGGCTGATGCTTTTACCAGACAGTTAATTACAAATTCTTCAGGAGACTTTCCATCTACGTTCTGATGATTTTAAAGTGTCTTTGATATGATTGGTAAAAAATACCCAAATGCATCTGTTAACAGGAAGAACATTATGAAGACATTTTAACTGTATTTTCATTATTTTCTTTGAATTGATTTGGACACAAAAGTCAGTATTTCCATAATGCAATGAACTACTTGAATTCCTCCCCCCCAACATTCAATCATTTCAAGGACATAAAAAGCAACAGTCACAAATATTTTGCCACTTTCCTCCCCCTCACATATACTAACTTGTTTAAAGCACAGCCACCCAATGAAGCCAAGCATGCCTGTTTTCACAGGAAGAATGGAAACAACCAATATTGCAACTCTCTTCACCCTTGATACACGCCTGCTTTTCCCACGCCATCCTCATTTGTGTCCCATTAAATTTTACTCCACATCCTATTCCAACATTGCTTTTTTATCCTCATAGTCCACTTCTAAGTTCATTCCAAAGTAAAATGTTAGACTGGACATCGACCGTGTTCTTGTAACCAGTTGTAAAGAGGAAGAAATACTGAGAGCTTGAAATAAAGACTGAAAATACCACCTGCTTTAAACAGCCTGAATAATCTCTGCTATTAAAGCAAGACAATATTAATGAGAGATTTCTTTCTAGAATAATCCTAGCCTTTCTGTGCAAACTCAAAGCCTTGCTTCAGTTTAATTCATCTTCCACATATGCTCTTTGTACGTCCTGTATTTACAGCATGTGCATACTGCACCCAGTATTTAGACTTGTGCAACAGAGCAGCATCACCTCTTACTGAGAGCTGAGTAGCTGAGCTACTCAGTCTACTGTGAGAGCTTCCTCACAACGAGCATCTGAAAAAGAAAAATCCCTCCTCAGCCAAGGTGCTCAGCATAAGCCACGTTAATGCTTCCAAAAAGACAAATGCGCATCGCCACAGCCAGCACTGCGCCCCTGGCTCGCTCCAAGTCAGAAAAAAAGCTGGCAAAAATCTCCCCCTCCTCTCCCCCCTTGGCCCGAACGTGTTAGTCCTATATGAGCACGTATTCACTGAATCCAGCCATCCAGCTCCTCCAGCGAGCACTGGGATGGGCAGGAGAACAGGCAGTAAATGCTGCCATCTACCAGAAAGTCAAGAATTTTCCATTTCAGCTGGCAGTAAGCAAGCCGGGAACTGGAGGGGGGAGGCAGAGGAGCTGCTGGGTAAACACAGCAGCCAGTTCTTATCCAGTTGTAATCTTCAAAACATAAAAGCCACCAAATAAAACCCTCGAGAAAAAAAAGACCTTTCAAAAAGCGGAACTCGGTCCAAGTATGAAAAGCAAAAACGTAAAGCCGCAATACGGCAGGCCGAGAAAAATCGCCTCTGGCGTATGGCACAAAAATCGAACAGAGGCTTTCTCCAAAGAGACAAAGTACTCTCAGAATCGAAGAAGAGGTTTGATCTGAAGATGTAGAATGAGCACGCAAGGCAGACAAAAGCACAGCAAAACAGCCAGCCACATTTTTCTCATTGGAGAAACTAAGGTCCTGTTAGAAGTGCTTAAGTGTTTCTTTAGAGGCAAGAGAATTTTATGAAGTGTCTCAAAGCAATGTCAGTACAGGAGCTTTATTTTACAGGGCTGGTAAGTGAACTGCAATAAAACCACATGACTAAATCAGTATTTATTTAATTATTGTAAGGAAACAAGGAAAAAAATAGCAGTATGACATACTGGCATACGTCACATATAAACTGACTTTTGTATCAGAAGAATGAAGATGCCAAATGGTGATCCTCTCTACTATTAAGTGCTCTACTTTTTCAAGTTCCGTTTCTGTGTTGGGTGGTTATCAGGTATTACAATGAATAATAATCAAGAGATATTTTAATGTATAAAGTATACTGAAAAAAATCAACATCACCTCCAGAGGGGAAAGCCTCACCTTGCACATTTAGTGCAATGGAAACATACTAAACAGATCCATACAGCTTTCTGTAAAAATGGGATTTTTTTTGAAAGTCCTCCATCAGACCTCTTAAAGAAGCGTAATTGTAATGAAACAAAACCTGAGCCCTCTGTATGTACGGGTAGGAAGATGTAGAATACAAGACCCATTTTACTCAAGATACTCATAAGTCATCTGAAAAGGCAAGTGAAGAGCACAGGAATAATTTGCAATTGATACAAAATTATTCAGGACAGGCAAAACTAGATTGAAGAGAGCTGCTGAGAATAATAGCCTGTGCCTGAGATACAAGATAGCAGTTGAAATAGAGTCCATTAATTGAGAAGGGATTCTTACAGGAAAGAGAAGCACAGACAAAGATCAGGCTTGGATTAGGTGCCGCCTCTCAGAAAAGGTCTGGAGAGGTACCTGGTGGTTTCAAAAAGCATCAGCTCAGTGGCAGACAAAAAGGCAAACATGTTAGAGAAACTGAGACAGCAGCCACCCATGCCATTGAACTCAGTGGGGCACGGAGATCCAGCCTTGTCCCCGCTCCAAACGTGTACTGAAGGACTCCTAAAGGGACCATCAGAAACATGGAATGGTCTAAAAGAGCCGAGGTCCAACTGAGCAGGGCTCAAGCTTAGAGGGTGAGGAAGAGACACACATGAAAAGTGGTGCAGATAAACCAGAAAGCCAAACTGGCAAACAATACTGAAAAGTGATACTGAAAATTACTTCTACACATGAAGCACTCATCATTGCTCAAGATGTAAGAAGTGGTAATGACAACAGTAACTTTACTGAAAAGCAAGTTTTGTTTAACAAAAGACACAAATGGAACAAATTCTGGATCTCCTGATCACAAAGCATTCTGGAGAGCAAAAAAACCCACACACATATGCAGAATAAAGTACTAAGATACCACAACATGCTTTGGTGCAGTTTTTAGCTGCACCCACACTCTTCATAGTTACCCTATTTTTATTGTATTCTTTCCTTAAGGTCTTAACATTCATCACACACAGGTCTCTTTGGCCTGCCCAGTACAACCATTTTGAGGTTACACTCTAGATGACCATTCATTAAAACAAAAAACAACCCTCCATTTACTAAACAATTAAAATTGAGCTATAAAATAATACCACTTGGACAAAACATCCCTAGGGCAGCCTTAAGGTTTTTTCCACAGGAACATGGGTATTAGTGTAATAATAAAATAGAACACTTAAGATTACAATAAAATCCTACCCCTAAATATGCATTTAGGGAATGCACTAGCATTTTGAAATGAGTATATAATCCTTTATGAGAGAATAAACTGATGCTTGCGGGGCTTTTCTCCCCTCCACTGACTAAAAAATATGTTAAATCAATATTAATGTCAGAGCATAGAACCTGAACTCCCAGTTTATTAACAAATAAAAAAATCTATTATTCCCAACAAGAATATTTTCACACTCTATCACAAAGTTTAATTATGACGGGCACTTCAGACGTCAACCCAAATTTCAGAAACAACCCTGATACGTTATATCACAGCGAGATCAACATTGTAACTCAGGTGAACTGACTGTGCTTTCCATCAGGAACTTTGCCAGCAATCACAGAAAGCAACACTTGGGTACTAAAGCACTTAAAGACTCTGTTTGTTTCACAGGCAGTGTATTCAGTCATTGCTACACACATATATATTTATAGGAAAACAGCATTAACTCCCAAAAGGTAAAAATTTATTTCCCCATAGAAAGAGCTTTTACATATAAAAACTGTGTAACCAGATGAACAAGGGAAAACAAAAAATTCAGCTCCCCAAAGAACGCTGAAAACACTTGCTGCAGCAGGCAAAGTGGATTTCTAAATAATCCAGACAGTAAGTTACATTATACTAGTTCCAGTCTTTAATAACCACTGAGTAGGTGGCACTTAACACAGCTACCACATAAAACAGCTGCTTTGATACTCTGATATCATTACAAATGTATACAGGCTACCAGCTGCCTGACAGCTTTGATTTAGATCTCTTTCTTGTCCCAGAAACCAAGTGGTGTTTTGATTTGTACTCTACACTACACAGCAAAACTTAAGTGAAGGACTAGTACCTTACCTTACATATAAGCATAGAACAAAACCTCTTCATCAAAGAGGTTTACGTTCAGATACAGAAAGAGGAAAGATAGACCCAAAACCACAGACAATAAGCAACAGAACGCAATGGATGAATTATTTATGGAGAACAAACAAATCTCTTCTGAAAGTAATATGTATTTATAAAGTCTTCCAAAATGTAGAGTGCCACATCAAAAAACAACCAAACAAAAACCCCAAAACCAAACAAAAATCAGCTCAACAATCAACGCAAAAGTTTAACCCATGCCTGAAGTGACACATTAATTTGAGTGTAGGGACAAAAACGCTCATGCACAGCCAACAAATCTAGGCTACAGTTAGTTATTTTAATGTTTTCATCACGTGTTTAATAAACAAAACAACAATTTGCAGGTGTTTTAGCATCGTGAATGTATACAAGCACAGACTGTCATTGTAGCCAATCCCATCAAGGCTTATGGGCATTCTTCCTTTTCGACTGTTTTTCCCCAGCTGCAGCTTAACTACCAGAGACACAGAAAACCAAGTACTCTCACTTTGCTGTAGCTGTTAATGTATTTCTGAAGTTACATTCCCTTTCAGCTTTCTCTTCTACAGGCTACATAATCTCTCCTTGCAGGTTGTGTTTCCCTGACTCTCCAATTGCCTGGCACTGGTTTTGGTATCTCAAAGTCTGCACTTGCTGCGTGTGTTTTCACATGTGCACCTGATCATTCTTGCTTAAATACAGTGCACCCATGAACTTAAAACTGCTTCACAATTTTCTACAGTACATTTGATGTGACTGGTGAAGAAAGCAGAAATCTGCATATTCTGAAATCCACTACTGCCTTTAACAAGGGTTTAATTCACCCTAATCATGTTATGCAGGTTCCCATTCTAATAAACAGAATTGGGGACAATTGGCTTTCGCAATCCAAGATTCCCAGCAGGGATGAAATCACTGGCACTTTTCATCCTCCAGAGGCACATTTCATATTTTCAATACCAGGGTGTTTTTTTTTCCCACCTCCTTCCCTACCAGGGAATTTTATAAGCCAGGAAAAAGTTAAGCGGTTATGATCCTCAGATATTACACAACAAACACACAATCACAGATACAGATATAAACACAGGTATCCAATAAATTCTGGAAAGAGAGGCTGACTAGCACTCAGGATTAGCTACAAACCACAGGACTTACAACATACTTCAACCAACAATCCAATATTGGAAACTTCCATCACACCTTACTAAATGTAAAGCAATTCTGCTCTATTTTTAGTTCAACTCTACAGCTGAGGATGCATCTATGCAGCACTCTCACAATAAGACAAATCAATTGTACAGTCAACAACCTCCAATTCAATTATAAATTCTATCCAGGATGACCAAATCCTGGCAAGAAAGAATACTAACAAGATTGTCCTCCAGCAAAGACATAAGAACTAGAAAACTACTATTATAAAACTACTGCACTGCTGACAGGGAAATCAAGATGCTTTTGAAAGTCAATTAATTACAGACAAGCTTGAAAGTGATCTTGCAACAAGGAACGCTTACTGGACAACAAAATGCAGAAAAATCTCTTGTTGAACTTAGAATAATACCAACACTTTTAAACAAAGCAAACATATCACTGAAGTACATACAAAGTACATACAACTTGGGAATTAACTTCCCTTTTGTGGAGAAATGCTTACTCCATCCTACAAGCCCCAAAAATCTGCTTCAGAGTTTCCTTCCAAAGCAAAAATCACTGCATGAACATTTAAAACAGTTTACAGATCTGCACTACTTATGTCACTGCTCTAATTTTTCCCTGAATGAGGCAAATAGAGCGATTTTTGAGGTTCCTTCCTTGCTGTTTTCTGAGCATGAAAAACGCTGCAGCAGTAGGAGAACTGCAAACAAGCCACCATGATGCAGTGAGCACTATGGACTGGGAATGGCCCACACACAAACGTGCTTTCAGCTCCTAGATAGAAATATTGGTTCATCGCTATGGTATCAAAAACCATAACTGGGTCAAATATATAACAATATCTATTTCTTTATTCCTGTATATTTCCTTAATAAAAACTTAAGTTGATTGAATATTTAAATACCAAATATTCCCCTCCCCCATAACTACTGATAATCCTAGACCAAGTAACTGTAATGAGCACTGAATGAATGAAGTTTTTTCAATATTAATTTGTAGAAACAGAATTTTTGTAAAGGAGCAACAGCAGCACTGATCCGACTTGTTCATTTTACCAATACATCAGTATTGCAAATAATACATATGTTTTGGAACAAAAGGAGAAAGTGATAATACAGAATCAATTTATACATTAATAAATATATTGTTCCTAACAAAATACTGCAATTTCCCTAAATGATGATTTATTTCCCCTTTATTTCAATATTTTACAAGTTACCTATTATACTTGCATATTTACGTGAGTGCTTCATCATTCCAGAATACAGGACAAAAGTAGACATGGAAATCTTACTGGCAGTACCAGCCCCTGCAGCACTCAGGGAGCCTCTGTTGCCAAAACCACTTCAGACAGGATGGGTTTTAATGGGACTTGAGCATCAGTGGACTAGATATCAACTTCTACAGTAAACAAGGTTGACCAGAGAAGTCAATCTTCAGGATGCTCCTAAGAATGAGAGAGGAGTGGCTTCAGCAAGGAAGCAGACTCAAAAGTCTTCCGAAAGGACAAGAGCATGGCCCTACTGAAATTGAGGCAATCCACCTTTACTGCTTTTCTCCTGTCTGAGATGTGAGTGAGAATACAAAAAAACAACAGGTTATGTGCAAAACTATACCAGTGGCAAACCTGGTTTTGCCACTAATTCCAAGTTGGGGAACCAAATCTCATAACAAGAATACAGAGAGATCAAAGGAGGAAATCAAGTAGGAAGACATACAAGAAATGATCCAGTATCTCTAAAGAAATAAGCTGAAAGTAACCTTGGGGAAACCCCAACAAGCCATAGAGGCACTAAACACAATTCAGTCAATGCCAGTCCTTCCTCTCAAATCCCTGCAGTGGATCCTTTAGCTCAGGGTTACAAAGCTAACTAGAAACTCTGGATCAAAAATCAAGTTCATAAGCTACCAATTAGTTTAGCCTATAACAGACTTTTGAAACACTTTGGGGCTACTCTAGCCAAACTAATCAATTATTTGATTCTTCAAAGACCTTTCCCAGACTTATAGACTTTCTTGTCCAGGTTTCCCCTACCAGTACTAGATATTAAGTACTTATCTTATGTGCTGTAAGAACTACCTCAAGAAAAGAATGTGCATTCTAGTTTTCTCCACTCTGCCCATATTCTGACTTCACACTTTACTTCCCATTTCACACATCCACAATTGTCTTAACTTCTCCAAGTTAAGACATCTTCTTATTGTGTCAAACTTAAAATCTTGCATCGATTTGTCTCTTCTTATTTTACTTCCTTTTAGGACAGATTCAGTCCTCTTGATACCATCCTAATATAAAAAAATTAAGAATCCAGACAATCTCTACAGGTTTCCTGCAAGGGAAATGAAGATTAGAACTAAATATTGCATTTTTAAGGCAGCTTCTTTCTTGGAGTACATCCAAAAACTGCCTTATATTTCACACAGATTAAAACCATTACTCCTCATACACTACTTAAGGGATCATGATCATTACTGATTTCAGAAATAAATTTTCATTTCCTTCTTAAACACCACCCCTTTCCTGACATTAAGGAACCTTTGGCATGTTTTTTGTGGGATGTCAAAAACACCCAAACAAACAAAATCAATCTTAAATCAGTTACAAGGTCTGTCCTCGTATGGAATGAATCCAAGATGACAGCCTGAAGGCCCTGGTAGCAACCATCAAGGCATCATTTTTATTTCAAAAGCCAGTTTGAACACACTTATGAACTGTGGAAATGGGCTTCTTTTTATACAGAGTTACACAACAGGGCCACAGGGATCCAAAGAGCAGATGCAAACAGAAGCCTGAAGCTGATGATGACTCTGATGCTGATGTGAAGAGATTCCTCACCTCCTGAACTAAAAGTTCTGTGCATTTTTAAAGCAGCAACACAATCACAAACTGCACTTAACACTGCAGATCAGTTTAGTGAAGAATATTCAACTAATGAGGGTATCACACACTCAGCTGTTAGGACAATGAGACCCACAGTTTCCAGATATCATCTACAGCCAACTCCAGGGACTTAACATCCTAGATGACATTTCTTTAAGTAAGTCTTACTGCATAAGATGGTGTAACTGGTAGCAACTACAAGTCCCACAGTTTCAGGTTATGCTTCTCATCACTGACACCTGATGGTGAGCAGGAACAAGAGAAAAACTGGAAAATTCTCATCACGAGAAGCAACTTGAGTAACAATAACAGCACGTTTTGGAAGCATCTGGTATTCATCTAGAGAAGCTATATGAACGAGACAATTTAATTTACAGTTCTGCTTTGCAAAACACAAAGCAATCTTGTTAAAAGCTACAGAAGCATTTAAAATTGAGCAGGAAGTAACATACAATTACAGATTGGGAATGAAGGAGCTGCTAAATGTGCTTAAAATAATGAACTTCACCATAACAGCAGCAGCAGCAGCACAGAAGAGCCATGTACGTCCTTTCTGAAAGCTGGTGCAATAGAAGGTGCTTGAAACGCCCAAAACTATAAAAACATAGGAATTACCAGTGAGGAAAGGTAGAGGGAGTTCTAAGGTGAAAGAACAGCTGAGGCATTGTGAAGAAAACTTCAAAAATATGTCAAGTTCTGCTTTTCACTACAGTGTAACCTCTTTTGGTGTGTAACTCTTTAAAAAAAAGTCAGCCCAGGAATCGCTACGCTGCAGTGTAAGTGTCAGCACAGGCATCCCTTTTGAAATAATTTTTGAGGTGCCTGAAGCTACAGGATTAAATCCCTTAGGAATTCTAACTCAAAACACTATCCCATTTACAATAACGACTTGAGTGTTGTTGATGTGGAGGTTCCAGCACAATTTGCTGGCAGGCAAACCCATCTTACGTTTAACCGCTCAGCTCCGTCCACCGGACTGCTCGGTTACGTCACCTTAAATGAGCAAAAAACAACTTGAGTTGTGCTGACTGCTGACAGACAGCAAGACTAATCTGAAGGCACGTTTCAAAAACTGACCTGCTGCCTGAAGTGATGTGATTTATTCTTGCCTCTGAAACGAGGACAGAGCTCCTGAGCCGGTAGAGCATTAGACTGAGAACCAGAACGTAAACATTCGGGTTCTCATCACAACCGACTGCAGCAACGTGACAGGGTCAGAAAAGCATCCTTTAGAAGGCAGTTTTCACTACTGCTTTTCTGAATGCTTCCCAAATCATTTCCCAGTCAAACAACCCAACTTGGAGGAGTCAAACATGCAAACCTTTATCGCCATGTTTTCACCTAATAAAAGACATTCACCCAGACAGTGGCATACAGCCCTACTGCATTCCAGCCACGTGAGCAGTGTGCTGCAGGTTTAGAGAGGAAACTGTGTAAAATCTTGTTGGAACACACAGAGCTTTCCAGCAAGAGTAAATAACCACCCATTGCTCCACTGAACAGGGAAGTAGGGATAAAGCTGCAACTTAATTTCAGCTTTGCCCCTTTGGTAGCTTTAGAAGAGTTGCAAGATGCTGCTTCGAAGAGGTCATCTTTTAGTGTTCTGAAGATGAATGTCCTGTTATGTCTTAGCCAGAAGCCTGAAATAATGGCATTCAAAACATCTATATGCTGTATTTAGTAGTAGATTGTTATGTTTTCAGTGATTAAGCAGAAAAGAAAGATAAATGTTGCTTTCAAGCCAAGAAAAAAACACCCAAGGCAACCTTTTTTCACCCCTAGAAATATAAGTAATTTCACTTCTCTACTGATGGTTCCCTAATATACTCAGAGTGAACCCTAACTGAACACAGGGGTAAGACTTTTAACCTACAAGCTGCAGTATTTTTTTTTCTGCAAAGACACCTTGAGTTTCAGAGCTATGTAGCAATAAGGTATGGAGGTACAAATTAACTTTGAACCTGGGCACTCTGAATTAACTGCCCTGTTTGGTTCACGTGGTATTGATCATTTGAATAAACATGATGCAAGCTCTTTAAAGAAGCCAGTGCTGCAATCTGAAGTTTATATTATGCAACTTGAATTAATTAGCCTGTTCACTTCAGAGAATGACTCCACCAGCTGCAAACTTTGTGTGGCTACAGTAAAGGAGGAGATCTTATCTCCAGATTTTAAAAATTAAATGTTATGGCTTTAAAATAGAAACTATTTTATAGAAAAAAACCCACAACTTCCTGAAGTTATTTACTGAGACATTTTTTGCTGATTTTTATACACGACAAAGCTGAAGCGTCAGAGAGAAATGCTCTGTATTAGAACCCTTTAAATGAAACTCAATAAAAATTCATTTACAGCCAGTTTCTAGACTACCATGTGAGGGTTATTACTACTTATGTATCACAGTCATGCACCACTTCAGAGGCTTTTGCAAGCCTGTGCCATATCCAAGAACAAGATAAAATAGTTAGTAACTGATAGAATTCTTTATTATTTTTATTTTGTTAAAAAACCAAAGGTCTCATTTCAGAAGAACATATGGAAGGTGCCCATTTGAAACAAAAAAAAAAGCCAATAAGACTAGGCAGAAGAAAGAGTAAATAACAGCAGTGGGGTTGAGAAGGCAGGGAGTCGTAGTACAGCTCACAGAATCATAGAATCAGCTGGGCTGGAAAGGACCTCTGAGATCATCAAGTTTAACCCCTCGTTTTTTTTTTAATTTTTTTTTTTTTTAAATCCAGTCCAGGTTTTCTGCAATTCTGTACTCCAGCCAAAATCCAGTCCAGGTTTTCTGCAATTCTGTACTCCAGCCAAAATCCAGTCCGGGTTTTCTGCAATTCTGTACTCCAGCCAAAATCCAGTCCAGGTTTTCTGCAATTCTGTACTCCAGCCAAAATCCAGTCCGGGTTTTCTCCCACCTCCCAAAGCAGCCCCGGGACCCCCGACAAAGGCACCACAAGGTGTGAACCCCCCAAGGTGACACCAGAACAGTGTTTTATTTATTGTAAGAAACACGGAGGATCACGATGCAATGAATTACTTCCAAAAAATCAGCCATAACCCTTGTAACTATGCAAGCATACAATGAGTAAATGCAGTATAGCAGCTTGCATCAGACACTGGTGTCCATCTCAGACTGATGTGAATATTCAGAAATGTGAGAAAGACAAACACACACGAGCTGACTTACACCCAGGGACAGGATACAGCAGAGACTAATCCAGTTCACTGACTCTGCACTTTGACAAACTCAACTGCATATTTGTTTCTTGAAGAACTGACTCCTTACCCAGGGTTGCAGTAACCCACCATTCTTCTGTGTTTTGAAGTTGTGTCATAAAGGCCTACATTGCCAAAATAACCAGGCCCCAAACAGATTCTAGAATACTAAGGAATTTGCTTGACACTTCTTCATTGGTTGTCACATTAGATATTCCAAAATAGTTTCTCATCACTTCTCCCCAGGGCCATTTCCTTCTTGAATAGTGACTACTTAAAAGCAAAGACGATACCCCAAAAGCATTTTAATATTGAAGAAAATTACTTCAAGTTGAAGCACCATGGCAACTGGAAGTTGCTATGCATTTTAAGTTTATCACTTCTTCTGAATTTCCATTTATAACAAACCAGAGTTGTTTAACACCCAAACACACTGACAGTCCAACCCTTCAAACAATGACATTTTCAAGTGTGATTTTCCATCAGTCAACAAACAAAGCAAGAAGAAAGTTAACAAAAACTGTTTTATTGGTAAGAATAAATACTGAAGTAATGGGGGGTGGGGGTCATCACCATAAATTGCTTATTGCCATAACAACATTCTCACCAGTCTTTTCATATGGAAACGTGGGGGGCCATAAAGGAGAGACTGTGCTCACAGGAGGAAAGGAAATAGGAGAAATGCTTAGAATGTGAATGGGACACCCGTAGGATAATGGAGAATATAAAGTAGAGATGAACACCTGGGACCAATATCCAAGCCTAAAAAAAAAATAAAAGTATTCTACATGTGGTTCCAGAATGTCTTTACACCTCCATTTACAACTAACTATCTTCCATGAATAAAATGCTAAAATCTGCATGTGCAGTACATCTGAAGATGAAGATGAGAAGTACAAACCAAAGGTTTTGGTGGTTTTTTTTTTTTTAAACAATTTTTCAGGAAAACTGAAAATTTTCTAAAAATTACAATATCCATAGTGATGGATATTTTTCAGAAAAGAGATCTCCATAAGTGATTAACTATCCTAACAAACTCTTCTCATTTAAACAGTTTAAGACCTGTTCTAATTCCTGTGCATAAAAAAAAAAAAGACAAATACCCCCAGATAATAATGAAGCTTTAGATTCAGTTCTTATGATTATGTATCTCAACTATCTCAATCTTAGCAAAATACACTTTTTTTTAATACACTTTTTTTTATATTCTAGACTTCTGATGAGCTCGAAATACTGCTCATATCAGAACAGTTCCTGAATCCAAATGTTTACAGAGAAAATTTAAACACATAATAATTGGTAAGCATACAGTATAAGCAAAATTTTGGTGGAAAGGCACTATTTGGGCTATAATGCAGAGGTTTCCCTTATGGATTTATTTCAGTCCAGTTTCTGTGTTGAGAAAGTTAAAACCAGAATCATTTTCCCATTTACAAAATTGAAAGGTTCAAATAAATATGTTCTACTGTGAAACACATTCCACATTGGTGCTGCAAAATACAACTGTGTATTCCTCTTGCTTATATCAGTCTCCCAGTAATATATAACTGGCCAGGGAGTCTGTGTCCAGGGTCCAAAACACGTTTCAGTTCAGTGATTCTGCTTACTCTGGCACAAAACAGGCACTGCAAACTCACATCAACACCTCACTCTGCGGAAGCTACAACTTATGCCAGGGGCCATTTTCATACCTGAAGGGCCCCCTTTTTCTACACAATTCTGCCAGTACACAGTACTCTGGGGCTCAGATCACAATCTTTTAAGGAATTGAGTTGCCAGAGTTTGTGTTTGCATCTCTTTTTAAATATAACTCCTTCATTTGAAGTAAGTTCTTTAAGGAAAAGTCAGTTTGCTCTGTGAGAATGGTCCATATTTAAAACATCACGTATCTCAGCAATTTGTTCTATAATGACACAAGGGAAAATATGACATACATCATCTTTTTATTCTGTATTTTTACAGCTGAGTGTGCTACAATAGTTACTTTTGCTATAAAAGTCACAGTTAAAACTAATGTTGGCAGTCTTCATGCATTTAAATAAAAATAGATAATGGATTAGTGTTCCATTTCTATATCAAGTATTTAAACAAAGCACGTACATCCAGTTATAGGCTATGTAAAATTTATAGATTCTAGGCAGTAAGTGTTTATATAATTTATAGATTCTGGACAGTAAGTGCATTACACTGTAATGCATCCTGTGTGACCATCTTGCCTGAAAAGGTCACTACTATTCACTAAGCAAAACCAGGGAAGAGAAAAAAGTAGGCCTGAATGGAAATTCACAAAGTTAAAATATTTAACAAATTAAGAATTATTACTTTGCTGCCTTAATTGGCACTGGCATTTCAAAACTAGATTTCTGAACAGAAAGCAGCAGCAATCAATCACATCTTACAAGACCAAAGACTATTGGATTTTGTAAAAGGAAGGAAGTGTAAAAAGTATGAAAAGTATGCTAAATTAGAAAGGTTCACTAGTTGAAAAAAGGCACATCACTTCACAAAATGTTTAAAATCCCGAGCAGTGGCAACACATGAAAACTTTTGAACAGACAGGAAAATAAGCAGGGAAATGCATCAGAAACTGATTATATTATTTTGACTATTCTATATTTCCTGCTGATAAATAAGGAACACGGGTATTTTAAAACCCCGTGTGAAATTTAAAGATCATAACAGGCAGGTTTAACAGTAATTGGCTACAGTAGCAAGTAGAGGAAAGAAACAAGAGCAGAACTTTAAAGCAAAACCTTTGGTGCCAAGGACACTGCACATTTCAGTTAAGTCTGGTTTTGTTTTCCAATATTTCTAAGTGGCTACAAATTGCTTCCATAGGTTGAACATCTCAAACAGAGTACAGGACAAGGAAAATTTAAGTTACTAACTACTTCTTTCAATGGCCCCTCTTGGCTGACTGTGAAAAGCTGAAGGCTTTCGTTTCCTGGAGGGACAATCTGAGCAGGAAACACAGCCGGATAACAGTGCTCCAGCTCACAGAGATGCTCAGCCCACCACAGGACAGAAATCCCACCAGTTTCCAACAGAGGGAGCTGGCCAAACTCGCATGGTAGTTTTGCTGGTCTCAGAATAAAACCAAGAGGTAAACCAACCACACAGAATAACTCATTCACACTTCGGCAGGAAGCAGAATTTAAACATGCCAGCAGTCAGGCTATTTAAAAACGGGGAAACGTTGCATTATTTCACACACACACACAAAAACATTTTAAGGAAAGCAAGTGGCAAGAGATGTAGTTTTATTTGAGATATTTTAGTTGAATACAGTTGCTTTAAAAAAAAAGTTTTCTTTTTTGCCTGCATCCTCCCTTTTACTGTTTTTGCCTCCAAACCAGTAAAGCACGCTCTAGCAGTGAGCATCTCAAACAGCCTTGCAGAGGGCTGTGTTTTGTTCTAGCACACAAATGGTACGGAAGTTTTACAGGGTTTGCAATTCCAACTCTGAAATCTTTTCCAATTAGCAGCTCTGCTTCCAGGCCATGAACGGGCCATCAAACGGGGCAGAGAAGGAAACACTGCAAATCATTTGACAACGATCCCAATGATCTGAAAACTAGTCTTTATTAAAAGGGATTCTTAAGATGTAACCACGACTGCAAGATGAAAAAAAAAATTAACTTTAGAAGATTTTTTTTTTTGTGTTAAAAGCCACTAAAAATCCACAGGACTGCTGTATCTTATCTTTTCCTATAATTCCAAACCTTGATAACAAATTATTCATTGTCCTAAGTGTGAATGTCAAGCTGTGCCCATCCTGATTCCGGACAATTCGTGAAAGAACTCTTTGATGTGGATTTAAATTAAAAGGGCTCTTCCCCTTGCCCTCAAGGTGCAGTAAAACTCAGATGCCGACTTCAGTATTTTGGCTTCATTTATAAATTACTTTTTGACTGACAGAAGACTTGCAAGAGATTCTCTTTAATGTAGATGGGAAGATAAGAAGGTGGTTGTTAATCATATCCATAACATGCATGCATATTGCAGCTACCAGACAGTCTTAAAATTACCAAGATTTTAACTGTATTTTTAGCACTTGAAATTCTTGCAGAAGCAAAATCATATCCCTAACATTTCTCAGAAGAAGAAACAAGACACTTCAAGTGTTTTCACATGAAAGAGCTACTAGCATTAAGAGCTGACAAGGATCTGTAACTAATTAATTAAGATACCAGTTGATATCTAACAAAGATAAAATACAAATGAGCAAAATCCTCTCACATTTTATATACCCAACTGATATCTGCCTACTTTTGTGAAAAAATGGAAATATTAGTTCTATCAGGTTACTTGAGGTTATGAGAAGACTTCCAAATACACTTCCACATATCCTTTGCCCCAAAGAATACCTGGAAATCGATAACCTGACAGCTCAGGGATGCACTCTGGCAATGCAAGGCCTATGACATGTTGAAGGACAGCTGCCCCACCCACCTCAATCCTCAGAGTTTCCATGCCTGCTGCAGGGGAGGCAGAATCCTAAATCACAGAAAAATTTTGACTGGAATGGACCTCTAGAAATCATTTAAGACCAGTTCCTCACTCAGAGCAGGGCCAACATGGATCAGGTTTTGGTCTTGTTGAGGAATCTTCCGGGAGGAAGATTCAACAATCTCTATGGGCAACCTGTCCTAATATGTCCTTACCCTCATAGTAGGTTTTTTCTTAATACTTAATTTTCACTCGCTACAACTTGTTTCTGTGGGCTTCCATCCCATCCCCATGTACCTCCAAGAAGATTATGTTTACCAGCAACTCAGATATCAATTTCCAAGCTAATTTGTGAATTGCAAGCCATGGAATTTCTTTATGACGTGCTATAAATAACAGGCACATCTCTTGTGTTGTTCTTCCTAAGAGGATGACACAAAAGTATCTTTGGTACAAGAATGGGGAAGTAACCTCTTGAATTTAAGTGAGGAAATCTCTTCAATTAAATGCTGAAGTCTATCAGAAAATAGACTCATCAAGGCATCAACTCAGCTTTTTCAAGTTTCCAATCATTATTTCCCTACATTGGTTATTTACACTTATTTCTGCCATATTGAGAGCAGAGACTTCCTACAGGAAACCACCAAGTGTTTCAGGTTGCACCTGCCACTTTCAGCACCTTCTCATCCTAAAGTTGACTTAAAGTAGTTCTGAACTACCTACCACTTTTGATAACTATTGCACTTCATTGTTTCAGAAGATCAAATGTTAAATATTTTCACTGTTACTGGTGAATTTTAACCACTACAGGTAAAATCCCTAAAGATGGGGACTGTCCCTAAATGGGGACAGTGAGCAGGACACAAAAAGGACTGTCTAACACCAAACATTAAAAATGCTGAAAAACTGTACCAATTGATTGCATATTTATCATACCTTGCTGTAAATAATTTTTAAATTCTCAATTCCCAACATTTTATCTCTATCTCCTCCCTCTGCCACCCAACAAATAACTTCCTAAATAAAATAAAGACTTGAATTTTACAGGTCGGTGGGAGTTTCGTTTGGGTGGAGGTTTTGGGGAGTTTAAGGTTTTTGAGGGGCTTGTTATTTATTTTTTTAAGAGTAGTCTAATTAACACATGTACATCTAGACACTTAAGAGAGCTAAAGCAGACTGATACATGCAAAGTATCCTTTCTGGTATATAGTGGAAAATAAAGCATTGCATCACCAACATTGCTACTAACATAACATAAGCCAATGCAAAGACTGCATCTTCCAAGAGTCATATTCCTGCTTGAAACAGCTCAACCCTACCACCAAATCTCAAAATCCTTAAGGATGAACAACTTTTAAATGCACTATATTGAGTCAAATATTCCTTCTGCACTTGCTCTTTTCTGGTTTTAATTTTGTTGTCGCTGTTTTTATTTATTTTAACTTATGAGCTGTCATGTCATAAATCAAATTTACCCTTATTTTTTGGTAGGTACCAAAGTGATACACCATTTTTGATATTAAAAATCAATGCACACTGACATTCATGAAACTACTTCCTGCCTTGAGGGATTTTTGCTATCTCTTACTGCTGAATCTTGTTCCAAAAAGATTAAACTTTAATATAACCTAAACCAAGTATTTTGGTCTGAAAAGTTACAAATCCCAGTTATACAAAGTTGTGCTTATGAATCTGTACAGTTTTCACTCGTTCCTTCTTTCACACTGGCACAATCCATTATTTCTCAACAAAGTAAAAAAAGTCAACACCAGCACTGAAGTTTGTGTCACCCCAAATGATTTAAAAAGGGAGAAGAAATTAAAAAAAAAAAGGAAGAAAAAAAGAAAACCCACAAGACCTTCACAGCAGTCATCAGGTACTCGCCCCTGAGGCATAAAACAAGTTTTTCCTGTTGACCACACCAACCATAAAGTTCATAGTTTAGCACAGAAGAACACACTCCAATTAAGCAGTGGTGTACAAAAAGGATATTTACTTTTTCCTTCTGTGCTAGTCCTTGTTCATTTATAGATCGAGGTAAGATAAGTCATTGCCAAGACTCCTCCACCCCAGCATTACTCATGTGTTTTAAGTGAGAAGTGGAACAAAACAGTGAAAAGCTTAAGAGACACTGTGTTTAAATCAAAGCAACACCAAGAGCAAAGCCAGCATTTTATTGCTATTACCTGTTTAACTGCACTCGAAAGACAAGGTCCTAAACTGGTTGTAAATTGTTGTAAACTAAGTTCATCACCTGCATTAGGAAAGCTAAAATCACCTGCACACGGTGTTGTGCAATGCACTAATAATCCTAATACAAACCCCACGTTCACCACAGCTTCACTGGGTGATTTCTAATAGTTACAATATTGTCTTACAGCAATAAATCTGTCTTGGCTGATGAATGTCCTCCATTGTTCCACACGGTTCTGGTAAAAGGAATCACACAAAAGCAACCGACTATTTTTCTTGCTTCCAAAGATGACATTCTTGTGTTTGGGCAAATACTCATCAAAAGAGATGCTAAGCACCTATGGAAGAAGTTCCACAAGCATTTGCTATTTCATGATTCAAAATGATGTTTTGGACAGGGGATAGCTAGTCTTAGAGAGGTGTCAAAGAAAAACATTTGATGGATTTTTTCTTCATTTGGAGAAGTGATTAAACATCCAGATGCCATTAAAAGAAAAGAGAGGAAAATACTAGAAGATAGTTCTTTGAAGCTCAAAAAATAGGCATTTTCATACATTGCCACAGACATAATAACAGGACTCCTTCTCCCACAGATGAAAACAAGCAAGTCTTGCTTTATGCTTTGAAACATATTATTAGTCTAAAATACAAGTGTTTACTTCACTTCATCCTAACTTATGTTGTGCCTTGTGAGAGAAAAGATGAGTGCAACAGTTTAATATTTGAGTCACTTCAACAAGAAGCTTAAGCTGTTTCTCTTCTGCTTCCACTTGTCAAAAACCAATCCACGTCTTAAGTTCTCAAATTAATCTTTCTCAGATTTCTGAGCTACTATCCTGGCAATGATTACCCTCTTAAGCAATCAAGATGTAAAGGTAAGACTAGTTTCTAGGTAAGCAAACCCAAAGCAATGCAATCAGAAGTAGATCACTCCTTCTGAACAGGGACAGCACTCCCACCAGGTACAAGCTCTGTTTCTAGGAGGAAGGTTCTGAGCCCATTAAGCCTCAGTGTATCATTTCTAGCCTTTAAGTACAGCATCTGTAGTTCCTTGCCCTCTGCTAAGCTCCTGCAGCTTTTTTTCCAAATAACAACATTTCTACTAGAACAGCACTATTTGAATACTCAAAAATAACCCACCACAAAAAACATACACACCCAAACCCCATAACAAATGTACACTGATTTTACTTCAAGAACCACTGTCAAATAAATTAGCATGAGTTAGATAAACGATCAAAGCTTTTCGTATATTGTGACACAACTGTAGCCATGACTCACATTTATTCCTGAAAGAAACAGGTTTGACAAAGTGAAATAGTTGCAGACTCAACAAGTAAGGTGTTCTCAATCTCCTGCTCCATAAGTCAGCTGCTTATAGTATCTTTGTAATTCTTACAAGTAGTTTGCCTTGTCCCCATGAAACTACGGTGTTCAAAAAGAATCATCCAAATGTCTTTTTTTCCCACTTATTTCCCCCCACACTATTCAGAGCAGATGCTGCTACCATGGCACAGGCAGCTGGGGTTGCTTGCACAAAAATGACAAACTTCACTCCATGCACCCTGAAAGTGAGCTGGAATTTCCTCCTGTCTATTCCTCATTGTACCGTTTCTCCATTTATGCTTCCAAATTTTTTCCAGACGCATGAACTAAAATTAACTGCAGTGATGATCTCACCAACACAGATTCTCTCTAGGAGGTGCCCAGAAGTTCATGTTTGCTCTATTTTTTGAATGCTGGAAAACACCACCCTTTGTAGACATCTGGTTAGGCAGCTTTCACTCTGCTTTACCAGGGAATGTCAAGAAATTTAGGACATGTTAAAGATGTGAAAGCACAGTGGAAATCTCTAACAGCAACCAAACTGGAAATACCAGCACACAGCACAGAGCTACGCAGCAATGCAGCTTGGGTCTGGATCTACCACAGACAGAAGTGTGGTCAGAGATAAAAAACAGTCAGAAAAACTCTTTAAGGCTCCAGAAAATTCACTCAGGAAAGACTTCTCTATTAAGTAGTGGATTCTCTAGCACCTCACACAGAAATCAATTTTTTGAGGCTCTCAATATTTTTCCCATACAGAATAAATGCTTCTTCCTCTTTCCACAAAACTCTGCAGAGATTAATCATCTTTGAGCTCTAACTCACACCAGGCATGCTTGAAATTACTTACTGTAGTGAAGTGCCATTATATACGTGTAGCAATTCATCTCTTCACGGTCACTTTTGACCTCTAATAATCTCTTAGCGTGGCCTCCTTGGCTGACAATCAAGACAGAGGGCAACAACATGTAAGTCAACAGTCCTTTAGTAAGTCTCACAGAGCTCTCAAGCTGACACAGATGGCCTTGTCCAGGTGACAAGAGCTCCAAGACAAAGTGTATATACACTGGCATGGGGGAAGACTCTGAGAGAAGAATGAGACAACAAAGATGCCAGAGAGCAGCTGTACCTACATTTATTGCCTTTCTCCCACATAAAGAGGCAAAACTACTTTGCCCTGAAGTGATCTGCATTTGACACAGGAAAGATACACTCCCTGAAATCTGCAGAGAGAGCATAAAACCCAGGCAACTCAAAAAAAGTGACCTCAACTGAGTTCCAGGCCTGCATGTACACCAGCAGGACCACAATTACAATCCCAAAACTTCTCCCCCCAGTTTATTTCTTCAAGAAATACATACTCATGAATTAAGATTAGGAAATGAATCTACTGGCATGAAAAAAATTAAACTTCCCAAAAGAAGTGCATGTTATCAAACTTCTATAAAAGATTCTCTAGAACAAACAAAAAAAAAATAAAGATGAGCATATTAGCACACACATTTTCTACAAAAGTCCATGTTCCTCTCTTCCCACATCACAGAGGCAACTTGTTTAATTTTTAAATAATATTTGAAACATATATTAAACCACATTTACTGCTAACACACACTGCAGCAGACTCAAACCACCAAAAAAAAAAAAATCACATATTCAAGAAGTAACAACAGGATCCCCAAATTTATGGAAGTTCTGACTCTTTTTACCATATTTACAGGTAACATTCACAGCTACACTGTATAAATTTAAACTAAGGGAAACACAAAAAATAAGATTCTACTGGTTTCCAGTTTACTTCCAGGCCTTTTTGAAAGAGCAAAAAGAAAAAGTGTCATATCAATAAATAGATATAATACAATCAGATTATGGAGAGAGATGTTTAGTACCTAAAGAAACCATATACACCTGAGATCTCATAACAGTGCATCTGAATGCACTGCATCAACAAATAGCCAACTTCAATAATAAATAAATAATGGTAGCTTCCATCTGCACTGTTAACACATACTTGGAGCAATATTCTTATTAGCATTGTTTAATGCAATTGATTTCACACAGAAAACCAGAAACATTTAGGCAAGCATCTTCCTTGGAAAAATTGTAAGCAAATATTCAACTATTACTGAATTCAAAACAAAAAAACCCAACAACCAAACAAGAACAACAACAACAACAAAATCAAACAGACAAAACACACACCACAAAACAGACCATATTTTGGCTTATAGCATCCACAAGAACTGTCACACTCAATCATCCTCCAATTCAATTTTAAGTGGTTTGGCATCAAATGCTTCATGGACATGCACATATAAAAGTATGGAAACAGATTAAAAGTTAAAAAATTTGCATAAAATAAATTTTAACATTTAACATAAACTGAAAAGTTCTAAGTTCCAAATTCAGTGTAGTGTGGAGAGGATTTCTATTAGTAGTTATTGTAGCAATTACCACTTTGATAGAAAATATACAAACTGATAGGAAGTATACATAATCCTTGCTACAAAAAAAAAATCTATAAATATAATAAAAAAATCACTAAAAATACTACACAAAGAAAAAGCATCATAAGTTTCTCCTCCTCAGCTCACCACATTCAGGAGTTGGCGCCTTAACCCACTTCCATTAACTTTTAATTCTATATTTCAATTATTGACCTTTCCTCATATCCACTCGGATATGAAGGGGCCTTCTCCCCCTAAACACATTTTAAGGATTCTCTTGGCATCACACAGAGCTCCAACACTGCAAAACAACTCAAACCACAGCTTTGGCGAGAAGCCTGGGGACGGTGATTGCTCCCTGTATCCATCCCAATCCAGACTGCACCACATCAGTCTACTGTAAGTTTGAGTCAACCACCTCAGTTTAGGCTTCAGTTCCCTCCCAGGTACACACAGTGAAGCCTCTACAGTCTACATTCAAGTGTGTCTTGATTTTTTTTTAGCTCAGGAGAACTAAACTGAAAATCTCCTCTCATTGGCACTGAGATCCACGAAGGTGCCCAGTTTGCATCATTACTGAACAAACTGCAATTTCAGAGACGTTTACAACTCTCTGTAAGCTACAACTCTATTGGTAAACACAAAAGCAGCAAAAAACCAATCTCCACTCCATGTGATATCAAGCACTGCCCAGAAAACAGACTGGTAGATCGGTGTTTGTAGTTACATTTTTGCTTAGTATTCATCCTTCCACATCTCAGCCAAAAGCTGATGTCCATGGGGAAAAAAAAGTTACTACAGTATTATCATCTTAAGGAATATCCAGTGTTTCACTCACAAAACATCATCCAATGATTTAGGCTGGGAAATACCTCTGGAGCTCATTTAGTCCAACCCTGAGCTCCATGAAGGGCCAGCTTCAAACCTAGTTCAGGTTAATTAGAACCTTGTGCAGTCAAGTTTCAACAGAGACCCCATGGCCTCTCTGGTCAAGCACTGAGATGAAGCAGGTCACAGATTATACACTTCTCAAGGATAATTACATTTCCTTATCATCAGGAGCTGGCAAAAGCCCCTACCGTTGCTGACAAAATTATATTGCTATGTCAAATAGCACTGACAGAGTTAGTAGCAGCAGCAACATCTGTCAGTTCCCAATAACAGTTTTCTGCACAGAAAACTGTTTCTGACAGTATTTTTCAAAGCAGAACCATTGCCTTAAGTCAACTTGCCAAAACTGACAAAACTCCTGGTATTCAGTCTGAAATCCTCCCATATTTCTGTGCATAGAGGTCCATGTATTTAATGATACACTGTGATAACAGCTGGATCAAATACAGCATATCCTCTCTGCCTTTAAAACCAACAGACCCATCAAATAATCCAAGGAGAAAAAACACTGCTTACAAACCAGTAAGATAAATAAATGGTCTTTTCCCTTATTTTACCAATGTGATGGATGACTTGCTGAACCACTCACTGCTGAAGTTATCTTCTTCTGTTCTTTGGGTTTTTGATTGTTTTTAGTTTTATTATAGTAATGAGCCAAAGACAACCTAAAGATTCAAATTCCTCAGAGGTAAACATTCATTTTGCCATTATTTTATATTTGGTGCTTCCCTCCTGCTCTTCTATTCTACCTTCATTGCCTGCTTTAGTACAGAGGCATTAGCAATCCTAAGTCAATTCTTCTCTGGTTTTGCTGGAATTTTACAGATCTCAAACATAAATCATTTTACCCAAATACACCTCTACCTTTTCTCACAATTATTAACTAGAGATTGGTGATTAAAAGTATTATCCTGGAGTTTGACAACTGCTTTGTCAGCTTGGCATTCATTTCCTTATGTCAACCTCAGCAGTCCTCTAGCTGTGATCTAGAAGTCCAAGAGAGGACCTGAATTTTTAACACAGAAACTGGAGGAAAAATATCAAACCTTGCTGTGTGATGTATGCACATCCTTGTGCACACACATGATAGTCAGGAGAAAACATGCAGAGGAAGTAGACTTGCCCCACTCCCAAAGTCACTTTTAAAAGTTCATAAAAGTTGCACCTACAAGTGTAATCCACAAGCTTTAAACTCATCTCAAGTGGTCCTAGCTGTTAAAGATCTTACCACACACTGCCAAACAGAACAGTGAATTCTACTATTCTGACCAATTCCTGTTACACAGTTACTTTTCAACTTGACCCATCTTCCATTTCAGCTATACAGGACAGCATTCTTTTTCAAACTTCTGTGAACAGACAGGCAAGTCATTCAATTTAATAAACAGCATTAACAATGTTGCTGGATACTAAATTTCTGCCGATTTTGGAGGCAACCATAAAAGTCAACTTCAAAGAATACTTTTACATCTCTATTTCAATATGCCTCCTATGCTAGAAATAGTACCTACTTTCTGTTCTAGCTAATCAAAGAAAACTAAGTATAAATAGAAACATGAGTGAGTTGCAGGGAAATACTGAGCTGGCATTACTCAAGTATGCACATAAAAACACTGTATAAAAACTATAAGCAAATCTACCTGGCAGGTTTTTCCCCATATAGCAGTACCAGGCAGCATGAAATTTAGTGAGAAACATTTCAACACTAGCAAACCCTCTTAAGGCAGATGGAGCCTATGCCAACAAAGGTCTTTTCTCTGAATAGCTGATACTGTCTGATGAGCCAGTATTTGCAGAAGCTCTTCTTAAAAGTGATACAGGTTCAAGTCAGCTCACATCTGACTGAAAACTATTCCTACAACAGACATTTTCAGTTTGATTAGACTTGCACTATGACTGCATGATTGCAAAAGCCATCATAAGAGAGGAAGGACTGCAGGACTACAGGGAAAGGACTCTGTGGGACTGATAACTTTTATAGATAGTTGCTAAGATGAACCAATCCTGGGAAAGAGCACTAAAGGCACAATAAAAAAAATAAGTAAATAAAGAACACCTTTCTCCTTGGAGTGAGCCATTAACTTTGAACTTGGCAACCCCACATCCATGCTATATAATTCTTTGACCGCAGTTGGGATTGTTTAGCTTGGAGAAGAGAAGGTTCCAGGGTGACCTAATTGCAGCCTTTTAGTACCTGAATGGAGCCTACAAGGAAGATGGAGAGAGATTATTTACAAGGGTCTGGAGTGACAGGACAAGGGGGAATGGCTTCAAACTGACATAGTAGGTTTAGATTGGATATTAGGAAAAAAATTCTTTACTGTGAGGGTGGTGAGGCACTGGAATAGGTTGCCCAGAGAGGTTGTGGCTGCCCCATCACTGAAAGTGTTCAAGCCCAAGCTGGATAGGGCTCTGAGCAACCTGGTCTAGTGGAAGGTGTCCCTGCCCACGGCAGGGGGGTTGGAAAGAGATGATCTTAAGGTCCCTTCCAACCCAAACCATGCTATGATGATTCTATCCATGACTGCACAGCAGTGGCCAAACAAGATTTATTGTCCTCTTTTCCCTATTTTGATTACATACTTTATAGTGTCAGCACTTAAAGCAGACTCAATTCACCACTTCTTCAAGCCTGCTCAAAAATTATACACCAACAGTGGCAGAAAGCAAATGCTACTTCGACAAATGCAGCCTTTGACATAATTTCTATGATAATTCCTTGTATTGTATTCTGTATTCTAATTTCTTCCATTATTACAAACTGTTCTGCAAGAATTAGGTCCTAGTATTTTTTGTAGGGAATGAAAATTAGAAAGCTGCATCCCAACAGTTTCTCATTTTTGATGTGGACGTGCCATCACACAGATTAAAGATCAGGCGCAAGGAATTATAAGAGCTAATAAGCCTGTAAAGAAAACAGAACTTATTTTTAACTAAAAATAATTTTCAAGTGTTATTATTTTATACAGAAGAATTTCAAAGTAACTGCATAGAAAGACATAGTCTCTCTAGAGTGGACTCCATTTTCCATTTAGATTTACTTCTGGAAGACTGGAGATTTATTTTTCCCTCCCCAAAGTTCTGTTCGTGCTTTTGCTGTCAGCAACCTGGCTTAGAAAGCTGAAGACAGTGCCAAGACACTAGTTGCTGACTTCTCTGCCAAAAAATTTTTCCATTGTTTTTCAGGATTTAAACTGACTTCTTTTTGGATAAAGTAGTAGTCACAAAACGGTCCAAACTGAAGAGCCTGAAAACTGAGAAAGCATGGCAAGATCTTTCTCAACAGTTGGAAACTAAGTCATTCTTCAGTTTTGTTATTTTCTAATTCTTTCTTCAGAAATGGAGAATCCATGCAAAAAAACCTCATCAAATGCCTTTAAAAGCTTCGCTGAATACCTGGTAGGAATAAATTCAGACACTATTGGTAGAAGTGTGTTGGCTTTACAACCTAATTCCTGGTGATGAGCAGCTAAATGAACAAATTTGATCTAAAAATTATCAGTTTCCAATATTCTTGTTTTCTGTTATTTGTTTACTAGATAACATGAGAAGCCAGGTTACTGGTATTACTACTATACACTTACTCCTAATCTTGTTCCTCCCAACCCAAATGAGAAATTAAATGCACATAAATACTAGATTAGGAATCCAGCTGGTGTTACACTAAGCAGTTTTTTACCAGCTAAATTCTCTTTATATCATTTTATTCATATTTCAAAGATATTTCAGAGGCACATCCAGCAAATTTAGGAATTGATTCCTACCCTTTGAGATAGTTTACAAGTCTATCCCCACAAATGCAGCTAAACAGCAAAAAAACATCATTTGTGTCAGACAGGAAGTCTGTATTTCCACTTTTACAAATACCTGAAAAGGAACAACAGCCCAGGCTTTCTCTTTTCTAATGTTTTCTTTAAAAACATTAGATACTACTGAGCCCAAAAAACTAAACCTTTCACAAAGCCTTCTAGTAGAGAGTTCTTGTACTCCAAACCCTTTTGGAGTTGTGTATACAGCCTACAGTGATTTAATATAAGCAATAATAAGTCATTGTCTTTTAGATTTTTCAGATATGCCTGTTACTTTGCAACTCTAAATCCTGACATCAATTATAGGCTGCATGTGAGGAAAACGAAAGTTAGGTTAACTTTCAGAGTTGACCAATGTTGAGATATGTATGTAAGAAAGCTTCCAGATTTATTGCTCAAATAAGTTCATACAGCTTCACTAATTAAAAAGGAAAAAAAATCAAATCTATAACTTTAGAGAAAAAAGTTGTATAAATTATGATTAAAGCTCTACTACATTTGTATCTCACTTGTTATATTTTCCAAAGAATTTATTTCTTGAGAGAGTAATACAGAAAAGGTAGTTATTTCCCAATAATCCAAGTACTGATTTAAAGTTGAAGAAAAATCATTCTTCAGATGCCCATGCGCTTAGATAAAATAGCTGTTGTCTTTTGGGAAGAAAGGGAGAAGAAAGAAAAGATTTTTTTTTTCCAAGTAAGTAAACATTTAGTCATTTAGACTGTTGAAAGCATCTCACTCTACCCTCCCCTAGCTTGTATCATCTAAATTAATCTCCAGCTATCTCTAAAACGATCTCATAGGATTTCTGAAAGCAGGTACAAGTTTAATACTTCAAATCTATTTAAAATCTGAAAAACAATTCAGCTTCAAAATCTCTTTGCCAGGTACCACCTCACAGAAACCTCTTTGTGTAAAAAGTCAGTTCCAGCAGTCTAAATCAATACTGAGCCAGCAGACAGTATCTACTGATTTCATAACTTTTATGTTCCTCTCATTAAATCTCTGCGTGTAGTAAAGCTTAAGTAGGAAGATCAGTAGCATTTTCATGTTTACATAGTTTATTTTCAAAACAAGTCAAAACCAAAAGATTACTATAAGCAAACTATTAAGCCTTCCCATCCAGCAGTGTTTTGTGCACACACAGCATCCATCAAAGCTTCAGTGATAAGATACCAGCCAGAGATATTCTGCAAGACCATTCCTAATAATCTGCATCACCTTAATTAAAACAACATTCCTCTCACTTACTACTAGTAAATTACTATTTAAAACTTGGTGATTAAGAGTTGTTCTTAAGAGCTGCTGAACTGGGTTAGGTCCACATAACACAGTGCTCTGTTCCCAGCTGTGATTAGCAGCAAACACCTTGGAGAGCCCATCAGAAGCACAGGGATGCACAGGGATACCCTGCTCTGGCTGTTACAAGCCTCCAAAATGGGATATGAAATGAAAGAGGTGATGACATTCTTCTTTTCCATGATTGCAACTTAAAGCCTCTGCCATCCTGAGCTATACTTTCTACATGTTTTCAGTCCCTTTCCTAAATGACATGGATGTTTCTTTCAGGCCTTTTGAACATCAGGCACAAGGGTCAACTGTTCGTGATACGTAATTCCTCCTGTTGGTTCTTTAATTGGAATATAAAGCAAATGCCTTCTCTACTCTTTCCTTCTGCCATTTATAATTTTTAAGACTTGCACTTTCCACATCAGCCCTCAGTGAGGTATCATGGATGTTCTTCAAATGAAGATCTTCCATCTTTGATCACCCTTCTCAAACTCCTCTGTATTTTCTCTATTTCTATTATATCATTTTTCCTGTTAAACCAGTACTACTTTAGCACAGAACTATGCTCATATTTCCAGACATGCTTAACTGAAACAATATTATTTCAGATGTCAAGCCTTTACAGTCATGTGACTTTTCCAACTGGAGTCTGATTTTTAGAAGCCTGGCTCCGCACTGTGGATGAAGGTCACAGCTTTCACTTTTTTTTTCCCAAATGAAAGTGATAAAATACAATCTAGATGTCAATAGATTATATTTTTTCCTATCCTGAGGGCATGCAATTCTGTCAATTCATAAGCTTAACATCACAAAGATATCAATTGAATTTGAGCAAGTAGTGCCGCCTTTCAAAAAGGAAATCTTGTTAAAAGGAGCCAGAAATCCTCGCATGAAAAGGTCAGTGAAAAGCAGTGGTAATGTGTCAAAAAAAAAAAAAAGAACCAAAGAATATCTAAGAAACAAAAAGAATTATCTCCTTTTTACTTTCCAAATGAAATTATTAAAAAAACAAACAAACAAACAAAAAAAACCCCACAACCACTTTCTTGAAAGGCTTAGGAACTTTAAGCACTACTAGGAGATTGTGGCAAGTGGTACAATGTGGGAACAACTCCTGTTCCCCTCCAATAAACAAGCCATCATTGCTAATTCTGGACAGCACTGGCCATGCAGCTCATGCCAACAAAATGTTAGTTATGTATAGATGCTCCATTTCCACTCGGCTGTCCCTGCAGTGGGAATGCTGATCATCTGTTGGTGAGTTCCCACCACTTTCTGGAAATACCAGCTAGGTGATAAATTTATATAGTTGCATGTGAAGTTTTTTTTAAATGCATGTAAGAGTTTCCTTCCTAAAACTGCAAGAATATTCACTTTGTGAAGAGACATTTGGTCTAAGTTTATTTTTACAAAGGAGAAATAAAAGATTCAGTTAAGATACTGGCTCAAAAGGAGATATGAAGAGGAAAAACCAACTTATCCAGATTTGGAAAGACATCACGAAAATTTAGGAGCTGGTGGCTCCATAAGCTGAAGTGATAAAATAGCATCTATCATCTGCAGATTGCCTGAGTAGGTGTTCAAATCACATCAGGGGACAAAAAAACCCAAACAAACAAACACCACAAAATTTGTATTACTATTCACAACAATTGGGATATATTTGAAAACCTTTCAAAAAGACAGTCTGAAAGAATATGGAGCTTATAGTCTCCTCTGTACTGTGTGTTAGTGCTAAATTCAGTATTCACCATGGCACATTTCAAGTGAGAAGGCAATTTTGTTCCAAGTTCCCTTAAATAAGAAACAGATTATTATGCCATTTTTTTAAATTTATTTTTTTAAGAAACCAGTAGTAAAATCTGCAAAGAAAGGGATTTCAATTTTCAAGTCACTACCTAAAGAACGAACACTACATGTCAGCTAAAAAAAACCCAAACCAACAAACCAGTATTAACACCAGCTGTGCTTTTTTTGGTTATTATTTTAGTTTGGGAAAGTCTCTCTTTCCAGGCAATAAAAAAAAAAAAAAAAGAAAAAATCAATTAACTAATAATAACTAAAAAGTTTATAAAGAGGAAAAAACATTAACCAAAATAAATTATCTACAGAACGCCACTAGAGAACTCTTTTTTTTTTTAATACTGACTACTTCTACAGGGTAAACAAGCAAATATTTTAATTGGCCTCTAACTTCATATTCTTCCACCTATTAATCTTGTACCACAAAGAAAACCTTTAACCTGTTTTTGTGGTAAAAATATCTCCTACAAGCAGATGGTTAACTTTGGTTAGATAAAAAAAATTCTTCAAAAGGGAGAGCTGAGCCATGTAAAATATTTAACATGAACCACTTTGGCTGCCTCAAAACAGGTTACAAAGATACATAAACTTTTGATGAATTCACACTATTCAGTTCATCTACTGCCAAGATAGGTCATATCTTGAAAACATTGCTGTTCTCCTCAGCTTAAAGGAAGCAGTTATTGTATGTAAATTCCTGCCCTAACTTCATGTAGGGTATTAATCATTCCCTCCTCAGCTGCCAGGACTGTACATCAATTCTATTCCCAGGTAGCTGGAGAGGCACAAAGCAGTCTTCCCCGTGAATATTTTTTTTTTCCTCCATTAAAAGTTTTATTCTGAAGAAATGTGGCCACTGAGAAGGATGCTGCCTCTCCCCACGCAGCTCCCTGTTTACTGGTGTAACTCACAGAACATTCCCGTCGCTACAGTTGCTGATGCACATCAGCTATTATCCTGACACCATTAGCTTTTTTTAGGACTTGTACCTTCTCAGCTTTCTGTGAGTCAGTTTTTTCCAAATTATCACCCTGGCCATTACTGCACTACCAGGTGAATCATAATAGCATAAACTAGGAACACTGCAGGATGACTACACGTAATTACTGAAAATAAAATCACAGCTTCAAAGATTGTTCCACACACAATATTTATATGCTCTTCTCTATTACACCTTGGGCAAGTAAAATATATATTAGTTTATTAAATACCTAAGTATAGCTGACAAACTAGTAATGGTCTTGTACACCTTTTGGTGGTCCAAAGAATTATCAGAACACCAACCAGAAATAGTTCAAAGCAGTATCACCAGAGAATTCGAGAACAAACATTTCCAAGATATTTTGTGCAGTACAAAACACAGTCTAAAAGTATTAAAAGCTGAGCTGCTTTGAGAAATTAAGAAACATAAGCAGTGGTTTTGGATGAAAATTAAAAGAAAAAAAAATCACGTATTTAAACCCATAGTTGAAACCCGAGTTGGAAATGTATTATGAAATTACGTTTTTCTCCCTTCTCATCTCTTGAGTGTTGAGTGCTAAGAATGTACCATTGTGTGGAATTTAGTCAAGCAACTTTTTTTTGGTTTTACCATTTCAATACATAATTTGGAAAGCAAACAGTGAAATAGCACAATTTATCTCTAAAATAAAGACCAGAGATTTTAGTGGCTCTTGATTATGTTTTCCTTACAAGGATCCTTTGCAGAAAAGTACATGTTTCAGTTTAGAACACTGATAATTAGTGCCTGTGGGAATAAAGCAAACAAATTTTTCCACAGCAATATAATTTCCTGTAACTTTAATTTTTACATGATGATACTCCAGTAGTTGCTCAGATATAAGATTTTATTGTCTAGGGTGTGATCAGGATGTGAAACAATTAGCTGTGTTCAGTTTAATCTCCCCCATTTAAGAAAAATAAGTTAGGTTTAGAGCTGCTATTAAAAATTGTATATGAAGAATTTACCAACAAGCTCCACATAATTTTAAGGATGCTAACAAATTCCTCTAATTTTGGATTTAATTATTTAAAATGACAAAATCTAATAGATGCAACTTTTAAGTGCACCTGGCATTGCAGCCATACTCTTCTCAGTATTCCAATGGAACTCATTCCCAGAGCTCCAAGAATCCATCTCCACTGAGTAGAAAGAGCAAGACTTAATCTGCAGAAAAGGGGGCACAGCCAAATTGATTAAATACAGGTATAAGAGCTTCCAGTGGTTTGCAGAGAGACAATACTCCAATATCTAATGTCCCAAAGTTCTCAGTGGACACACAGAGGAAACTGTGGTTGTTCTTAGAGCTCTTGACCAGTTATTTTTGATCCAGCAATGGGAAGAAAAAGCATTTTAATGGGAATGTAGATGTACAAAAGACAGCAAATGCAACTAAATTTGAGAGAACAGACCTGCACACTTTCCTACTGAAATGCAAAACAAATATCAGCACTTTTTTTTAAAGTTTTAATGATGCACAGGGAAACTATGTTTAATCATCGCACCTCATGAAGAGGATTCATTAAATACTTCAAAAGAAGCTTCTAAAAAAGACCAATGTTCTACTTGACAGAAAAAAAAAAAAAAGCCCTACATTCCCTTGTAGACATCTCAGCCAACAGTACTGGATCTTTCCCAAAATAAATCCTGGGGTTACAGAATCAGACCAAGGGAAGCACTGCTGCAGTGATGAGCTGAACCGACTTGGTGTCAATCATTCAGGCAGCTCCAGAAGCCAAAACCCAGTCAATCCACATGGGGAAGGCACCCACATATTAGTATTTACAACATCCTTATTCCCTGACTTTAGAAATTGAACAGCACTGCTGCAAAGTGTTGTAAAAACCAAAAAACCAAACCACCCTCACCAATCACAGCTAGTCACATGCCAGGCTTCTTGTAATTCTGCTGATGAAATTCCCATCATTTTCAAATGGACTTCAGAAATTACTATTACATCATTTCATTTCAACTACAGAAAACCCACGCACACATTCTTTTGATTAAGTAACAAAAATAGCTTTTCATTTCGTTTTAAAAGCAAGCACAGAATTGATAGATGAACTGTTCCTACTACTGCACAGCCAATAACCTGAATTTTTACTTGAGTATTTAAAGCAGTGACCTACCAGCACACAGGTGTTTATGCTTTTCATTTTTAGAGAGAAATGGTATGTAATGTTGATCTCCCAAGTAAATAATTTCTAGTAAAAACTGCTGTACAATGGCACAAAACTAAGTATTAATAAAACTGTTCAAGAACTGTATTTTAGTACCATTCTTGACGGACAGATTATACACTCCATATTGTATTATACACTCCATAATGCATTTATCTTTGCTTCAGAATGAGCCATTTCATAATGGATTCATTTGAACTTAACAGTTTGCTTACATGACAGCTACAAATGCTTTCCACTTTAAAATCTGTTTTATTCTCAGTTCAACATTGTAGTTTTTCATCAACACCTCTATCAGCTATTTTCAAGACCCGCCATTAAGAAAATCAAAGCACAGCACTCAATAATCAAATATTTCTTCATCTGAGTATCATGAAGTCTCCCAAACAAAACCTCAAATATGTTGGTGAAACTTCACCAGTAACATAACAAAAACACTGTAAAGCAGTTTGGACTTATCTTACAACCACAACACTATTTATCTCCGCACAAATATAAAACATCTTTGATAAAAAGAAAGCAAAAAATTCTCCAACCACAAGTCATATTTCACTGTTGTCATTGCACAGTGACATTATCATGACATATTGGAGACCTGGAGATAAATGGCCAATGAATCAGTCTTGTCACGGCATGGCCAATGGAAAACACCAAAAAACAACTCAACCACCAACTTGCCTATTAACATTCAGAGATTATTTTTTTTTAAATGTCATCAATTAGGTGGATTCCTTTGCCAAAACTAACACCAGCCAGTCGTTCACAGACAAGAGTCTGAAAGACAAAGAGGCCTAAAGTATGGCAATCTACTGGCAGCAGCACTACAAAACAAAAACCCCTCAATTCAGTTCTTAATCTATACTTCCACTCCTCGTAAAACAAGAAGTGCTAGTCCCTGGCAGTACAGAGATGCAAGTCATTCAGACTACCATATGGCAAATTAAAGAGCATCACTGATCTAAAGGAAATACAGTGAGCAATCCTCCCTCAAAAGAATGGCCAGCAGGCTTTTGTGAAGTACAGGAGAAAGTCATAAACGGCAATTTGTTTTTGCTCTGCCATGGGAGTTTACTGCAGTCCTTTCTCCCCACCATTCTTTACCAGGGAGAAAGGGAGAAGTCAAGGACAAACACGGAGAAGTAGATGGGCTAAAAATTGCATTTGCTGTGAAAAGCACACTAGTTCAATGCTTAAGTGTTACTGTATCAAATATGTTGCAGGTGAGCATGCACACACATACACCCCTTCATCATTTTTAGAAGTAAATCAAGTCATCTAATCCATCAATATATAGGAAGAGGTTTTTAAACATATCTATTAATTACCACAGTTATAGTGACTTCTCCCTAGTGCACACTCTTTTACTGCAGGGGAAGAAAAGTAAGCTTAATTAAAGTTAAAAAAACCCCAAAATATCTGTAAAGCTTAATATATAATTAAAAGTCTTGACTTTTCACTATTTAGCAGTGTATCTTGAGCAGGTCTTAATTTTGACTGAATAGCAGAAAATCCTGCCGAGTTCATTTCAGGCTGCAGGCATTTGATACTGAACTGACCTCACAGTATTTACATTCCCCTTAGGAAAATCTGGCATGCAGTCCAACTGGGGAAGATCATGTCTAACACTGCTTGAGCTACCAGTGCTAGAAGCAAGCAGAGTAACAGTGAAAATAGTAGGGTGAACAATAAGGGCATGTACACAGAAATAAAATAAAAAGGAAGAGAAAGAGAAGGTCAAACAGCAGAAGAAAAGAACTGAAGAGACAGAGTTGGAGACAGTTGTTTTTCTGATATAAATAAATCCCTAATTTTTTTGCTTTCAAACCAGTGGTGCAGACAGGTTTTTTGACTATTATAAAACCAAATTACTTCAGCTCAAGGAAAATAAACTGATCAGAAGACTCAAAATATTTGTCTCTGATCAAAACAAATTAACAGCTGCCAACTACAGCTTTGTCTGCATTGCACTTGATTTTATGTTGTGGTAAACATAACTATGTCAAATTTGGACAGAAAAAAACCCCAAAGCGTAAAATCCCCCATAAGCTGTGCTTTTGACCATTCCCACTACAGTTCTAATAGAGACAGTTGATGAATTCAGCAGTTAAATCAAATCCAAAACCTATTCACCTCCATTCATTACAATTTAGGTCCCTACTGCTGCAAAGAAATTACATAGGAATACAAGAGCAGTCAGCAAATCCTACTCCAATTTTTCCTAGAAGGGCTTAACACATCTTCAAACAAGTGAGAAATTATATTTTTTCTTTACAGATTCATTCTGCCAGCAACACAATCTCCTATATACCAGGCCTGGTGAATCTATGAGACACAGGTTCTGAACCAATGCCAGATTATTTTTTTCACCTCTTTGAAAAAAAAAAAATAAAAACCTTAAGTTACCAGAACGTCTTTGAAAACCCTATTTCCAATTGCACAAGGCAGTATTTTAAACAAAGTAACAAAACAATGGAAATGCAAGGGCTCTTGTACAACTTAATGATTGCAACACCTGTCAAAAATGACGGCACCTTCAATCCCCATTAAAAGTTTGAGAAGTCTTTGCCTGATCTAATGACTTACAAACAGCATCACTAAAAGTCAAAAAGAAAAAAACAAAATCACTGAGCAACGACTGCAAAAGACTTCCTCCCCCTCTTATTTAAAACCAAGATGTTGGTATTTCCAACTCCTCAGCCTGATGCAGCCTTTGCTTAAAGCATCGAGAGCTGTGAAACAACAAACCCCACTTAGAGGCTAATAGGACATCACTGCTTTATTCAACAGATTGTTTTCTACTTATGTCTCACTTCTACTTCTTTTTCAGCTACAAAATGGTAAGATTTTCAAATAACTTACATATCTGAGCTCAGAAATGTTTTGAAGCAGCAGGCACCCAAACAAAAGATTATAATGAAGAGGATAAAGCACTGGCATTCGAATTGACTGCTGAATTTGATAGCACTTTTTGTTGTTTTAAACCACAAAGTGAGCAATCAGAGGCAACAGAAATCCCGAATTTCTTGTTAGACGGGTTTGGTACTCTCACCTGAAGCTGAACAAAAACCACAGAGTGAGCTCTATTCTGAAGCATATTGCAAAATGTTTAGCTTAAGAATACAAGAAGAGCACTTCAGGAAAAAGCTCATATTTTTCCTGATTATATTTTGAAAGTGAAGAAAAATGCAAATGTGCCAGGTAAGAAACTTGGAGTGGTGGTCCTTCAAAGAGCCATAAAGAACAATGTGTCTTATATATATATGTCAAATATATAAGGACTAGTCACAACATGAGGGCCAAAAGGATACTCTGTCATTAAATTTATATTTAAACAGAAGTCACTTTACCACACTACTAGGTATGACTCACATAAATAATTCTAAAACATCATCTTTTATGCTGTTTACTGTGTACTGTGCAATGTATTCAGCCCGAAAATTAGGCAAATTTAATGGTTTGGTTCTCAGTTTATCTGCTCTTAAGAACAAAAAACTTTCCTTAAACCCTATTTGTGGCAATCACTACAGAGGAAGTTTTAACCTGGGAAAGTTTTAAATTCAATTTCCAGAAAAAAAATATCCCCTTTCATTCAGTAATTGAATTGTCAGACAGACAGGAGTTGCAGATAAAGAAATACAAGGCTCAGTACAAAAGGAAATACAAGCCAAAACACCTTTTCCAACAGTGTTAGCACAATTTGCACTCAGCTTCCTTCTAGTCTCATCTCCACACCACTTCAAGGCAAGATCTATGAAGAGGCCTTGTTGATTGCAGTATTGTCAGCTCATTTTTATCTGAAGTTGAGAAAAAGGAGGGACACAAACAGCAGACAGAGATCAGAACACATCACTACTGTCTCAAGGTCTATCACCCTGGTGCAGTCCCTAGGTGTGCTTGTGGAAAGAGATGAGAAATCCTGAGCCAGTATTTTTTACTGACCACAAACTGCAGACAGATGGCCCAAGACTGTCACTGATGATGAGTAGAACTGTTTAGGCTCCCAAACTCTTCAAATTCATTGTAGGACAATTTTAACAACTAACTCCTGGGTAACTTTAGTGACCTACTCCAGTAAAAATTCACCGTATTAGAGATATTTTTAGGTTTCAATTCAACCAAGTAAAAATGTATTGGTTCAAAGGTAAAATTCTTTTAACTCTGCAGATACAACAAAGAAGACGAATCAATCAGTAAAAGCTAAAATGTTATTGATTACAAAAAAACTTTAGTATCATTTGTGTTACTTCATGGTTTCAGACCAGGTAAGCAACTGATACCCACATTAAGGAGAGAAGATAAGAGTTTGTACCATAAGAGATTTAAGATTAGAACAGATTATATGAATTTCTAATGAGGTTTAACTTGCATCATTCCTCTGATTAAAATTCATCATTAAAATAAACACTTGATGTTATGACACTGATTGCTCAAACACATATTCTTGTTTGCAATTTTCTTTTTCAACCCTCTGTACCAAACCCTATCAAAGATTTCAAACCAAGAGTTCTATATTCATCTGGAGGATTTTCCTTGTACATGGAATAATACAAAATAAAGTAATCTTACAAAGTGGTGTGGCCAACATGCAATATCAAGCAAAGAAAAAACCCACCCAGCAGTCTTAGCCATCCAGAAACCAAGTTACCCTTTTAGACATTCAATCAGATTAAAAGGTTTTCTTCTTCATCACAGGCATTTGAGAGCACCGTGTGTTTACTCCTATCGCTTACAAGATTTTATTTCAAAGTGAGATTTCTGTCCTTCTTATAAACCAAGCTCATGGAAAACCTTTAAAGATCATGTCACCTGTTTTTACTCATCCCACAATACATTCTCAAAAATGATAAATGTTAGAGGCATTGGTCAGCCGCTGCATAATGTGCGAGATTCAACACAAAATTAGACAATAAAAGAAATACAAAAGGACAGAATTTTGCAGGTAGTACATCTCAGGGGAAAAAAAAAAATCAAAAGCAGTATTTTTGCAGGTCTTATGCACTTTCAGTAGTCCTACTTACTCAGCGAGTAGTAAAGATGATAAAAGTTTCCAGGAAATCCTGGAATTCAAAGATGGCGTTTGAAATCAAAACCTTCACCAGGTATTTTGCTTTCAAACACCTTTGCTTTCTAGGACCTCTCTTACCTGGTTTGACACACTGAAATGTTTCCAGTTAACAAAGCACAAAATTAGTTTAAAGTATTTGTTTCCATTAAACGTGATTTATAACAGATTCCTGAAGAAGAAGAAACAGGGAGCTGATTTTAAAGGTTAGGTTGCTTGGCAGCACACCTTTCCTTACAAATAATTGTTCTTATTAAATCACAGTGGAGAAAGCCAAGAAGAACTAAGTTTCTGGAGTCTCCTGAAAAAGCAAGTATCTTTTTAATAGCTTATATATATAAAGCTCCAAGACCATCATAGGCCACAAAGGCATTCTAAAAGACTTCTTTTCCCCACTTCACAGATTTCAAATGACTATTCAACTCAATTTTCATAGGTCCGGAGCCGAAAGATGCAACTTCTCAACCAACTATTTAAGCAGATCTTCATGTCCTACCCAGTACTGGGAAGGAGGAATCTTTCTCAGAGAGTTTTACTGGAATGCTTATGTGATTAAGTTCCCATCCCTGAACTTCTACTTCTGACAGTGGCTGCTGATGCAACGTTTTCCCCCCTTCAACATCACCTTCCCTTCAACCAAACACAAGAGCAAGTGAAGCGAGCAGAAAGGTTATCTTCCCCATTCCAAAGAAAGAAGGCAAGGGAAAGAGGAGAGTTTAAATTTAGGTACTTACTGAAACACAGAAAAAAGACACACGTACAGGCACCAGGCTGGCAGAAATCCCAGCAGTCAGGGCTGGGGAGCTTTGCTTCCAGCCAGCATTTGCCTCCAGCTTCGCAGGAGCTCTCTTCCCCTCTCACACAGAAGCGAACTGAGGAGTGCTCTGAACTGCCAACCCGAGTGTATCTCAGGTCTAATGAAAGTGTAATTCATTGTAATAAGAGCCAGTGTAACATAAACACATGCAGGAAAAACAGGCTTGGCGCAACACCACAACAGACACCAGTTTTGATCCAGCACAACCAAACACCTTCAGACCACGAGGGGGGGGGGGAAGTGGGTGCAATTCCTTCAAAGCAAAAACAGAACGTAACAGGCACCAGGTAAAATTTGGACCTGTAAAAGTTCTACCAAGCAGGAGCTACAGCATGTGGACTTCTCTGCTGGCAAAGTTCACAAGGTTCACCTGCCTGCCAGCTCAGGTGTGTTTGGAAGTGTCCCTCAGTTCCAAGTGCTGCAGGACATGGGAACCAAGATGAGGAAAACTCAAAGAACCCATGCAACAGCCCGACACAACTGGAAAATGAAACACTGGTATGTGCCCCAAAATCATTCGTAAGAAGGCACAGCAGTTATCTTTTTTTAGCAAAGGAACGGAAGGTTTGGGGGAAAAAATGCATTTATTCATTTTATATTTATTGCAGCAACCACCTACATAAAATTTTGATTGATCAGCATTTCCTGTGCTTTTTACCATCTTTCACACATAGTGGATAGCAAAAATTAAAGACAAAGTAAGAATTCACTGCACTGTGGTAAAAGTACAGTATATTTGCTTTATCTGCTATTATTACTCTGTCACCAATAAAGACCCAAGTCAGGGAAGAAATATTAGCACTTTGGAAACAAGGATTTAAAACTAGAGACTAATTTACTAATTTTTTATCAAATATCCAAAGGTTTGAGTATCCTCCGTGTCTTTCTCATGGATTTCAGCATTTCATGTAACAACTTACATATAGGTATTTTTGTGGTTTTAAATAATCATACATCAATCCTTACAAGTGTTTAAAAACTTGGTAATGGTTTAAAAAAAAATCAGTAAGTTTCCTCATGCTTTCAAGTCTATCTTAGTGAAAGTTTCCTCATGCTTTCAAGTCTATCCTAGAGAAACTGAAGCATTTAAGGTACTGCCCAATTTAGAAACACACTTCAGGAAAGCGACAGCTCAAAATATCAACCACAGACGTCACAGTCAAAAAGAGACTTTATAGGCACAGTAATTCCTAAGGTTCACATTTGATATTCTACCTCCCAGACTCACTTTGAAACAGGTTCCTAAACCAGGGACAATGGGCCCTGCCAGACCTGCACACGAGTCAGACAAGTTGTTTTTGCAGGGTGAACTTTTGCCACCCTTCCCTCCGGGAGAAATTCCATTAAGTTTGCTCCTAGGAAATCAGCTCCCACTCCTATTCCTTTTACTGACTTTCCACTGCCACTGCTCCTTTCTGCCTGGTTGTCTCCACTCCTTCCCCTTCTGCAACTACTCCCACCCTTTTACACCACTAGCTACAACCTCGTCCTTCCACATCCAACCTGTAAGCTGCTTTTTGGATGCTGTCCCACCTCTCCTCTGACCCACACCCATTTCTTCCTGTGTCTAGAATCCCTCCACCTCCACACCCAGCTTCAGCACTGCACTGGTTTTGGTTCTTGAAATATTTCAGGGGAATAAAGAAGCAAATGTTAAAATAAATAATAAATTTGCAGGCATTCCCAAAAACTTCTCCTTATCCAAACAGCTTTGCTCACTGTAAAAGGCACAGGACAGCTTGTTGTTATGTCCCAGCTCACCCATCTAAGCATATGCCATTATTTGACCTAGAGGCCTCACCATGTAAGAAAAAGAATAAACTTAAGCCTTTATTTTAGTAAAATAAAGGTTAGAGGCAACAAAAAAAGAACCGAATTTCTGGGAGGAACACTGTGATTCTTAGCGTTGGAGGAAAACAGTTTGATCTGCTCTTATTTTTTTTCAAATTACATTTTTCCTTTCAAGAAAGGGCTTCTCTGCAAACAGGGCTAGTTGTTCTTTAATTTTTTTGGAGAAAGTCTCAGCTGAATGGGAAAGGATCTTTAGAATGCACATAAAAGACAAAGGTTCAAACGAAAGTTGAATTCTCAATGAGCACAGGTTTATTTTAGTAAACAATAGAAGCTCAAAGCTGAAAGAGATCTTATCCCTTTTAATCACTTAATAAATTTTTCTTGCCTTCCCAATTTTCAAGCTACGTGTCTACAATAAACAAACCTGCATTGATAAAAAGTCTCTATAAAAGCATACAAAACCACTATTTGACACAACAGTGAATTCACCTCGGCTTTGGACAGGGTTTGTAATGCCTTGCTTCAGCAAGCAACAGGCAGAAATTGTTCTGATAAATACAGAAAAAAGGCAAACTTCAACACAAAACCCTAAAAATTAAACTCTAACCTTCTTATTTCTTTAAGTTATAAAAATGCCTTCAGTCAGCTTTTGTACTGCCCAAAAACTATCAGTCCCACGACAAAGTTAAGAAATATCAAGTTCTAGCACCCAAAACCACTTATTTAAGAGTACTTCTGTAGAAGCCAAACTAGGTAGATGCAAAATTCCACAAATATCATCTTTGGATTGATTTTTAGAACAACTTTATTTGGTAAATTAATAACCTAAGTAATATAACCCTGCTTTGAAAAGAACCAAAAAACCCCCAAAAAATCCAACTCCCAAATTCAGTGAAAAAGAAAAAAGGCAAGAAAAGTAAGCAAATGCCTGAATTTAGATAGTCGCGTGGTTCTAACCAGAGAAAAGGGTTTCTTAAACACATGCATATGAATAAACACAGAGAGAGAGAAAGATATATTGATGTCATTTTATGGTGCTTGAAACCAGTGCTCTGGTGCCCAATGACTATGAAGTCATCACAAGGTACTAAAAACATCAAGTTGAAAATTCTCACTGATCTTAATAGGTGAGGAGTCTGGCGCCCATGACCAGGTTACGTTTTCTCTGTTGACAAGTATCATTATGGGATTGTCCCATGGGTCCATTCCCTTGTGCACTTATAAATAACGTAAGTAACTTAAGCTTCCCATATAGCTTAGATGTGTTTTGGGGATAGAGCCCTTAGCTTTTTGGAGCTCAATGAGCGCTCAAGACACTCAGCATAAATAACTAGTTCAGTGAAGGATTCTAAGCAGGACAAAAGAAAAATCTCAAATTTGCTGTGCTGTAATTTTCAAACTCAGGAGTTTTACCATACCTTGCTTTACTTCATAGTACAAAAGACTCAACACTTAACTGATAATAAAGTATTAAAGGTTATAGTTGTATGTATCAATTCTACAGTCATACAGCTCTATGTTCCAGGTAAAAGTTCAGTAGGAGTTACTGTATAAATACAAAACCAAGCATTACTCCAGCAAAGTTTAATAACAGAGTTCCCACCAAAAGGCAACGAAGGGCCTTTAGTGCAGTTCTAATGCTAAGTAAACAAAATCAGACTTTCTCACTCCCAAAGAGACAAAACACCTCAACAGTGGAACTACATAGCATGAGAATATATACAACGTATCATCACATTACACTTTTTAAAACTCCAAACAACAAACAATACCTTTTGTCATTTGCATTTAGAAGGGATGACAAGGACATTGGGAAAGGATTCTGTCACTAGCAAGTATAGAATTCTACTAATAAAAAAAAACAAAAACAAACACCCCTGCAAAAAAAGGTCAAAGTACTAGCCAGCATCAACTTATTAATACAACCCTATGCCAAAAGAAAACCACGTTATGCAATGGAAACAACTTCTTATCTATCCCTGTTTCAGTGTATCTTTCCATCTTAAAGCTAGAACAAATTCAATGTCATGGAAGCAGAAGAAAAAAATGTGTAAAATAGTTACCATTTAGTATTTCCTTATTCTGAAAATGAGCATACACATCCCAAGAAAAATTCAGTGTCCTTTAAAATAATCACATTTCAATGCAGTCTCTATACTGAGTCATTTGTTTGAAATACCAGTCCAAGGAATGTTAAGATTTAGCTGACGATTATCTCCTCGACATTATCCCAATTTGATTATACAGTGTTTACTACATCAAAGCCAAAAAAAGCACAGTAATAGATTCAGCAACACACCCACTTGGAACACTGAAGACCTATTATTAAAGAACCAGAAGAATAATTTTCAAAAGGTTTTTATTTTCAAACACAGTCTAGCATAAGATCTTACCATAAAGCAAGGTTGTTAAACATTTCTATTCAACCCACATATTTGAAGCTGTGCCTCAGAAGTTAGGTCAAATTATTTATGTGATCATGAAACTTGACTATCCTTCTTGTCTAACTCTCTTAGCGGACACATCACAGAAATCCAACAGCCAAGTTTCACGTGGCTCAACCCATCAATAGCAGGCTATTAACATTCATTTCCCTGTAACTTACAAACAAGCTTTCAATATATTTACTTATAACATAGTTTTTGTTACGCTGCAATCAACATTATAAATATTAATATTTTAGCAAATCAGCACACACAAATGAGCAGTGAGTAGTTAGAAATCCACATGTGGGGGTGCTTGTATAGCAAGAGGTCACAACAGCCCGCACTGGTTGCCCCTCATGAGGGAGCCCCAGAGTAGTTTAAATTCAGACAACTAGAATTATTATAATCAACATATCACCCAGAGTTACATTGCCTAGGATTATAAGACAGTGATTATAATGTTGTCACCCTGTCTACGTTAGCTCTCACATCTTCTTTAGCACCAGCAGGGCTGAATGCTAGACAGCTTTACAAGGAGAAGCTATCATTGGGCAGAAATTCAAATTCAGCCTGGGAGGCTACACAACAAACACGTATTTAGCTAAGGCGGCCAAACTGGTCAGACCACGTGAACCTCTCAGCAGGCCTGACAGCACTATCCCTGCTATCCTCCTACATCTATCAAATCACAGAGAAGTGTTTGTGCAACGTCTTCAAAGATGCAGCACAACTTTCAAATACAAACTGGGCTATTTAGTGCTCACTATCAGCAAAACAATCAGCTCAATGTACATCCTAACAGTTATGGTAACATCTTGAACACGAGATCTTAGAAGGAAAAGAGTACACAAACAATCTATCACTTGTAAGTTTGTCCATAAGTGCATCAGTTGCTCTACAATAGCTGTTCACACACTTTCTTTTATTCCAAGAAAACTCAAGTCGCTATTTTCCAGTTACCACAGCCAGCCAACACACTGTCCATAGGCTTATTCTATGAGAACAAGTTCCATCTCAAAGTCTAGAAGATTTTTTTTCATATTGCATACACACACAAACACAGCTTTCTTTAATTTTCACTTCATTTAATAATCTGCACAGAACTCTGGAGGTGAAATTCTTATGAATCCCTGTCCTCAGTCGGGTGCATTTCTTGCCAGTTGCAATAAGGCAGAATAGAACACTAAAATCTATCACCTATCAACAAGTAGTCCCCTGCTAGAAAGGACAGATCAGATTTTTGGGAGCATTATCCTTCAGTACATCGTTTTAAATTTTGATTAGGATCAAACCAAGCATGTTCTTATATGAAATAAACCAAGCAACACATACATAACGTCCATCTCACAATGTCTACAATGCATCTTACACAGAGCAGCAACCTTTTGCTCAACACTAAGACACAGAAAAAAACCTACGGGCTGTAGCCTATAACCTCTATGACTAATAGCAGCTTTCACTCATAAGTTATCCCACTGATGACACTATTCATTTAAACACAGCAAAACAAACACACAGTACAGTGAGTAAAAACTCCTGAATGCATTGAGAAAAGCCTGTGAATTCTTAAATGATAGAAAAGGAAACATATTAATCTGACAAATATACATAGGTGCCACTTTAAAATTGTCCAGATAAGGATGGTCTAACTACCTGGAGAGGAAAAGCTTGTAAGGAGTTTGTACAGATCCAATCAATACGCCCTCTAGACTTCTGCATAGGAGCTGTATTTCCATGTCTCTCATTCAAAAGACAATACATTCAGCAAGTCTACCACAGTGAACATGCTCCTCCAAACATACTAAAGCAGGAACAAAAGAAATAATGAAAATCGATGCTAGAAGCAGAAGCAGGAGGTCCACAAAGAAAACGGCCAAATTAAACCTTCAGCGTGGCTTTAAACAATGTAATTAGAGAACAGGGCTGAAACCAAGACTCTTCTCCCTGTGATGAAGTAAGAGCTTGCCTTTGTGAAAGCATTTACAGCAGGACAGTACACACACACAAATGTCAAACAAACCAATTCAAGGTATTCTTGACTCGCAAGGACATTTCTTGCTAGATGGTTACACTCACAGCAAAAATTGCATTTGAATCTGCATCCTTAAACAGCTTTAGTTAGAAGTATTAACACAAAAACTCAAAAAATTGTTTTAGCTATGCAGAATTCAGTAAACAAAGGGCTACATACACTATTACAAGCTTGAATATGACTTTTAGATTTACAGCGTAACATTTAAGTTCAGTTTGGAACACATTCAAAATTTCAGCAACATTTAGACAAAGTAATTGAAAATTATAGTATTGTGACAAACATTTAACTTACTTTACATAATATCTTGCACCTTCAAAAGTATATGCTTCCTCCCAACCTGTGGGTAAGTCTGGAAAACAAGCAGCAAAACATCCCAATTACCTTTTGAAATCATGCTGGACACACTGGTCTACTCCCTAACACCAAGGTAGTTAAAATACTGTGTCTGATTCCACATGCTGAAACCTTTAGACCAATGAACAAATATTTCAGACTTGACTCACAATACTGTCTCAGTTTTAATTCTGCAAGCCAAGAGAAGCTACAGGAATGAAAATCTGATTTGGATTTCTCATTCTCCAGTAATAACGAGGGTCTAAGTGTGCCCTTACTTAACAACATTCCTTCCTCTGACCAGTAACTAGAACTCATGGTCATCGCCAGATCTTTCTGCCTTGAACTTCAGCAGCATCAAATTACCTGAAAGGCAGAGATCCAAACAGAAATCCATCTACTGAGTTACATGCAAGTCACAAGCACCTTAATAGGCATCCTACCAACTACACCACAGAGCATCAGCATTGTATTAGCATAATTCCACCACTGTTGTGACTAACAAGTGTTCCTGCAGTGTTTTACAACTCTATTCCATTTTACATGAAAATAATTTTCAATGCAAATCTAGTGGAGGAAGTGGGTACATCTCTTCCTTTCTATTATCACTCCTAGGAGTACACATATAAAAAAACCCCACACCACTAATAGCCAATTTCTCGAGTAACAGCTTCCTGATGTAATGGAAGCTCTGAGGATGTTGGGTACATTTATGCACCTCTAGATGCATCATTACCCTTAAAAGTTTGCCCCAGTTAATAAAAATAATGATTGAGACATAGCACTCTCTCATTGAATTATAAAAGCAAGAATGCATTTCCTAAAAAAAGAAAAAATCAGTCTGGGTTATGTGCTGTTTCCCCCCGCCCCCATTGCTTATTTGCTCTGTCTGGCATTTTTCTCCACTCCTGTCCTCTCCAGAAGAAAAATCAAGGCATCTTTCGATAATGGCACAGGGCAAAGTACAGCAAACAGGAAGTCTCTCTAGTAGAAGTATTTATGGCTGCTATAGAATTTTGCAAAAAAATACCTTTTCAGTGCTGAATATCTCAAGGAATAAAAAGCACTTCAATTCATAATGGAGGACAAAGCTTTCCTCATCGTCTAGTACATGCCTTACAGCACTATTTAATAGGCAGCTTTACAATAACATACATCTCCAAAAGAAGTGTTATTCACTCAAAAATTGTTTAAAGGCAGACATCGTTTGAACATATTCTGATTAGGTTCCAAAACAACGGTCAGAGCAAAACAAGATACAAACCCCAGAATTAATCTGTTTGATTATATCTCTGTATGGAAAGATTCATTAACATACACATGAATGAGGGAAACTACAGAAGCAGATTTGGTTTGCGGACACCTTGGTATCTGATTAATAAATCATGGTCAATATATCCAAGGTCATGCCTCACTCTTGTGTTCAGAAATAAGTTTAATTTACCAGATGATAACTTTGCTGTGTTACACACAATACTCCAGATACTCAAAAGCAAACTGCTTTTCCTTTAGAAAGCACTTAACGGCAGAAACAAATGAGACACTTGGAAAATTACTGGGAAATCACCATCAGCCAAAAGAGACAGTGGGAATAGTTTAAAAAAAGAATTAATACTCAGCTAATGCTAGTGTTGAACGAGCAAAGCACATCTGCCCCCATGCATATTGTTGTAGATGAAGGCCAGTTTCTTAATCTGAGCACTGAAAGCAGGAGCAAAAGGAGCCTGATAGCAATCAGTAGTTCCATTTCCCAGCATTAAATGACTTCTTACAAACAACAGACCTTCACAGCAAATCAAACTGCAGAGTTCTAATAGCCAGAAACCTGTGGTTTTTAAACTATTCTCAACTCAAAAAAAAAAAAAGGAAAAAAGAAAAGAAAGGCTGCCTGCAGTTTTCTAAGAGGCTGTTTCTGATTTCTTAATGCATGAGTATTAACCAAACATAAAAAGCAAATAATCTGATATAGACCAATTCACTTGCAGATTTCCCTGCGATTATCCAAGTGATTACATACATAAAAACAACTGCACTTATTACTACACTCCACCACCTCCCAGTGGCATATGTAGCCTCTGTGCAATTCCAGCAGTCGGAGTTTGGCTCCTGGTCTCCAGAGTGTCTGCTGTAAATCCTCCTCCTCCAGCACCTCCTGCTGCTACTTCTCCAGAGTGGAACAAAACAGCAGAAGCAAAGACTGGTTCCACCCTCCTCCCTCCAAGTTATTTCTAATGTTTCAAGTCCCTTTTCCTCCTACCTATTCCACCTCTCTCAGTCACTTAGAAACCACACAGACTCAGCCTAGATGGAAGTGAAGGGAGAAAAAAAAGGGTGTCTGGGTGACTAGCGAAATCAGACTCTACATTTTAGTACACCTATCGTGGTTAAATCTAGGTACTGCTGGAAACAGGATTAAGATGAGTGGTTTCGTGCTAAACTGAGAAAGGATGCTACGCAGGTGAATAGACGGGATAGGCAGCGAGGAGCACGAGAGGAACACGGCGGTCTCTAATGGTAACTATACAGCGTTATAGGGGTGATGCGAGGCAACGCAGAGAGAGCGAAGACAGATACATTGCACAGGCACAGAGGGACAACTCGCGGGCAGGGGAAGGCGCTTTAAGAAACTGCCGAGCGGAGCCGGACACGCGGGGCTGCTCGGCGGTGTGAGCCCCGCTCAGCCCGGGGCGAACAACTGCGCGGAGTGCGGGGAGAGCGGGATCAGGAGTTGTCCCGGGGGGCTGCGGCGGCTCCGAAGGACCGGGGGACGGGGTGCTGAGCCCGCCCGGGGCTCGGCGAGACCCCCGAGCGGAGCGGGGCAGGGCCGGGGGCTCGGGCAGGGCTGCGGGCAGGGCTCGTACCTGCGCTGCGGCGGTGCCCGGTGATCACGGCCTCTCCGGTGAGCGGGTGCAGCCAGGTCGTGCTCTTCGCCTCCTCGCTGCGGGGACGGACACACGGACCGAGTCAGGCGAGCGCAGCCCCGCCGCCCCCTTCTCCCACCTCCCCCTCCCCTCCGCTCCCCGCACGCCCCTCCCGGCCCGGCCCCGCTCCCCTCCGCGCCGGCCCCGCGCTCACTTGATGAAGAAGACGCGGCCGCCCTGGCTGATCCCGTAACTCCAGCTGCCGGGCAGCGCCCGCAGCCGCTCGGCGCTCAGCTCCGCCATGGCCGAGGCGCCGCAGCCGGGAAGAGCCGCGGGGAGCGGGCGCGGGAGCGGGCGCGGGGGGGCGGCGCGGGCACGAGCGAGCGAGCGCGTCCCCGCCACAGCCGCCGCCAACACCTTGGGGAGGGGAGGGAAGGGAGGGGAGAGGAGGGGACGGGAGGGGAGGGAGAGAGGGGAGGGCACAGCGCCCGCCCCGCCCCGCGCGTCCCCGCCCCGCCCCTCCCCTCCCGCCGCGGGGGCGCGCGGGGCGCGGGGGCGCGCCCGGGCGGGGCGGGAGCTGCGGGCACGGAGGGAGAGCCTGGAGGGGCGGGGGCCGTCCCGCGGGGAGGGAAGGAAGGTGGGATTCGGGATGCGGGGAGCGGAGGCCGCGTCCGGACGTGGCTGTGCCCGGGCGGTGCGCGGCTCCAGCCCTGCGCTCGGGTCCCATCGCCCGGGGGGGCCCCGCTCCTCCGCACCCCAGCGCTGCCGGCTCCGAGCGCGGGGCTCCGCCGCTCTCAGACCCGCGTCGGGACCCGAACGGCACAGGAAATTAAAAGTTTTGTCGAATGTCCTCCCTCTTCTCACACCCTCGGGCTTCAGGCTTTTTTTTGAAATTTTTTTTTACATAAAGGCTCAGTCCTCATAAGCGAGGGTAAAGAGATGCCATCTTTTTCCTTCATATAAATCGTACCATCTGAACTGCGTGCCCGTCTTCCGAAAGAGATCTGGGATACAGCGTGGATTTCAGTGTTTTAGGTATTTTCAGTGTTTTCAGTGTTTTAGGGAGGTGGTGATAATGCAGGTAAAACTTGCGCCTGCAAAAACGAATCTCTGTGCCTGCGTGTATACTTTTATTCACGCGAATAATCCAATTGCATGTGTATTTATGCGTTGCCACACACCCCTTCGGTTTAAGTTACACATGACAAATGTAAATGACTAAAAGTGCGTCGTAGCCGTGGTGTTTCTAAGAGAATCTTGCTTTGCAAAACCACTTTCTGAATAAGCGGTAAAGCTGGGATGTCTGAAGGCATTCCTCTGTCCACAAAACATGTGAAATGCGCAGCTGAGAATATTCTGTGTAGCAGCTTTGTCCTCTCTACCATTCTCAACACCTTGGGAAAAATTAAATTTGACAGACAAGTTGCTGTGTGGTTTGGTCCCCACCACACCATGTGGTCAAAGCCTTAAATCCCAGTTGCCCCACACAAGGTATTGCAGACATGAAGAGCAGTGTACATGTGAGAAGACCTGGAGTTACTTTTAAGTAACTGGATACAAGATAAGAATTCCTCCCTATCCAGCAATACCCTTCATTTCCACTCACCACTGACAGCACCTGAGATTTATAGACTACCAGAGGAAAGATACGCTGGGGAAAACAATTTATTCTATAAACAGTTCCCTTCTGTCCTAAAAGCAAGAGCCCTTAGATGATGAGTAAGGTGAGTAATGACTCTTCCTGTGAAGGGCTGTGAAAAGCTGCCTGACAACAGCAAGGGGGAAATCACATGCATTATGGGCTCCTGAGGTGGTAATGCTCATGTCCTGATACTTCTGCATGCAGCCTTAGTAGAGGAAGTGCTCTTGATTTCCAGAACAGTGGATACCTTCTCCCATGCAGAATCATTTTCTTTCTCTCTAGCAGACAAGTACATGCAGCACGGCTAGACTTACATTGGCCTAGATCCATAAATTAGGTATTTAGGTAGGATTTAGGTGCATAAATCCTGCCTAATCCCAGCACGTGCTTTGCCAAACAGCTTCCTTAGGCAACTAAGTTCTACCAGTCCCTTGCCTTGCAGCCTTCTTTCTGCTTTGCACGTGCTTAGAATTGCTGCCATCTTGGTAAAACCTAGAGTGTGGTACCTAAAATATGTCCAAGCCTGGCTGAATTCTCAGGCAAGGCGTTATTCCCCCAGGTGCCACAGAGGCCGGATAAATTGGCCACATTCAGGGCACACCTAAGAAGGACTTACAAGTTTCGTTTCTGTATAACTCATAGCAAACAGGTTGGCAGCACAGTCATCACAGGAAACCTCTTCAGCCTCAAGGATGAAGGGCATTTAAAACCATGTCAGTCTATTCCCAGGAAAATGCTTTTGCTCCAAGGTATAAGCCATTCCGAAGCTGAGACTATTTTAGGAGGATACTGAAGGTGTTCCTCCTCCTCCTTTGAAGTCACATTATTTTGCAAATATAATTACTGGGCTATAGGGTGGTGGCATGACTTGCTGGTCTCATGAATAGGAAGCTCATCCAGGGAGTGATGGAAGATCTTGTTTCTACTTCATTGTTCAGGGACTCTTAAGTATTCTATGTTAAATAGTCATCAAATAAAATGTATTTGCAGATGCTAATCCTGCAAGTGAATGCTAATCCAGCCATGTGTCCTGAACTCACAGTGGGAGGCCAGAGTTTTACCATTTTGTGGATCAGAGCTCATGAACTCCAAAGGATATGAGGGACACCACACCTGCATCATTTGTGCAGGCTGCTGCCAGCAGTTTGTCTTTCTGAAAGGTGCTGTTGGTTCCATAGTTAAAACTTTTGCGTCAAAGTTAGTCTAAAAGTTTGATCAAAACAAATTACACATGGAGTTTTTTGCAAAGTTCAGTAATGGTACAAATTTCCTACAGTCAGATAAGTGCTTGAATGCTCCTACAAGACAGACTTGAGAACAACATTTCAGAAAAAAAAGAAGCCACATCACTAAGGGGAGCAAAACTCTCCTTTGAAAGCAGTTTATATCTCTGTAAAAGCTGCATGCATAATTTAAGATGCTACACGTGTACCTTTCACTTCATTCTTTTTTACTGTAAAAATGAGCTAGTGATTCCAAATGTGAAATCAGTCAATCTTATTTATAAGGCTCTGAGAAATCTATCAGGACACTCCCATCTGACCAACACTTGTTTTCCCCAAAAGAGGTGAAGACAAACTGTTGAAGAGGTGACCACTGACACAACTGTTCTCTGCATTCTGCATGTATGGCCTGAGCTATCTGCTGCTCCTGTCACTGGTGGGAAGTGGATAGAGGATGTGGAGCAAGTTCTTAATCTATGTGGGCAGAGCCCTCCCTCTATATTGGCCATCCAACACTGGGAGCTTGGGATAAAGACCCACATCCACTGAGATTTTCCCCATGTTTATCCATTCTGACCCAGCCTTTTTTCCTTCCTCTTTCACCTCCCTATGACACTAGCTTTCCTAGCAACTCTCTCAGTGTCAGAGAGTACTAAGGGAGTAGTAAGATTATTGATGTTTTAAGAAAATAATTTTGGCTCAGTAATGTATTCATAATCAAAATATTTAAAATTCCTGGGGCAAAGGAACCCTACCCACAAAACAATGAATCCCTTTAAATGGGATTAATTAAAAACAGCGTTGGGAGAACATTCATTGAATAAGACTCAGAGAATTCCATCCACACCTTTCCCGACAGGTATGAGGTGACAACAAACATGATGAGCCAAGTAAAAAGGACTACACATAAGCATAGCAACTGATGAAGCCTCTGAAGCAGGGAGTGGACTGCAGTCATAGAATCATGGAATATCCTGAGTTGGAAGGGTCACCAAAGGATCACCAAAATCCAACTCCTGGTCCTGAACAGGACAGCCCCAAGAAACCCACCATGTGGCTGAGAGCACTGTCCAAACACTTGAACTCTGTCAGGCTTGGTGCTGTGACCACTGCCCTGGGGAGCCTGTTCCAGTGCCCAACCATCCTCTGGGTGAAGAACCTTTTTCTAACATCCAACCTAAACCTCCCCTGGCACAACTTCAGACCATTCCCTTGGGTTCTGTCACTGGTCACTGCAGAGAAGAGATCAATGTCTGCCCCTCCCCTTCCCCTCACAAGGAAGTTGTAACTGCAATGAGGTCTCCCCTCAGTCTTCTCTTCTCCAGTTGAACAGACCAAGTGACCTCAGCTGCTCCTCACATGGCTTCCCCTCAAGGCCCTTCACCATCTTCGTTACCCACCTTTGGACGCTCTCTATAAGCCTAATGTCTTTCTTACATTGTGGTGCCCCAAACTGCCCCAATATTCCAGGTAAGGCCACTCCAGTGCAGAGCAGAGCGGGACAATCACCTCTGGCGATGCTTTGCCTGATGCCCCCCAGGACATGGTTGGCCCTCCTGGCTGCCAGGGCACTGCTGACTCTTATTGAATTTGCCATCAACCAGGACCCCCAGGTCCCTTTCCATGGCGCTGCTTCCCAGCATCTCACTCCCCAGTCTGTACTAACATCCGGGATTGCCCCATTCCAGGTGCAGACAGTCCAACTAAAACCTCTTCACAGGATTGCATTTGTCGGGATTGATTGATTCTGTGTGTTCTGTCAATATGAATCAAATTGGATGAGGTTATTTCATGGAGTCTGTGTCTTTACATTTTTATGTTGTTTAACTAATGAGACAATATAACATTTAATATTGCAAGAAAAGGACCATTGCTGGAGGTGTAGTTTTATGTTACATGGTCTCATGAGGGAACCACTTCCTTTTTGCCCCATCCCTAAACATTAGTTTTTCTTGCCCTTGTACCGATACTGCAGTCCATGGTGAATTACATCAGTTTGCTGATCTGGTAGAAAAGAAATCACTAATTCTCTCAAATAATTAGTTTCTCATGAGATCAACAAGCTGATCCAACACATCCTGAGGTCACTTGATAACTAGATCCAACATGGGGTGAGAAGAGAGGAACCACTCCTTTAGGCTACATTCCTCAGTGATGGGGAGGGGGGGAGAAAAATCAACAAATCCACTAATTGACGTTCTCTGGAGTCAGGATATCTCTGTGCAGATGAAAGAAGCAATTAGCCTAGGTCAGAGGAAATAAGAAAGAGGAAAAAAGCTGTTGAACACAGCCTCTGCAGACAGCTCTGTTGGTAGAAAGGAGCCTCTCCTTTGCTCTTAATAAAAAGCCTGATAACAGTTCAGGGCTCCTGTCTGGTAGCTCTGAAGGCTGGATGTTTTTCTAGGGGTCATTGGTACAAGTGGCACAGGAGTCCTCTTCTGGGTCAGTCTAAAGCATCAATCTGACTGAACAAGCATTGGGTCATTAGCCTCCCTGCCTTCAGCACAAGATACCCTCACAGACTGTTCTCACAGACTGTGAGATTCAGAACCAAGGCCTGTGCACACTCAGGCAGTAGAAACAAAGGGGTATTTTACAGTTTAATAAGTTTTGCAATCTGTGCTTGACAGAAGAAGCAGTTGTTCACATTTAGAAACTAATTTTTTTTTTAGCTGCAATTAATGATTTCCAGGTATAGCTGTGTTGTGTGCAAATTTTGTTACCTTGAGGACAGTGAATCCTTATATGATACCAATTTCTGTTAAAGATCCTGTCACACTAATACAAAACAGACTCCAAAGCCAGAATGTAAGATTTGCCTTTTCCTGGCAGGCAACACCAGAAAAGCAAAAGGGTTTATTGCTCCCCAAACCAGCATCATCTTGTCAGAATCTTATTGACTATTCAGTGCAATTTTGAACAGAGAACACTTTCTGTTACAAGTCTCTTCTCAGAGGCTCATTTACTGTATGGTCCATGTCATGTATACCATGATGAGCTTCTTGCCAAGTCTTCCAGCCTGAAATGATGGATGCCATAGTTGGAATCTTCAGATTTCTTTTGCAGATCCTATCATATTCAATATCTCAACAAAGACTGAGGCCTCAAGATCAAGAACTACTTTGCTGGAACCCTTTTTCATACCTTTTCACACCATTTCACAGCCTTCTTGCTTAGGAAGCCTACCAAAATGGTTGTCTGTGTCTTTCACACAACAGTAAAATGATATTTAAAAATCATGTTTATTACTAGGATTAGTTTAAAATAATGCTAAGAAGGAAAGAATTTGTGAGGGAAATTCAGTGATCTCAATATCCCACTTTTCCTCTCACTAGCTGTTGTCTCTAGCTACACCTGACTGAAAGCAGAGGGTTTCATCTTTCAAATAACCCTCTCATTTGAATTATCCAGAAGAAAATCATATACAGTAGAACACAAACAAATTCTCTGTCTCTCAGCTGGCTTCTCTGTTTCATAGATCTCTGCAGTATCTGGTTGACTTCAGCATCTGATTTTCTTCACACAGTTCTCTTCATTGCTGCCATCCTATTGCTCAAAAACCTGCTCTGTTTCAAATCATAGGAGATACAGAAGCTTTCTCTGTTCTGAAAGAAGCAGAAGATGAGTTTCTCCTAGGAATTGTCTTTGTTCAGTCGTTGCTTGAACGAATAAGGAGGAACTTCATGTGGAATATGTGGAAGAGCTTCACCTGTGGTTTGCATTATGTGAGATACAGGGCCCTGTGGCTGCAAGAGCTTTCACTTAGGTGGTCTTTTCTCATACCTTTTCTCATGTGCATTTCCCTCCCCCGCCTTTTTTTTTTTTTTTGTATTGGGACTGGTAAGAATTTGCAGCATATTTGTATTTAATACCAATTATATAATGAATTTTAAGCTATATTTCCATTAAACTTTCAGCAACTGACAGTCTGTTTTCAGAGTAAGGTGAAATAATAGTGTGTTTCACCCTTGAGATTTTCGTAGACACCCTTGTTGCAACCTTGATGACATTTTCCATAAAACCATTATGTTGTGGATACCTTGGCTACGAAGTGCTTTAAGTAATAGTATTTTTGCAAGACATTTAGCATCGTAATCAAATCACGGTCCATTTTCTGTAATTACTACAGTTGGCGTAATATGTGAGTCAGTCTCTATGGATTAGACATAAGATTACCAGGGTTGAAGTGATATTCTATAATAGTGTTATAGCAAAATAAAAAGAAAAGTGATCTATTTTTAGCCTGTAATTTTCCCAGCATGATAGGCAAATCCAAGCCACATCTTAACTTGTTGATCTGAAATTTCCTTGAGTATATTTAGATATGAGGTAGTATCAATTTCAACACTTGTATTGTTGTTAACAGCACTCACCTTTTATCATGTTAGCATGTTCTTTCTGGTCTGGACTGTTTACTAGAAATTCTATTCTTATTTTGCTGTATTTTTATGTACTTCAGCTTTCCTGTGCACATCTCTTTCATTTTATCGTCACGAACTCCTGTTTTCCATAGTTTCATCTCTCCCCATGGGAGGTAAGACAGAGTTTTGTTCTTTCACATTTGTTTCCTTTTTATCTGATTTACATTTTACTCACAGTACGAATATTTTGTTCACTGCGTGACACAATTTTTACCTACTTGTGCTGAATAATTATATAGCTGAACAAAATGTTATTGGAACTTGGCTTGCAAAATTGTGTCCAAACTCATACTCATTGCATTTCAGATATTGGCATTGGATTTTTCTGACAAAATGAAGGTGTCTTCCAAGGCCTCTTTTTACAGCAGCAGTGGGCTCATCAACATAGTCAATATATTCTAGGGTGCAGTTCTTATTCTGGTGTGGGGATCTGTCTCTGCTCAGTTGAATCACACCTTATGCTGTTCTGACTACATAGACTAGCACTCTGTTAACTACGATGGAATTCTTTCCCAGGCAGAAGGAGAGACCTTTATTGCAAACTGCTGCAGTCAGAGGAGACAAATCCCACCTGAAACACAACTGCCATTTGAACAATTCCCACGAAGAACCTCCCATGCAGAGTACTTTTAAAGACGACTGTAGTCAATTATGGGAAGCTTTTGCAGAATGTTTTTACTTCTTATGAATTTAATTGTGTATTTTCTCCCAGTTTCTTCCATTACGTCTTGAAAATTCACCCTGGTTGATTGCATCTTTTACACTTCACCTCTGACTATTCAGACCTGTTCTGCTTCTTTATGTTGAGATGAGGTTCTGTAGCATCAGCTGGCTTCCCTTTCAAAACTTGTTATCATATCTAACTCTGCTCTGCAGCCAACTTAATTTTTACAGTCTTTAATAAGCTGAAACTGTGTACTTCTAGCAGCCTTTTTTTTGAGGGTCTCTTGATCTCTGTAGTATTATGGTCTCAGATCTGATTTTGAAAATTACATGATCAACAGTACTTTCAAACATTGTATCTTGAAAGATTTCCTTTTTAGTTTGAGTTCTACAATGGCCATGTCTCAAATATTTCAGTCTTTCCAAGAGCGCAATATTTTCTCAAATCTCTATAGCACAGGATTTCTCATTTGCAATCTGGTGCTTCTGGTCTTTCAGTACTCAGAGTTACCTTAATTCATCTTCCTTTTCATCAGTTCTGTCTCCTTTTTAAAGAAAAATTGTGTTATTTGATTGAATCTATTCCAACTATCCTCCATTTCTGGAGAATTTAATCTGCTTTGAACTTTTTTAGTTTTGACTCCGTAGTGTTCTCTACTTACCACTTCTTCTGGTCTTTTTTTTCTCTATTGCATCTGTTGTTTTCACTCTGATAGTGCTTACATGCATGGCTTTTAAGTTGCATAGAAGAAAATGCTAGATTAGTGATAAAAAGGCACCTTTAATACAAAGAAAAGGGTAACATGCATACGTGTAAAAGTAATAAAGATAAAAGAGAGGAAGAAATTTGTGAAACATAAACTAAAAATGCTCCACTAATCCAGTTTCTGGCATCAAATATCCCTGACAACAGTTGCTGAACTGGGGAGCGTTCCAGCCTCTAAGGCAATGGGTCACTTGGTTACAGCCAGAAACCCACTGTCTCAGTTGCTCATCTGTGCATTGTTTTATGCTTGTGTAATTCTGTCATACTCTGTATATTCTCATATACTCTTGTCATTCAAATGGTTTCCAACTTTTTTTTGCTGGTTTTTTTTTTTTTGTGGAGCTCTCTTTTCCAGGGGAGGCAGAAGCCCCGTGTGGCAGGATTGTATTAGCTGAAAACAGGGTTATCTTTCGCTAAACACTTAGTGGTTCACAGATCACACACAGTCTGTAGCTCCCTTGTTAAATATTGCTGTTAATACATCGCTTTTTTCCCCCAGCTATTTCCATTTGTCCCAGCTTGTAGCAAAGGTTAACCCAGCTTGATTTGCAGTAGTTTCCTTTTATCCTTATGCTTTCAGTTTTCCAAAATTATATTCTCTGCATTGAGGAATTTTCATCTCAAATTTTTTTTACAGATTTTTGCATGTTTAAAATATCTTGTCTTTTCCAATCTAAAGAGTTTTATGATTTTGTGATTCTGTTTGCTTTCTGCCTTGGTGCTCCACTGCTTCCACTAGCTTTTACTTTCTCATTTTGCCTCCCTTTCTCAACTGCCTTTTTCTTCCTGTGAAATGGCTGGTTCCCATTCTGTCTTGAACCCTACGTCCTCCTCATCATCTTTGCCTTTGCCAGCAATCCCCTTTAACTCAACTGCTCTCTCCCTCCATTTACACTTCTGCTCCTTCTCAAGACGACAGAAACAGTAAAAACTGTGACAGGATGACCTGTCCTCTCCTCTTCTTTTTCCCCCAAGGCTGCATCTTCTCTCCAATGCTGGCTGTGCACCTGTCCTCTCTTGTGATAATTTCTGCAAAACTCTGCTCCTCCAGCTGGTCCCCAGAGGACCCAGTTTCGTGCTGTGAATAATGAGGCTTCCCTCCCTCCTGTCTGTTCTGACTATTGCTTCTTTTTTTTTCTACCTGCCCACTCATTTTCTATGTTTAATGTCCATGTGACACCATTCTTCTCTCTCTTGTACTGAGCCTTCCGTTACAACTGACTTCTGGGTTTCCATTTTGCTTTCTGTAGTTGATGATTTCATCTTCCACACTGAAATCTGTGCTCCTCTGTAAATCTAGATCAGCTGCTTTACTTTTCCAGATAAGCTCTGTTTGTTTTGCTTTCCTCATGACATTTCAGCATGCTTATGTTAATTCCATCAGCCAAGCCACTGAGAACATTAAACATGTACCTTTTAATATTTCAGATTTCAGAGAGGACAAGAAGGCACATGGTAGACTTGCAGTTTGCAGAGATTAACTTCTTGAAGCTTTGCCACTATGCATTATTATTCCTAAAAACATCATGAGAAAAAAAATGGATACTATTCTCCAATTAGAAAAAACGTAAGAAAATCTCAGTGAGATCAGGCTGCTGGGAAAAGCTTGAAAGAAAAACAGGAGCACTCTGAAACTGAAAGAAATTAAGTAATCCTGAATCTGTGGAAATGACAGCAAAAGAAAACCAGAATTCCTCAGTAAGAGGAGGGGGAAGGGCATTTAAATAGAGCCTATAATAAAGACAACTGCAGAGGGGATTGCAAAAGCGTTGAAAAATGAAGCAACCCTGCTCAACAGAAAACAGGAGTAAGCAGATCATGCCAGAGGCCCAAGGACTGCTGGGGTTTCCCGGCGAGCTGCAGCAGCAGAGCTCTCTGCCACAGGGCCACCATGCTAGAGGAGTTGTGTAAACCCCTCGTGGGTGTATTAAACTGCATTTAAAGAAGCCACGAGAGTATCAGATAGATGTCCTAATGTGTGTGGTAGGAGATGGGACAATGCAATTGTTATCTTCTGTGTGTCCCTTTATTCATGCTGAAAGGAAAGGAGAAAGTTTGCAGGGAAAAGGATGTGCTTGATTCCTGCTTGATGATAGACAGATTTTGTTTCTAGCACCACTTATGAAGATTGCCTGATGCAACAAAAAACAAGCAGAAGAAAGGATGTTATTTTTTAACAAGAGTTGTTCAGTGCTGTTTATCTGATTGTGAAAGAAAATGGTTTACTAGTTCAATTATCCCAGGGAACAATTTCTTCAATGCTGTTGACCACTAGTGAAAAGATCATGTAAACCAGCAGCACTGTTTATGCCACCAGCAGAATATACAACATTTCCAGTAATGCTATTTCCAGTAATGCTATGAAGTCAACCAAAAAAATAAAATTGAAAGAAATGAGAGAGCTGTATTTCCAGTATAATAGCATTAGTGCAATAGAAATGTTCACACCAGAGAAGGTAACAATAAACTGTAGAAGAGTTATAGGCTGCATCCAGCACAGGTGACAAGAACAAAGAAAGGCACCAGTGTGTAACCACATTGGAACGACATGCAAATAACTAAAAATATTAGAAGCTCCCCAAAGGGGACTGAGATCAGAAGATGCTTCCATGTTGCCACAGGAGATAACGGAACGGGTTAGACAGCAACATACTGCACAAAAGATAAATCTAAATGGTTGAAAATTCAAATTGATTCTGGAATGGTTGTGCAAGGGACAGTTGTGCCAAAAGAGTACAAATGTTTCAGTCATATATCTGAAAAGACTACATGCACCCAGTAAATGTCAGCCTATGTTCCCCCAGTAAAGCTGTGTTAGATGTTGATTGGCAGTTCCTAGGGAAGTGCTAGAACCACAATACTGAATATGAGTGGAAAAAAGATAAAATTGCTTTTAAAGTAACTGTCACTGCGGAAAAAATACAACCAACCAACCAACCACCAATAACAACAACAAAAAGGCAAAATCACCCCTCAAAGCAAAACAAACAAACCCCATACCCGCAAAATAACGCAACCCAAGCCTGTTCAGTTGCAGACCTGACAGGGACCTGATTCAGTTCTGGACATGTGCTGTATTACTATACCGCATATATAAGTTGTTTCTAGCCAGTTCCTAAGGAAACTAGAAAAAGGAAAGAAATTGTTCCAAGAAAAATATGAGAAATTATCATCTACTTTTACTGTGATTACCAGAAATGAAAGAGTTAGATGTAGAAAGATAGATTGGTTACACTGGTGATAGAGAGGAATCTATAAATAAATGGATTTCACAGGTCTACACAGGCTTAGAAAAAAAGGAACAAAATAAGATTGAAATAATTTGCCACTTCTTTTGGTGTCACAGCTCTTCATTGCTTTTCACTATCAAGACACTGTAGTTCTTTCCAAGACAGGAAGTACTGGATAAGTACTTCTTAAGTAAAAACCCAGTTACTTCCATAGGCATCACAGAACTTAATACAAGTATGTTTTTGGAATGATATTGCTTAATTCAGCACGTCAGATATTTGTTAGGTTATCCAAAGCCAAAATCCTATCAGAAATAATTGACATAAGAAACTTCTGGCAAATGCTTTCCTGCAAAAGCATCAGTGCAAACTACAATCCCTGTGTTTACAGTCACATCCCTTAAACATTTCTTCAGGGCTCTGTTAGTCTTCAGAAAGGATCAGCCTTATGGGGACCAGATTACTAGTGTAATATCTGACTAGTAAAGCTGACAGAGAACAAAAAGCTTAGAAAATGTATACCACATGTAGGTCTAACAAGACAACCTTGCCTTACTTAGAAGGAAACATAAAACTAGAAAATCTAAAGCAGAAATGAGAAGTCTTTCAAGCCTTAAAATATATAACTTATAAACAGAATCATAAGAATGACTTCTTATTTATTTATTTATTTTATTTATTTGTAACAGATTCTGTATGCACCAAAAACTGCAGGGAATCTCAAATGAAGGTAATGCATCATTGGTTCGCCAAAAAGATCTATTCACTGTGTGCTTCAGCAACTGTAGAAAACAGGGCGTCTTTGTAACATTTAACAACTGTGTTTAAGAAGAACAAATGAAGAGGAAAACCAGAAGCCTGTCACGTATTTCAAGCGTTGCAAACACACAAACAAACCCAACCCGGCACTGTGTCCCAGTGGAAATGAAAGTCTTGGTAATGACACAAACTTTTGAACAGCTTACTGAGGGTTTGGTATGGGTTTTTTTCTGCTGTAAAAAAAAAGGCCTCTTTAAGCTTTTAGCAGCACGGTGGAGTCCAAAATCATTTCAGGAATTTTTGCCCAGAATACAAACGCTGTTACTGCAGCTTGGCAACTTCCTTCTCGAGCCCGGTGCTTCCCAGAGAGCGCGGTCTCAGGGACACGTGTTTTGTCAAGGGCTCCAGTTACGCAATAACACAACAGGAAAGAGCTTAGAATCAAGGAAAAAAATCCCCAACAAACAAAACCCGAGGCCTTTGCTGACCTTACAACAACAACAACGGCAATTTCAGCATCAGCCAGCAGACTGGAACCAGTTAGGGATGCACGGCTAAAAAGCCGGCTGGAAGCTTGCGCAAGGCTGGGTGGAGCTGGAGGAACAAGTCTCTGCCAGGTTTGCTCTCATCTTGGCAATGACCTCCCTATCACTGACAAAGTGTTTCTGAAAGAACAGCATATTTTTACGATTTCAGTGCTCTGAGAGTAAGTGCTTTGTGCTTTCCACAAGGGATGCAGATATAAACAAACGTAAGACAAAAATACAACAGCCAGGTGGATGGCCTTGACCACACAGACAGACTCAGACTCTATCACAGAACTATAAAATACAAACTAAAGAGAAAAAGCAACCTCTTTTTCCACCCTGCAGAGTCAGTTAATGGATTTCAGCAGACAGTAGGCCACAAAGCTGTTTTTCTGAAATGGAAATGTTGTAGTTATTTCCTTCTCTAAATATACAAAGCAGGCAACAATGTTGAAAGAATCTCATCCACAAAGAAATTGAAATCAATATTGCAATACATGATACTTGTGAAGTCCTGATTTGGCTAAAAGCTCTTAATTTCCAGTATGGCATTTGTGCTGCTGGCAGGATGCTGCCCAGCAGTGATTTATCAGCAAGGAAAATGAATATCTGAATCTGGGCTCCTATGTCCATACCTAGTTACCAAAATAATTGCCTGATTTTCAAGCTTGCCAGGAACCAGAAGGTCCCAGAAGCACGTGTGATAGAGAGTGAACAATTACATAGCACATCAAAGCTAAAGCAGACTAACCACAGTCCCCTAAAGTACAAGGGAAACCAAGCCTGTAGTGCCAATTGGAACATATTTTATTTCTTTTTGCTTTTCAGTTCCAGGTCTCTCGTCTGTGATCCGCTGAGAAAGCTACTAACTCCAGAATTGCCTGCTGGTGACCAAATTCGACAAACTGGAGACCAAATCAGGGAGTTTTCACCTGACATTTTACGCCAGTTTTCTAAAGCTATACCAGATCACTTACATGTCCAAATATCTTCTCATTCAGGATAATGTAATGATTTAAATCACTCTTTCTGGATATCTAACACAGACCAGTTTAAGAGACCTTAAACTCATTTAGATCAGCCTTCTGTGGAAAAAAGCATAACATTTTGATATTCATGCATTATCTGCAATGTTTCCTGCGTGATGCAAACATAGAATTAAAGGTCTGTCTTCAGTAAGTGTCTGATGTTGCCAAGGATCCATGTTAAGTTTTATAGCACCAAGTGGCCAGAAGTGAAATCAAACTACCTTGAGCAGATGCTATTAACTCTAACTGGTGTCCCTCCAGGCAGAAACATGTGGCCCCAAAACACCACAATAAATCAGGATATTACAAATAATTTATTCACAAGTAAAGCCTCGGGCTCCCATGGGCTAAAAACATTCATTTTTCAAGACATAAATGAGGAAAAAAAAAGTGGCTAATAAATTCAGGCCTGTTTGTTGCAAAGCAAGTTCTTCACTTTGCTTCAAACAAATCGAGTTGGAAATGACTTAGTGAACATCCAGAACACAGAACCCAAATGTTTCATCTTTATCACACATCACCACCCACATAAATGGACCCAAATGCTAACCATATTGGCATCAGCAAATGCCCAGTGTCATTAGAGACTATGCATGCCACTAGAATAAAAATCATCTAAGTAATATTTACCACATTAGAATCAAAAGGCAATTTAACCTCAGAATAATAAATCCAGTGTTCTGTGTTTATTCTGACATACTAGAAAAGAATACTTTTGCCAGTTTCAGCTACATCTGATCCAACATTGCTTTAATATAGTGTTAGAAGCACGTGTGTAGCTTTTTAGAGCAAACTGTGCTAGTTAAATAGAGTTGTAGAAGGTTATTCATAACAAAATTACATAGTAAATCTGTTTTGGTAGAAGAGCAAAAAAGAAAAGTCTCCTAATTATATCCCATTTTTTGTTGTGTATTAAACTTAGCTCGCCTTTTCCACTGTAATTTTTCATCCTGACATAAGTATGATGGATTTTAGGAAGACAAGAAGTTAAAATGCTCAGTGTCAAATGGACCTACAGTAACTTGCAGCATACAAGGTAAGTGCAATTCCACTCATATTACAGGAGAGTGGATTAGACCTGCAGATCTTGTAATACTGACTGTATCTGGCATAATGACTATATTTTTGGTTTAATTTAGTCGTGAGGAGCATGCAAGGTTCCTTCAGAGAGAGATTTGCTCTTGTAGAAGAGTGACCTAGAATTTTTACATGTAAATCCATATCTTTATTACCATAAGCTTATGACTTTTTTGGGTGGTTCTCTTTAAATTTGCATATCTGTATGTAAGGCTCAGGCATAGTCTCATCCATCTGCTTTCCCATTCCTTGCACACTGTTGACTCTGTAAGGTTCTCAGCTCTTGCAAAAGCATGACTCATATGGAAAAAAGTTTCCTTTTGGGAAGCTCCGCTTCGTTAGGTCTGGTATGAGCCAGCCTCTTCTGACCATTCCAGCTCAAATATTAGGTCGCCTTTGCTGAGAGACTTCAGCTCTCTAATTCTCTGCCAAGTCCTGCTCATGAAGGAAACACATAGCTTCTCCAGGGAGCCTCAACCACAGCCTTTGGCTTCCCTCTCTAATTCCTAGACTCACAACTTTTATTTTGTTGAGGGACTCTGCTGCCATCCCCTTTCATTAGCTTCTTCAGAGCACAGTGTTCTAAAGCTCATCAGTGCCCAAGCCCTTGTTCGTGTTCCCACAGATAGAGTAGATCCACCTGAGCCTCATCTGAAGACCCTTTTCCTTGCCCTGGCCCTATCATGGACTAACAACACAACACCCATTCTCATCTTGTCCAACCATTAAAAGAATCTCTGGTCAAATCCTACAGTAAAGGTCTGTATTTCACTAATGCTCAGGTGCTGACCTAATTACTCAAGAATGTTGGCATTTGCACATCTCAGATTTTGGTGTGAAACTTGCAGGCTGCCAATGAAAGTCCTCAAATCTATTCTGCACATTTTTTTATTCTTACAAATCTGTGCAGAACATGCAAACCAAGTCTTCTAACATACTTGGAAAAATACACAGTGACACAACCCATTTGAGTGTAAAACCTGATCCCTGGAATTACCACTTGTTTTGTTTTAATGAACAACTGAATTTTAAACATGCTGAAAAATAGTCATCTCCAATTTATTTTGCTGTTTGTGCAGCCCCAGTATTTGTTATCCCAATATCTGTGAGCCCAGGTTGAATGTTCTTGAAAATAATTACATATATTAAGGTTCTTATTTTTTCTCCCTAATTCTTCTTCGTTATCATACTGGATGGAGTTCTGAACAACCTGGTCTAGTAAAAGGTGTCCCTGTCTGTGGCAGAGGGGAACTGGATGATATTTAAGGTCCCTTCCAACCCAGGCCATTCTGTGATTTTATGATTTCTTTAATAGATACAAATCCTTTCTCTGCTCTTGTGCCATCCGGTGTTTGTGCAGAAAAAGAAATAGAGTTGTCTTTTGTATAAACTTCTGTGTTTCCAGAAAATCCAAATGCTTAAAATAAGTCTCACAAATGAGCTGAAAAACGTTTATATTGATTTTAATATTAACCTAGAGATTCCCAAATAAAACCTCCAGTACTTACTGAGGAATAATTTAAGAGATCACAACTGAAAAAAACCACCACCAGAAACACAGAAACATACAGACAAGAACCCCAGCAACCTTACAGTATAATATTTTGATATAATAAGACAGCAGAGAGAGATGGGTCAGATTTCCCATTTCTTGTGCACATAACTCATAATGATATTTGCTCCTTGGCAATGCTGCTTCACAGATATAGCCTGTAGCATATCAACAAGTGTACTTGAAGAAATCAGGATGTTAAGAAATGATTCATGAGCAGGAAGAAGGGCTGCATTTGTAACAAACGTTCAGCCATCTCTTCACGTTTGCTGTTCTCACCTCCTGCTTACCAAGTAGCTTCTGTTTGGGAGTTTGCAGTATTCCCTGTGCAATTGGAAGCGCTGGTCCAGTTGCCAACCACACCTTTTTAGTTTTAAATACATATATTTTCACCAGGTGACTAAGGCTGTCCTTTCACAGTCAAACAAAATATTTTCCTACCCTATATTTTTGTTTCCCACTTTATAGCATCATGGAGACAGCAAATTCTTATTTTACTGTGAAACATGGCAGGTGGAGTCACTTACAGGCATGTGATGTAGTGTTGACCTCACTTTTCTACCTCTCAGGGGAAGTATAAGGGTTTCTCACTGCTGGGATTTTAAAGGGAGATAACCACTGTGACACACTTATCTCCCTGTAAAAGATACAGCAGTGGAGAGTAATCTTGGAGTGTGAATTAATTTCTTACTCATCAGCAGGTACGTAGAGCCTCTAAACCTCGTCACACACGGTTGCTGAGCACGTTGCGCAGCAGAGCCGCGGGAACTCAGACACCCACCGTGGGGGAGTCTCGACTCCCCAGGCGTTTCCACAATGTCATCAGTGTCAGAGCTGAGGAGGAGGTGTTGGAAAAGAAGATTTGAATTTTTCTGTAACAAAACCAACAAGGGGAGGCGCGTCATAGACCACGGCAGGAAGTGTGGCTGTGACTTGCCGAGAAGATCAGATCCTTGGAGTGTATTAAGCCCAGGATACAGTAACACTTTATTTCAACAGCAGAAAGAACCCTCAAGTTATAATCTAATTAGAGACATTAAGATTCATTTGCATGTTATGGGGCATATTTTAGGGCCAAGCTTCTTTGATCTTTAAAAAGCAGCCGATAAATGGCTGTCCTTTACCGTATCTAAATCAGGTAACTTGAAGTTAATATGAACTAAGTTTCACTGTGCTAGAATTTACATAGAGATGATTAACATTTCAAACGGAACAGAGCAAACATTAAATGCAGGCATGTTATGTGTTTATGACTGGCAGGAGGGATAGCTTAATGCTGTCCTAGGAGATGAGTCCTAGGTGACTTCATCATCTTTCAGACAATATTCAATTGTATTCAAGTACCCCAAAAATGGGTTATAAAAAGCATTGCATGCTGCATATAAATACTTGAGAGAGAGGGAGAGAGATTTTACTCTCTAATGGAGACTATTTCACTGAAATACGATCATGGTTTTTTATTCAACTCTTTCCCTAGGTTAATATAATCAGGTAATTCTTCTAATCTGTATTCAGGACATTTGAGTCAGTAATAACTTAGGAATCAGAAAAAATATTCAGGTCTCACTTCACCTTTGCAGAGTCTGGAGATTGACTGCAGACTCTGGGCCCAAAAGCTTCATGTTTTTTCTGGGAGCAAGTTACAATCAATCCTCTGGTTTAGTGCACATGTTTATGTGAGTGAGATTATTAAAGTTCATATATAATAGGGCAGCCTGTTTGTGGCTCCCAGTAAAAATAAGAGGGGTGTACAGCATACACCTCTCTGCTGTAAAGCTGCATTTAAGAGGGGGGAAATTCCCCTTTTTCTGTTTATCTTGCTGAACAATTTTCACAGTAAGCTCTGCCTCTGAGTTCACTGGTATTTCTTTTTTTCTGTTTCTATGCACCTCTCTTTTCTGTACCCCATCACTAGTCTGAGGTTCTCACCCTTGACATCTGAGGTTATTTTCATATTAGTCATTTGTTTTGGAACTGTGCTGTCTGCCTGTTTCTGAGGCCATTAGCTGTCACAGCATCTACAGTACGCCTAGCAGGCTTTTCATATACGAGCCAGTTGCTGCACTAACATAGAAACTGTACTGTGCTGGAGATACAAGTGCTCTGGGGTAAATATGGGCTCTTATATGAAAAACTCACCCCTAGCTGTCATTCACTGCTGCTCACATTTTGTACTTGCGTTCAGAAAGCTGGATGAGATAGTGCAAAATAATGCCAGCATCTTTTCTCATGCATGTTTACCTTCTCCAAAGAAGATTTAATAGATTCTTTGTGTGTTGAGAAAGGCTCTGCATAGAAGCATGTAAGGACTTTGGGTAGACAAACTAAAAAATAGAGAGAAAGGAAAGCTTATAGAAGAAAATATAAGTAAAGTAAAATCTAGTAGACTTTTTTTTTAGTACTGTATTATCCCCAAAGTCCAATGTCACTTACAATTGCTTTGTAAGATTATCATGGTTGAGAAAGACTTTGGCATTCTACTGCACCAGTGGCCTTCTCTATTTTTATACACAGGCAACAAGCCCTTTGAGCCTCCCTAGCTTTTTTGTATTCCTACTGCTATTAATAATGATGGACAAATTACATGGGCCATAACAAGTGAAAGGCCAACTGCCTACATCATGAAGAGGTGAAAACCAGGTCACTTCTGAGCTTACACTTTTCTTGAGAATCCACAGATTCAGATTGTGTTTCATGTCTTTGAAAAGGTTTAGTTGTATCTTATCTCAACTTGTATCTGTAAACACAATAATAATTAATAACAATACTATAGGACTATTGCAAATACTAAATGCTTTGGGAGCCTCAGAGTAAGGACACAACATTACTATTAACTATGATAAATATTGCCTGTAGCACAGAGTATGCATTCATGCATTCATACTTTCATTCATTCCATTTGCATTCAAAGAACACACTGGGCCAAAGCCTGAGGTCTCCATCCAGGTTTTAACCTAAGTTTTACTCAGATTAGCCCTAGGTAAAAAACAAGGTAAGCAAAATTTTCTAATAATGCTAAATGAATGATTCAAGAGATGCTTCTTGGCTGTGCTAGCCTTTTCTCTACAAAGACTGCCAGAAAAGGAAAATAAATAGTCCCCCTCTCACCCTGGTTTGTTTCTTGATGAAAAGTAAGGAGGGTCTGAAACACCCTTTTTTGTTGTTGCTGTTTCTTTTTCTGCTGTGCTTTTTACATCAGAAATTCACATTCTTTTTACACTGTTAGACCAATGAAAAAAAATTACAAGGCAAGGTCTTAATAAAAGCTCTGGAACCGAATGCAAAGGTTTTTAATCGATATTATGTTGAAATCTTTTCGCCACAGGAGATGGTTAGATACCCCATCCCTGGAAACATTCAAGGTCAGGTGGGACAGGGCTCTGAGCAACCTGACCTAGTAGAAGATATGCCTGCTCACTGCAGGGGGGTTGGATTAGGTGACCTTTTAATGTCCCTTCCAACCCAATCTATTCTATGACACCCTTGACTATTCCAGACTTTATGCTGTGTAAGTTATCCAAAGAAGCTAAAAAAGTACCTGGCTCCAGCAAGTTGGCAACTGATTTCATCAGTCACAGCGTTCCTGTGTCCTGCACCATTTTCCCTCTTGGCTCCCAAAGGAGGAGGTCTGAGGCAGGCCCCTGGAGCACATGTGGCTCCCCCCAGCCAGTGTATTCCCTCTGGGATCACTGCCAGTTGGTGTAGGTTAGAATAGCCCTCGGGCTTCGTATCACCCGCTCTCCCTTCGCTGAACTGACTGAACAATCTGCCAGCGAGAGGTTCCATTTTGAGAACAGTGTGTGTGACAAGTGTGGGGGTGATCCTGGGTGATTTGTAATAGTTTGGGAAAGGCTGTCACTCGCCTGGTGTGTTTGTATTATGAGCAGGATAAATATTTCACTCTGAGAGGTCTGTCTAGTTAGCAGAATTACACATCGAGGCAGTAGCAAATTGTGCTTCTGTCTGAATAAAGGAAGGGTCTTTAAGATGCTGAGACAGAGCAAGTAGCAAAGGGAACACAAGGGAGGGAGCTGCAGCAGGCAGGTGCAATCAGGCTGGTTCATGGGACATGTGCTTGGGTCCCTCCCTGTGCTTTGCTGGCCAAGCCAGGTGGGAAGAGTTTGCAGGCAAGGAAAAGACTGGATGACCTTTAACATGCTTGAAATGTGTATGCTAATTTTGAATCTTTCTTGCTCCAGAGCATTATTCCAGCTACTAAAAGTATTCATTATAATAATGTGTTGGTCATTATGCATATGCCTGCATCACATTATACATCCTCCAACGTCGACTTGAGTTTCGGGAGCCCAGCAGTGGGATCCAATTACACCTGTGCAGACAGTGAGGCAGAGCATGAACATGAGCTGGTGCCTGTGCCTTCCATGGCAGGACAATAAAAAATAACTCACAGAACTGTGTCCTGTCCCTGAGAACAAAGAAAGGTCCCTTTCTGGGGAAGGGGTGGATTATCAAGTGTGAAAGGTAAGGGCCAACACAAAACTTTCAGGATAAGACCAGAAGAATGACAGGATTATACCCGGGGAGAAGTGCATGGGTGTCAACAGCCTAAGAAAAGGCAGAAGCAGAGCAGAGTAGAGCTGCCTGTTACCATGACAATAGGCAACAGAATATCTGTGTGCAGAATGAAAAGATTAGCACTCATCCAGGAAAGATTCTCATCAAAACCCTACATTTCCTACAGTTTAATGAGCGGAAATTTAACCTTTAATTTGAAAGATTGTCAACTCATTGGAGTCTCACCCTCCCATCCCGCCGGCAACTAATACATCCTGTAGCAACTACAAATTTTGTGTATTACAACATTTTTCACATCCATCTGAAGGCATACTACAATTCGATAAGAGTCCTAAAAGTGATGTGAATGTAAGGAAGAACTTTTCCAGGAAAAAGAGTCTCTCTGTAGTTTAAAATTTTGCTCTATAACTCCAATGAGCCCTAAATAAATCTGTATTTTTACTCTTGATGCGACTACGTGGCTGATCCATTTATTCATTATTGCCTGTCATATATGCAATCCTTTGCATAAGTATGAAATGGTTGTAAAATATTGTCACACTGAAGAGGTGATATTTTACCTCCACTTTGCATTGTTATAGTAATGACTTCTGGTTCAGGGCCTTGGTTTATAAAATTTAAAGGCTTTTTCCACTGGAACTGTTTTTGTGATCTTTCAGCTATCTCTGGTCTCATGGGGTGAAGAGAATGATATATCCAAGACTGGCATGTTCTAAGGCTTCAAACTGTCTGCCATATGCTTAATGGGAAATGTGAGCCTAAAGTTAAGCAAATGGTACAGTAACCAGGGTGATGGGTTGAGCTTGATAAAGGCACAGCTAATTAAAAAATGTGAAGATGAACAAATTGCTCTCAAAGTATAATGTTTTAGTAGATACTAATGCTCTATACTGTAAATTAATTGCTTATTCTCAGGTAGTAAGTAATTCTAATTTGTGTTTGTCCAGCACATATGAAACAAACCTTCTGAAACAAATAAAAGGGATGAAAATGCTCTGATCTAGATGTACAGACACACACAAATGAGCAGGTTCATTTGAGTGGCTTTATACAAATACCTAGGACAGCTTGTTTGAAATATTCATGCCAAGCTATTACTCATCTTCCCAAATAATCATTTAGATTTTTTAGGCTCTTAGAGGAGGTATAATCAAATATTTGTAAAGCCTGCATGCAGCACTGCTGGTGGCAATGTGTTTTGGATTCTCTACCATGAGGGCAGAGCTATGTGGGCTGTTTCTGTGCAGTCTCTAACAGGGTCTGTGAAGCCTTCTAATTTGAAACACAGCTATTATTTCCCCAAAACTTGACACAGTGAGTGTTCACATCCTGATTTTCATTACTTTCATTTTTGGTGACTGAAAGCCTTGGTCTGTGTGCTGCAGAAGTTTTGTTCTAATTAAACTTTTTTTTTTTTAATGTTACTCAACTACTGTTTGCATTAGAAGCAAAAGAAAGGCATAAGGATTGAACTTTCCAATCAGTTCCTTTTGCATCCATAGCATGTCCAAGTCTCATTACTTTCTCTTCATACATGACATTATTCCTATGACACATGTGCTGATGACTTTTTTGGAAGTTTCCTAGTAGTTTTAGAGAGACACTGTTTGGCCTCACTCACACTTTGTTTTATTAATCATAATAAGTAGTGACAGCCTATTTCTTGAAGTTTAGACAAGATTTTATTGTAATAAAGGTTGTAAACAGACATTTTATTTCACAGTCCTCTGCTTGAACTGGATACAAAAGAATTGCAACCCTACACATTAGTATATATATTCTGTATAAAAATCTATAAAACATAATGAATTATCATAAGAAGGAAATAATCATTCTGTTTTTCAAACATAAGTACCAGCAGGAGGACTGTAAACTACATCTAAGGGGCAATTTCTGTAAAAATTGACAGGTGCAAAATTTGCCTAGAGATGCTAATAATTTATGAGTTATGATCCATGTAATGTTTTGCAGATGATTCTTGGTACTCTAAAGTAAAGAAAGGTCTTCATGAAATAATGGCAGTTATTGTACAAGGGTCAAGTTGGCATATAAGTGTTTTCAAACACTGCTTCATGTCTCAGAGGTTCAAAATGCGTCAGCATGAAAATCAACATTGTAGCAAACTCAGAATCCTGACGTGATCAAACACAAAATAGACCAATTCATTTTTGGTTTAAGAACTTAATGTGCTTTTAAATGTTGGGCTCTACTAGGGCTCAGTTTAAAGCTGAGTGTTGAGGTGAATAGAAGAAAATTATCAAAAATGGTGTCAATATTTTAGAAACTCTGACTGTGGCTAAGCCATAATTCAGAATACAGAAATATGGAAGGAGAATTCAAAAAAATCACAAACTCCAACTTTTAAGGCCCTGTGTGGAGTGCTGTGTCCACTTCTGGTCTCCTCAGCACAAGAGAGACTTGGAGATCCTGGAGCAGGTCCACCAGAGGGTTAAGGGATTGGAGCATCTCTCTGACAAGGAAAGGCTGAGGGAGCTGGGACTGTTCATCCTCGAGAAAAGACAATTGAGAGAGACCTCATCAGCGTCTGTCAGGGTCTGCAGGGAGGGGTCAGAGGGTGGACTAGACTCTGGTCAGGGTTGCCCAGAAATAGGACTAGAGGCAAAGGGCAGAAACTGGTGCCCAGGAAGTTCCACCTGAACATGAGGAAGAACTTTCCTGTGCAGTGACTGAGCACTGCAACAGATTGCCCAGAGAGGGTGTGGAGTCTCCCTCACTAGAGATATTCCAGAACTTACTGGACACAATTTTGTGCCATGTGCTCTGGGATGACCCTGCATGAGCAGGAGGTTGGACCAGATGACCCACTGTGGTCCCTCCCAACCTGACCCATCCTGTGATTTTGTGTTAACTGCCATTTGAACCGTCCGTTTAAATTCTGCAGCTCCACAAATATTCCCCAGATCTCAAGTCCAGATGCATATCCAGTTGTGTCCAAATTCCTCCTCAGGATGAGACCTGGGCGTGCACCTATAAGACCTGGATGGATGGGGCAGGAGGCAGCTGCAGTGCTCTGGAAAAATTCAAGGTAAGTGTCAGACCAGGAGTGTAAAACATGCCACGAAGCATAACTGCCCCGCAGTCTACACCATGTCACTAAGACTTAGGTACTTAACTTCTTGAATTCCCCTTGAAATTCCTTTGCTGGTGTCCAGAAGAAGGAAGCCACAGATCTCGGAAGGGTTTAATTTCTGCTTCCAGTGACATTCAGCAATGTCATCTTTGCTAGGGATCTTTAAAGCTCAGTTTATCTTATTGTAGAAGGGCAATAATGAAACCCGGCTTGCAAAATGAATATTTAATTTTAAGATAGCTCAATCACTTTGATCCAAAGCATTCAAATATGTAAAAGAGTTTTGCCTTGTGAGCTGCACAAATGTGCCCCATTGCTCGGGGAATGGCTGGTGCCTGTTGTATTGCAACTGTGATTCAGTGAGCTGTTCTTGTAGTTCAAGATAGCAAATGTAAAATGTAATCAGCTGGGATCCTGATTACCTTTGCCCATGTTATAATAAGAGCTTTGTGACAAAACAAAAAGTTCTGAACAATACTGTCTGCATCATCATCACAAGCCAAGATTAAAATAGATGTTCTGTTATGTTTGGGAAAGTCTGGTGGCCTGATTTTCCAAAACACTGTGTGTCTGGAAGCAACCTTTGTTTTCAAGGTGCAAATGATAGAGAGAGAAAAAACTATTTACTTGCAAAGAGTGGCCAAATTGGAAAAAGTTAGAAATTGACTTTTACAAAATGAGTCCTTCAATAAGCCATGGTCAATAACAACTTTAGCAGAAGGGAGACTAAATTTACTAACATATATGGAATGAGTGATTTAATCTATCGCTGAACGACTGCCAGTGCTGGGGTGGAATGCAGCAGATGTTTTTCATGGAAACTTTAAACATAATTTTCCAATAGAAAGTGAAGCATAATATTGTCTCTAATAGAAATAGTTGGAAAAACTTCAATGGGTCCAGTAACCACTGCCTTCTTCCTAGTAATACCATTTACACCCTTCTTTCTCATTTCAATTGTAATCCTTTTTCTGGTAAAGAATTAAGATATTTATGAATAAGGGAAAATTATCATGGTAAGATAAATGAATTAATTCTGCACAGTAGCAACAGAATTAGCTACTCTGAGGTGAGTAAGCTTATGTACTATGCAAAGCCTATATATTTAGACCTTGTTACTTAACTGCTACATAGATGGGAGAACAAACACCTGAAAAAGGTACTCCACAACTGCAACACCAGGTATTAGAGGCAATGTAGATAATTATTAAATGAAATGGTGACCTGTGATGCAGCTGTTCTCATCACTTCTGCAGAGGATCCCTTTGGGGTATATCCAAGACGGGCTCTGTCCCTAAGGTTGTGCAATACCAGCTCAAATCCTCTGAAATATTCAGTTTTCAACCTAGAAATGTCTATATTAAGATGCACAATAAGAGAATGCAAAGGATTATGACCCATAAAGGTCTTGTTTTACCTTAAGTTTCCTAAGATCAGACAAGAGAAGAAATATTTAATACTATGAAAAGTTACAGGGAAAGCTTTCCACAGATATGTGTGTGCATGGGGAATCCACATCACAAAACACATTCAGAAGTGAGCCAAAAGTTTTAAATTAACATTTATATTGTATGAATGCAGGAAACAGAAGAATGACAAACAACAGTACATTAATCCTGTTGGTAATCGTATTAATTTATTTGGATAAGTATCTATGCAGGTTTTAAAAGTCAAATACATTTAGGAGTTGATATGGATTATCCCACAGTTCATGCCATGGAGATATAAGGGGAGCGTGCTTGAATAGTTATAAAGAGAAAGAGAAACCCTAAGCCAGTCCACAGCCCCCACAGTGTTGCTCAGTGTAGAGCTATTCCAACTCATTTAAAATGGCTCAGTGATGAGGTTTTCATTACTTCCTCTGGGAGATTATTCTACAGAATTGCAAATCTCAGAAATGGGAAGTGTAAATATTCCCCCAGTTAATTTAATTAAGCTACCCTCCATTCTTGCCCTCTCACCACCTTGTAATTTCTCCCTTTCCTCTAAAACTATATGCTTGGATGGCCACTAATCTGACTGGGGACAGGGAGTAATCATTCTTTCTCCAGTTCCCCCATGTTTGATCGGCTGCTTGACTCATGCTGGGAAGGAAGAGAGCAAGTCAGGCAGGGTGTGGGGAGGCCAGAGGAAAGTGCACGGAGGGGCCGGCTCAGCCTGCACCGCCCACAGAGGGACGCGGTGTTTGCGTGGCTTCTTTCCCCGTGCTGAGCACTGCAGGGGTATGTGCGACTTTATCCCTACAGCAGTCCTGTAAGGAAGCAAAATAACCCCATTTTAAGATAATGGAAGTAGCATAAGCTGTTAAGCAAGCAATAATACATCTCCAGCACACCATGCAGTACCAAGCTGAGATGCTGGAGACACTTCTCGCAGATTAGGTGGGGTGCCGGACGTGGCATCTGCTGGTTCTGTCTGCATGGAATAATTTGCTCTGCAAAGAAGCTAACTTGGGTGTGTGATCATGGTGGCTGTGACAGATGTTAAATGAGCTCAGCTCTTGTTAGGCTGCTAAGAAAGGAAAGACTAAGGGGGTCTGGTGGAGTCCTGGTGAGAAAGCTGCTGACTGGCGTGAAAATCACAAAAGATGATAGTGAAGCAGGACCTTTCTTGTCAAAAGCCTGGGGATAATGTCACCTTAACTCTGTAAACTTAGAGTAGAAACCAGTGAATGTTAAAGCTAAAGTTTTCATAGCAATAGTGGCTTGCCTCTGTTGCTTGGTTACTTATTAGGCTGGTAATTTTCCACTTTTTTATATTCAATAGGCTAAAGTCTCTTGCCTTTCTAATAATTGGAGTCACATCACCTCCTTGATCCAGTAGAACTGCTGAAATTTTTCTCAAGTTTCACTGAAAGTCAGTCATTATATGTAAGGGGGGAATTAGGGTTTACTGCCCTGCCTACATATGAATAAGAATGGATATGCTCAACTATCCCTGTCTCACTAGTGTTGAGAAAACTGTGTGAAACTAATAGAATAGGAATACATGGAGGGATTCAACCGTCCCTCTCTCTCTGTCTTTAGTCAGAGCAATCAAGATTAACAGACGTCCAATATCTCTTGCCCTAAATACCTTTCTTTTTTTTTTTGTTAAAGAAATGCTCTTTTGCACTTCCTGACTTCCTGCTTATGGCTAAAATCTAATTCAGAGTATCAGTAGATCTGATGGTTTGAAATAGGAATTGCTGGCTTTATTAAAAAAAAAAGTCAAAGTCAGATGATGAAGGTTGCTATAGTTAAGTCAGTAGAGTTACATCAATGTTAAGCAATTATAAATGAAAGAAACAAACTCTAACTACACTCTGTAGGATTTGACCTTTAATGCACAGCTATTAATACTTCAGCTCCACTCTTTGTACTTCTCCTCGGATCTCCACTCTTGTCTGTTGTCTCCAGTTCCTTTTTCTACTTGGCCCTAACATGTTCAAAACTTAATGTCTACCCAATGACCTTCTCTACCCACAAATGCTTTTTTTCCCTATTACTCTCTATTTCTTAACTTTCTTTTAAATTTACCAGATGTCAAATACTTGTCAAATATTCTTCCTTTCAGTCCTTTACTACTCTCAGACCTCCTTCCCCCCCTCTTTAAAACCCTACTGTTCTTCTCTACCTGTCTCCTGCTGGCACTGGTACATGTACTCAGTAACTTAGGGGAGGCAGTTCTGCTTCTTCAAGTTCAGTAAATGGATCAGCTCAGCATGGAAGATCAGGAGAATAGCATGGAAGTGACAGAGAGATGCTTTCAAAATTGCCAAGTAAGAAATGGAAGAATGAGCATCTAATGGTGAAGTAAGAGAGGGTAAAATCAGGTGGCAAATCTCTCCCGGATTTGCTTTATTATGTTAGGAACACATTCCTATGACAAGTAATGTGCAATATTTTCTAATAAGCTACATCTCATGTTCAGCATTTTACCCTTCGTGCCTGCAAGGCATGTTTTTTTAAATTGGGCTTGTGACCTTTCTGATTCATGAAATATAAAAATAGAAAGTTCTTACAGAGTTTTTTATTTATCTGGTAGTGTTGAATTTTGAAAGTGTATTAGTGTCGAAAGATTTTTCTTTGGGGGTTACAAGCAGTGTTTACTCTGACATTTATTGAAGGGGTCTTCTATTCTCATGACAGCCTTTGCTCCAAAATGCTAAGGAACCACAGAAATTAAAGAAATTACAGCTGCCAACCCTGTGTTTGGGTATATGTTCGTATTTTGGTTTTGCTGTGATGGTCACCATTTCACTAATTGTTTTGGGTTTTTTTTTCATGTATAGGTCATCTTCGAAAAGAATGCACTTTTGCAAAGAATGACCTTTACCAGCACCATTTTCAAGTATGTAGCAAATGCCATTTTGCTCTCAAGTGAGGTGAGATTCATGTGGGAAAGGCTGCTGCTCTTAGATCCTGAAAGCAGTCCCACACTTCTTTCTTCCTAGGCAGGCTAAGCAGATGCTTTCTGCAGGCCTAGGAGGAAGGATGGCAACCCCCTCTTAGTCAAGACTAGAGTTGGGGCCCCAGCCAGGCCTTTCCACAGACATTTTGCACTTTAGAGCAGTCATATCAGACAAAATGCTTTCATGTTCTTACATAGGTTGCAATATTGACCTCATCGGCTTATACTTGACCCCCTGATGGACTTCAATCCTTTTACCTGCACAATGCTTCTACGGTATAAATCCAAAACTAAAAATTACAGAAACTCTCCAAAGGGCACAGATTCATTCTAACATGATCAAAACTATCCTGTAAAAAAAAGAGGTGCAGTGTCATCAAGCCATTGTCTACCACATATTCTAAACCTTTTGTAGAAAATCTCTATCCAAAAGGATTGAACAGAAATTTCAAAGAAGAAATTGCCATAAGCCTTCTAAGATGTTTACCACTGAGTTCTCTTTAATGAAAAAAAGATTAGATCTTAAAGCTGTTCTTAATTCAAACATTTTATGTCAGTGCCACGATAAAAAACTCAAGTATTGTTAATGAGGGGATAGAAAACCATCTAGCCAGTTACACATCTCTTACCATCATGGCTGTGAATAGGTCATTTACTTGTCAACAATATATTCCTTTCATTTATATACATATATAGATGGATCAGTTATTTACAAGGGGTCACAGGCTACAAAAATATAGCCTGATTTTTTCTTGCAAATTTTATATTTCCAGATTACTTCTAACACTTAGGTTTTTCCTGTTTTCAGTCAGCAGTAACCAGTGCTGATGTAGTCTCAGATCTGTTAGATGTTTAGCATACGCCTGAGTTTTTACAACATGAGCATTCCTGTTAGCTTTGATAGGACTAGGCATTGGGCATAAGCCTGTAAAAGTCTTAGTGAGAGCTGATGCCAAGTCCTTTGCTGTCTAACTCTTGGCAGGAGAATGACCCCAGACTGGATGAGAATAGTAGGGGAAAAAAAAAAGGAAGTACATAGACACTGTTACTATTCTCCTGAGTCATACAGACTCTAAAAATATTTTAAAAGCTGTACACTTCAAAATTAGAGAGTACGTTAAAACCTTCAAATTATTTGTTTTAATAGAGCATGTGCAAATACACACCTCTAACTTTGTTTTTCTGCCTTTATTGAAAAGAATTGTTCCTTAAGTGAAAGACATTTCTGTGGTTAAACTCAGAGGAGAATATCTGTTTATTAACTAATAGGAAAACCGTAGTGCTTGATGGCAGCAGGAACAGGGTCGTATTTCAGTTTGAACAGCTGCTATCGCCGTGGCCAGTCCTGGCAATCCTTTTCAAATGTGCACACAGAATAGGCCCAGACAAGAAGATGTGATTCAGCAGCGTCCCTAGAAAGACTTTTATGACCTATCCTGCAGCCACACCCATGTGGCTACACATGAGTCAGCAGAGCAGAAATTAAATTTTCAATAAGTCTAGTGAATTCAGCAGGCAAACAGAACTCATCATTTTCTGGTAATTCAGCTCCTCGTTGTGTCACTGACCTTGGGCAAGTTATTCAGCTTTCCAATATTTCATCTTCTGTGTTAAATGAATTTAACAAGGCCTAATCATCACACAGTATTCTGTAGACCTCAGTGGAACTGCAGCCATACAAATGAAGGCAGAATTTAGCACGCAGCCCTGCCACAGTGTTCAGGGGTTCTCAGATGACTTTTGACCAAAATGAAATTTAAATTATGCAGGGATCTGCTAACATTTAATTAAGTGAAGCCTCTTACTATTTTGAGAACAATTTCTTAACAAGCAGAATTAGCAGAAATTTTCTGCTAGTATAAACCAATAGTTTCTCCAGGCAGAACTGGAGAGTCTCTTCCTACCTCGATAAGGCTGTAAACTCTTTCTGTGTTTTATGAGTCATTTATCTCCTGATTTCTCATATTTTGGGTGCAATTTTTCCTTTGCTTTGCACTGAAGAACCCGTGCAGCTAACAGGGTAAGATGACGGCTGTTATTTTTTGTACATCCATGAACTGAATTGCTGAGTAGTTTAAGCCACTTTGCAACTGTAAAAACACAGTGAGAGAAGTAGGAATGCACTTATGTCCCCAAGGACCTAATCTGGCTTGCAAAACTTCCACTAGTGGCACAGATGTGCAAAAAGCAAAAATCCATCTTCTCTCTCTGTGCAGAATGTGGATGTAGCTCGAAAATAATATATTAGCATTTATATACTGATTTGTATTTGTGTTCCCAAAGCATTTTATTTACACTGAGTGGTAAGAATCATATCAGTTTATATTTCATATTTGGAAACTGAGCCAAGAAGTGACAAAGTGTTTCCTACAAAATCATGCAGCAAGTCAGCCTTAGAGAGAAATGTGCCTGTTTCACTAGACTGTGTTTGTATATGTCTCCTTATTTATGAACAGCTGTGACTATTAGAATCTATTATTTATATTTCTACCAAGCTTACTTTTTCCTCTGCAGTAGATATTCTACAAAGGAAACTTGTTGTCATTGTTTCTACAGGTACTGTGATTCACTGGAGTATTATGGGCAGCAATGAAGCAGCACTGCAGATACTGTTAAGCAAGGATCTTTGTAAAGCCATTTAAAATTTGTTACCTAAAACCAATGTAGCATTTTGAAACAAAAATCCATGGGTTGTGGATTTTCAGTGATAAAATCACTCAGAAAAAGTTGATTCTGTCTGCGTCATTGACCCCACAACCCCACACCATCAAGCATTTTCAAGCAGTGTCAGTGTTTATCCTTGCTGCCAGTAGTTTGATTTACATGTGTGCACTGTACTAACAACACATACACTGAGAGCTGGTTAGAACCAAGAAGTGGGAGAATTTGTCACCTGTCCACAATAGTGGCTTAAGGTTTACACTGGTGACAAGCAAATTTCAAAAAACCCAGAGGATTGGCTTCAGGCCCAGAATTTCAAATCATCAGAGGTTGGCAGCCCACTGAAGAAAACAATAATAAAATGACAGAAATGATCACTGCCAAGGTAGAGAGCTGCCTAGCACAGAGGAGGTGTGTGTAAGGCACTAGTGCTGCATGCCCTGTGATCAGTGGTGGAGCTGTGTTTTAGGAGGTTGTGGCTCTGGGGAGATGGTAAAACAGGTTGTGTGAAGAATAAGTGCATAAACTAACTAGCATTGACTGAAGACACAGACATCTGTTTCTAATTTGCATGAAGTTGCTAATTTTTAAAGGACGAATTAGCATATCTCTAATTTTAACTAGGGAGTTGTAATTGGTATTTTCTGAAAATGTGGTAGTTGCTGCAGGCTTTGGAGAGCAATAACCAGGTCTCAGTTCTGCACTGGCCACCTGGAGAAACAAGCCCCTTTGGCCAGCAGGAGTAGGCGAGACACAGGAACCACGGCACAGGAGGAAACAACAGGAAAAAACTTTGAAATCCAGCCCCACTTTTCCTCCCTCTCTCAGGAAACAACTTGATTTTTTTGTCAGAGAGTGCAGCATTCTGATTTTCCCCCTGAGCAGCAACAGATGGATTTCAAAGAAATCTCCACTATTAAAACAGTATTTCAGTCCCTGTGTTGTTTCCTCCCCTTCAGAAAACTAGTAGCTGATTTCATCCAAGGCAGTTGCTTTTTCAGCTCTAGAATGGATGTCCTGTTTACTGGACTCCTCAGCTTTGCCTCCCAGTTTTCTCAGCCTCAGGGGTCCTATATCTCACCACAGAATCACCTTACAGCATCCAGCCTGGTCACACACCAAGAGCTGGGGAACTGTTTCCCTGGTCTCCAGTGGCTGTAGGAGTAGGTTTGGAACAGAGTGCTTTCTTGTGATGTTGAAACATGAAAAACCAGCAGTATAATGCATTATCCACTCCTGAAAAACACTTGGAATACCTTCTTTAGGCTCTGGCAACATGCCTCTAGCTTATCATGCCAATAAGACATTTTTAAAGTGAATTGGAATTGAAACATTAACTCATTACCAGAGGGAATTGTTTAGTCTTTTAAGCATCATGTTTAAAATACCCAAATGCCTTCAGACTTGTGAGATCCACCGAGCCTTTCACTATTCTGAGCTACCAATGGTGAATCTCATACAATTTACTTTTCATGGGTTTTTTTCACATGAGATGTTGAAAACCAAGTAATGCACCTTGTGGTAATTTTTGGGTAAAGATGTATCCTTTTTGGCTATATACAGAAGGAACTTTAAAATTCCAATTGTTATTTTCTCTGGTCACCTCCACACTGTTTACTGGATCACACCATGCAGTGATAGTCACTTTTTAGGCTGCAACCTGTTAGTGTTACATAGGTTATCAAACTGAACCTTGGTCACTCCTGACAGAGCTTCAGTTTTCTACAAGCTACATTTACCCTGCCAGTGCTTTACATTAGTTGATCTTGTCCCTGTCAGCAATTGCTTTAAAGTGGTTAGGCAGGCTGTCTATATAATTTGTAAAGTAATTTGCAATTCTTTGGAATGAAAAATGTAATATAATGTGGTATGATGAGCCAGACACTCAGCATACTCTTATTAACTAAAGACCTGCTCCAGATGAGGATGTGGTGGATTAAATATATTCCTATGACATCCTATGACATGCTCTTCAAAATGGACTCTTCCTAAATTCATAATAATTGAATTCATCCAGGTTTATAGGATTATTTTTTTTATTTGTGAAGTTTTGCATTCCAAAGCCTCAGTCAAGTAAGTGGGGCAGCTGGTTCCCCCACAGATGACTCCGTTAATCCTGTGGGATAAATAAGGGTGGTCCTTCCAAAAGAACATTAGATTCTCGTATCTGCCTAACATCAGACAGATACCAGGCTCTATTCCCATGCCACAATATCTCCATTCATCACACTGTTGTTTGGTCATAAAGGAATAAAGGCGGCTTAGAAGTCCTCATGGGAGGAAATGTGTGATTTAAATTTTGATTTAATGGCCGGATTGTGACTTTTTTGATAAGAAACATGGGAACGAAAATTCTTAGAGATGCCCTTAAGTCCCTGCAGAGAGAGGCCAAGGTCAGAGCTGTGTCCCTTGCTCTAGAAAGCCAGGGCCTCCTTCTCTGCCTGCTGGGTATCCTGGAGACCTGCTGGAAGGCAGAACACCCATTGTATTTTCCCACCTTCTGGCAATACATTTTCTTTAGAACTACTTTACTTTAGAACTAAATGAGTTAGCTAAGGGTGTCTTTCCTGGATATATTGCTGACATGGCATCTCTTTTCTGGTGTAGTTCGTACTAGTTACCAAGCCTTGCTCTACCCTTTCCACTTTTTCTCCCTGGAGGATGAATCACAGATCACAGGGGCTGATGGGGAGGAGGAAGAAGAGCTGCACAGAGATATCTGATGTTCTGGCAGAAGAGCAACAGTGGTTCTCGTGGAGATCTCTGTGTACTGAACTTGGGCAAAATGTCTGTATTCCATTTTTGAACAAAAAAGCTCCAAACCAAACACAAAAAACCCCCAGCAACAAAAAAATGCAGTTTAGCAGTTCGGTTTTGCTTTCACTCACTACCTTTACCTATACTTTTCTCCTTCTCTTCATAATCCCAAATATCATGACCTCCTTTGTTAGATTTTCTTTTTGTAATGTATTATCTGCAATCTATAGATAGAAATTAATAATGTCAAAATCTAGCCAGACTGGTAATGGGAATTGTAATCCACTACATAACACTGCTATAAGAATGTCAGCTGTGGTTTTTAAGAGCACCCTGAAATTTTCTGTAATTGTTTATTCTCAAAAGAGGAAAATTCCTCTTCTGTTGTTTTTGCTATGTTTTCTTTTCCTCCACCTTTTTACATTATGCCTATGTGTGTAGAAAGCACGATTTTTTTTCCTAAATATCTGTAGCACATTAGTTAGGTGAACAACAGAGTAAGACTTTTCAGTGTCTTGATTTTGATGTACGTGTATATATCACAAAGCAACTAATATGGCTACTTAAGCTTCCATGACATCTGGATTTTGCAATTGGCAATCTTTGACTGCCTGGCTTCACAGCAAAGTGACAATGAAAATACATTTAAACAAAAAGAAGGAAGAAAAGAATCTGGTTTAAACATTTCTCTTTTTTTGTTGTTATTGTCAGGCAACACAAGCATGATGGTTCTGCAATAACCTCACAGTCTAATCCTCTGAAACCAAAGCTCCAAAGGCTACGTGATTATTTTTAAACTGCCTGCTAAGATCCCGGAGTATGATAGTTAATGAACTTTAACATATGTGACAAAAATCCTAATTGAAGTAGGAGGGGTGCAGGGAGCATTAATGAGATGAAACTGATTTTTTGAAATATGAGTTTTGAATCTCTCAATTTTATCTTTAATTATTAGTTTTAGGGGTTAGCCTTGAGAAGTTCAGTGACATTCATGGTAGAGTCGGAGGCGTGGGGAACTGTGGAGAGAGACAATATCCCCTCAAGAGAGTTTTCAATGAAGTTGCCAATCTTGCAAGTCTTCTCTGTTTTTTGCAGACTCAGGCCTTAGAAAAAAGAAATGGTGAAAAGCATGAGGAGATGAAACAGCTTGGGTGTACTTCACAGAGTAGGCAGGAGAGGCAGGAACAGGATACAGCTGTTCTGATGCCTAAGCCCAAGGCACAACCCTTCAGGCCTTACTGACTCTTACCCTTCAGCACTCCCATTCATATTTACAATGGAAATGTGATTGCAACAGTGATTAAAACCAAGTTATTTTGGGTAAGTTAGAAAAAGACTAATCCCAGAAATAAATGATAGAGCAGTTCTTGCATGAACATGGCTGGGATTTTCCCCTTTCCTTTCCCTTCCCTTCCCTTCCCTTCCCTTCCCTTCCCTTCCCTTCCCTTGTTTTCATTTATTTCTGTTTAAAGTAGTCCTAATGTAGAATAGAATTTTATAGAAGAAAAAAACACTACTGATATGACAAAAGAGACCTGTTACCTTCTACAAACCTTTTTTTATCTACTTAAATTGTTGGTTATACTGATTTTGTACACGTGTGTACTACCTAGCTAATAAAACCAATGCTACTCAACCAAATAGTCAGTATTTTAGATTGTCTTGTGTACAGAGAGTGTTCCAGAAGGATGATGAAGGAGTGAAGTAGGAGCCCAGTGAAGCTGTGGAGGCTCCATCCTTCGAGGCCTTCACAATTTGCCTGCTACCTGACTTACTGGGATGACCCTGCATTGAGTGGGAGGTGGGAGCAGAGGACGTCCAGAAGTGCCCTCCAGTGTGTGCTGTTCAGTGGTCTTAGTCTGTGGAACTGGTGCTGCTGTGTTCACCCTGTCTGGATTCAGTTCCTCCTGAGGGAAGTGGAATCCCTTACACAGCATTTCATAGTACCGGGAGCGGAACTGGCTGTGTGTTTATGCTTGAGTCAGGAAACTGAAAGGTAAGTTTGAACAAAACTTCACAGTTTCAGAATCACCTTTCTCTTTTATCTATTTGCTTAAATAAAACCTGAAGAAAAAAAATGACCTTTACCGCTGTTTTTCATTTGCTTTCATTAGAAAATGCAATCCTTCTGGCTTGTAGAATTTGCTAATATTTAAAAGGATTCTAGATATAGTCCCTTAACTGAAGAAAAAGTATTAGAGTTTTTAAAAGAGTCTGGAGAAGAAAATCCTTTTCTAGTACCCCATAGTATTTTAGAAAGCATTAAGACCAGAAGGATGATTTCTCTCAGAATCATTGTATATGTTAAAGATGAGAACAATGCAAACATTCTGTTGTATGTCCTAGGAACTGATTCAGGCTGAAAGTTAAGAATGGTATTTGCCTCTGAAAATGTATATTTTAAATTATACTTGAAATCATAACATTTTACTTATCAAGACTAGAGATTTACAGGTTCCTTCAGATTATTTTAGAGAATTGGAAAACACGAGAATGAAAAAAAAACCAGAAATGCAGCGGTGCACTAACAGTCACATTCCCTTGGAAAAGAAGCAAATGCTGCTATTAAAGAAACGTTGAAAAGAAAGGCAGAAAACAAGCCCAATTCTTTGTCATTCTTTGCTTGCCATCATATTTTCTCCAGTGAGAGACTTGAATCCTCAGCGAGCGTGCAATTACTACTGGCATTTGTACTCTCCTAGTGCCTGGAGGTCTCAGCCAGGGACGGGGCCCTATTGTGTATGCGCTGTACAAACACATGGAAGGGCTCATTGTAAAACTCCTCTAAAGCAATAGCTAAGCAGAATATGAGAAACAACTGAAGAGCAGACGAGGGGTGGTGCGCGGTCGGAGGGAGGTGATTGTGATCACAGCTGAAGCAGCAGTCGGTGCAGCCACAGACTAATCACTGCTGAAGGGCTTTTTGGCATTTATTCCATGCAGCCAACGTTGGCTTATATAGCTGCCAGCACTGCAGTAAGTGAACATCTTTAATATGTTTATCTTCACTCTCCCTCCCTTTGACAGGAAAGCATTAGCCTCGTTTAAGGCAGAGTTCACATACTTAGCTCAGTTGGGGCACTCTGTCCTTGCAGGAGCACCACGGGCAGAGTCCCTTCCTCTTACCTCCATCCTGGCCACGCTGGGGCTGTTCAGAGCTTCCAGCCTACCTGCCAGCGGGGAAACCTCTGCGTGACCCCACATCCTGAAGTGTTTCAAGCCCTGAGCTCACAACCCCACCAGCACCTTTCCCTCAGGGTTGAGGAGGAGGGGCCCAACTGGGATCTTGGCCGTGGTGCTCAGGCTCCGAGCACTGGCTGGGGCAGCCCGAACACCAGCAGCCCTCAGCTCAAGTCAACTAACCCCATCTTTTTGCATACTTCCACGATCATGTGGTATTTTAGAGAGCAAAGGCAGTAGTAAAACATTATGACTTCCTGTATTTTCCCCTTCCCTTGTCCTATCTTAAATTGCATTTGAGAAAATTTAAGTATATATGCATTCATATCAACTGCTCCAAATGTTGCACTTTTTCGCTGTTTTGGGATTTGTTTGGGTTTCGCCTTTTTTTTTTTTTTAATTTATTTTGGTTTTGCTTTCTTTGTTTGATTTTTTTAATAGCTGTCAAAACCCTACAGAGCTTGATAAACCAAGCTGGATTTGCAAGAACAGGTAGAACATGAACCTAGCATCTCCTCAAGGTCTCCCAATAATTTCCAGGGCTTACTATTTCAAAACACAACTGTGTGAAATTCTTGTGAATAATATACTAGATAGGGATTCATCTACTGAAATACTCTTCTGTTTAATTTTGCCTGCCTCCTTTCAGTTTTAATAACTGATTATCTTCCTAAATATACAATGCAGATTAATTGTCTCTATGGTTTAACTACAAAAACTAGAGGCGTAATCAATACCCTTTATCCAATTTATTAGGCATGCATGACATTTAGGTAATTAGGAAGCAAAACATAAGAATCAAAAGAGCAGAATATTAGTAACAGTAAAAGGGACTCTTGTCTCTCCCAAGTGAAGTGGTATTAAAATAGCTTAAAAGAGGTAAAAATAGAAAGTTTGGCAGATGCATTTTGCCCTTTGTGTGCTGTTGAATCCCTGTGCTTTCAAGGACATTTAAAAGGTTTACTATCATAATTTAAGACTCTTATTCCACACTGAGCAGGAAAACAAACACCAAAATAATTTGGAAAACGTTATGCTAATAAATAAGAAAAAGGAATTTTTGCTCTTGCAGTTTGCAGCCACGTAGTATTCCCACCAAAACTGAAATTCCAAGTGGCCATTTGGGGATTTCTGCCTTTCCCTTCAACTCCTAACTGTCCACTTAAAACTATTTTAACACCCGTTTTACACATGAGTGTATTGAACACCTTCTGTAGCCATTGGTTCCTGATGGATAATGTTTTTTCATTATCCATTGTTAGCATTTACCATGAGTGCAAAATCCTGAGCTATCAAGGCCACAGATGAGCTGATGATTTGTTGTATTGCCCTGACGGCTCCTCGTGTGACTCGACCAGCCATGCCTAATGCTGAAAACTAAAATACCACTGAGTAACAAAATAAAGAAAACCGTGCCCCTTTATTGGGCCTCCTTGTTTTCTTTTTTATCTTGTCTTCCCATTCCCCATTCCCTCGCAGCCCACCGTACAGAGGGTTATTGTGCGTGAAATAGAGCGCATCGGTCTGATTATATAAAACCACGTGTGCCTGTCATTAGCTTTGTCACTGGCATGTGGGACCTCCAGATCTTTTAATTAGGGTTAGTGCATATGTGGAGTGCTCCTGCTCTCCAGGAAGACCAGAGGTTTCACCCAGTTGTTCATGTTTGATACTCAGACTGGTCACGTCGACCCTTAGCGAACAGCGCTGGGAAGCTGTTGCTGCTCCATGTGATCATGTGAGTTTCTACTCAGCTTTTGGCCTATCAGCACACACAGCTGATTTCAGTGCATTGTGCTTCATGTTCTGGAAGACTACCAAAAATTTCTGCTTTATATTGGCCAGAGAACTGGAGGGCAGGACACAAGTGTTGCTGTGTCCTATACTGGCTGGATTTCTAGGAGCGATGTTTGTATAAGGAAATACAGTGAAAAATAATAAGCGTTTCGTTGGATAAGCATCAAACTGCGTTTTGGTTTCACTTTCTGCACTCCATTCAACAAATTGGGAGTTTTGTTTGGACGTGCTCAAAGCATGAGGAGTAAATAACTTCTCTGCTTGTTGCTCCAGATCACGTTTGCCACAGAGGACATATCCCTAACACCCAACATTTGTGTGTGCCAGCCCTCACATTGGCCCTAAGCTTCTTGGCAGAGATACTACCAGCTTATGTCTATGATATTTCTTCAAGCACAGAGCCTTCAAAAGTCTCTGCACATTTGGCTTTACTTGGATTTTCTTCCTTCATGGAGGTGGGATAACCTGGGTTTGCCTGTTTCACCTCACTGCACTTTGCACTCAAAACACTAGGCAAAGGTAGTAGGTTACAATAACTCCTCCCTCACAACCATGCAAACACACACATTTGCATTTATTGAGCAAGATTTGATGCCAGGATATCAGCCAGACTACTAAAAGCAGGTAAACAAGCAGAGCAAACATAGGTGCAGTCCTAGGTTCACTTGATAATTGGATATCTTTCTAGTTGCCCTCTGCCTTTTAGCTAGAACACTTAAAAGGCTCTACAGCCTTTAAAAATTGGAGGTTAAGGATCTCTGCTAACCCAGAGACTGTGCAATCTTTCTTCCTGATGCACTGGAATATCTTTGAAGTTTGAATTTCAGATGGAAGTGGGTACTCCTGACAGTTCCCTTCAGAAGGCTTACGAGCCCTTTGGGTAATGAACGGTACATAATCACTCACATAATCATTTGGGCAGATGCCAGTTGTTACTAAATGAACCTGAGAGAGTGAAAGTTGAAAAACTTCATCTCCTTTCTTTTGAGCTTGCTGAACCCAGGACTGCCTCCTCTCTGCACCTGGGTAGGGTCTTTTGTCCCGATTATTGGTATGTTCAGAGTAGCAGCCCAGGCACTGGTGACACGAGATCACTGCAAAGGCTGAGGCTGAGGCTCTGCTGCAAATTTTTTTACAAAAAAAAAAGATAGAAGCCTACTATGAGCTTTAGGGATGCAAAGCCCTGGATAATTTAGAGCTTTTAACATTTTCACATGTTTTGAAAGACCGTGTTCTGCTTCTCTAAGTCTTTTTTTTCTTCTCACTTCTGTCACATTGCCACCAGTGGTCAAATGTAATTGTGCAACTACTGACTCATTTCTGTCAGGTTACTCTTTAATGTCTCTATTTTTCAGCTGGTACTATTCTGAAAGTAAAATGCTATCTACTCGTTCAGAAGAAAAAAATCCCCAAGATTTGCAGGTGAATGACGGATGAATTGACTTTCAAATTCTTGACTTACAAGTGCAAATGACTTTTAATTAAGTTTAAATACATTTTCCCTCTTCTGCTTTCCACTCACTCTTCCTAGAATCAAGCAGTTGGCCACATGGTGTTCCTTGTCATTTTTTATGTCTGCTGTTTACGGATCTACAAACTTGAGGGCTGGCTGTATTACAAATATCTTAACCATTACAGAGAGCAAATCAAAAATGACTTGGTGAGCATGTTTAGTAGAGTTTAGAGGAAGTTTTGGAGTCACTTGCTGTACTTAGAATCCAGAAAAAAAAAAAAGTGATCGATTCACTAGTCATACTGAAATCTACCCGTATTCTAGTTTTGCAGATGCAAGTTATTTGATTCAACACAAAATTATAGATCTTTCAGTGTAGGGCCTTGTCTAATTAAGTCCTACATGGTGGTCAAATTATGGGAGTACCAAGGCACTTCATCTAATGTAACATTAATATTAGGAGTAGGCAGAATTCTGTTGATTCATTATTAAAAATATTTAATCACAATAAATACTCCAGCTTGTGAATCACAACCAAGCCTTTCTTTTCCCCTCAAAGCCTCAAATGCCAGGTGGAAGTAATAATGCTAACTGATGTACCCACATGAGGTACTGGGTGACTCTTAACGTCTGTTTAAACACCTGTCCAGACACGGGGAAAGCTCCCTACACTACAAAGCAGTTCAAAACTCTTTTTCCTTTCAAGTTAAAGAGACTGTCATTTTTTTGTGACCAGAAAACACGTGCTATTTCAGACTGATGGCACTGGAAGCTAAATCATGGTTTCAGCTGCCTGAAACAGTGAGTTTCCTGTAGCAGAAAGCAACAGGCTGTGTCAACACAACGAGCCTAACCAGTCTTGGCAACCTCAGCTGCTTATTGATGCAACTCTATTGCTAGTCAATGAAGGTTAAACTTCATTCAGTGTTTGTGAATACTCCTAGAGCACCACTGGACTGTAATTCAGGTACTTATCTTCTGAGAAGTACAGAACTTTAAAATAATCAAGTCTTCTCTTGTGTGAAAGAAAAACACATTTTGCTACTTAGCCGCTGGCACCATGCACTCTCCTGCTCGGCTTGGCAGCAACAATAAGAGGTTTTCTAAGACACATAGAAAATTCAATGAATATCATTTTAAGTATTCACACAATTTGCACTTGTTCTTTCTGGATTTTGCAACAGATTCTCTAAATTGTCAGTGAAACAAAATGTTCAGGCATGTCATAACGAGACTTTTTTGTTATCTAAGAGGTAGCATGCTCTTAGTGATTCTTTCATTCAGGTATTTTATCGAGACTGAATATTTATAAGCTCTTGTATAGGTCAGCAAAAAGGAAAAGTGAAAAGGTACCAGCCATGTGATCTCAATTTAGCTTTAATTACATAGTGATCCTTTATAATGGTTATTCCCTAAGACAGGTCGCTGCTCAACATGTACCAGACTCGGGATGAAACATCGCTGTTACCCATAAAAATGTTTATTTACATTTCAGAGACAAAATGTCCTTTCCACATAGCAGTCATACAGGAAGTTTTTACTTTGCGTAGACATTTTGGAGGCCCGTGTTGATAATGATACTGAGAAAGGAAATGCATTAGATTAGGCTGTGGTCTGCTAAAGATCCGTGTTCCAGTTTTCAAACATTGTTTGTAGTGTCTCTTTTTAATATGTGACTCAAACATTCTGATACAAGTGCGTATTAAGATGCTAGATCCCAATTTCAAAATTAGAAATGCTGAACAAGATAAGCCTATTGTACAATCCAGGCATTGCCAGTGGCACACTAATGTTTAAATTTGAGATGCTTGTAGCTGTCATGATTTTTTCCATTTGTTTGCTGTATTTCCTTTGGTTGTAAGAGTGTGTGATTATGCAGAAAACAGTGATTTTTTTTAGATCAGATTTGGTTTTTTGCTTAACAGGTTGGGAAATACACACTGTGACTTCAGGTAGAAATCTTGTTCTTCTTTATTTTTTTTTGTTTTGGTTAAACTAAAAAGCAATTAGCATTTTCAGCTGCTCCAAAACATCTCTTTGTTTGAAGATGTGTTACACAGCAGCTTTAACAGTTACAGTTATTCATTTCATAGTTTGGATGGCACTGAATTACTGAAACTGGAGAGTCTCTCTGGATTTTTTTTCAGAGCCTATTCTGAAAAACAGGCTCTTGATTTTACAAAAAAGAAAAGTTTTCTTTCCCTGTTTGGAAAAGAGAACTTGGTCAGTTCTCTCTTTTGGTCTTTCACATAAGAAAGACAGTGTTCAAGTTTTGTGGCAGCTTGTTTGCTTTTTCATATGCCTGTAGCTTGTTTTTCTGATAAGTAAATTTTGTTGTTTTTTTGGTTTTGCCTATAGGAGCACAGTTGGGAAATCCCCTTATTTTATAGAGCAAGTTCTCAGCTTTATGGGACTTCCACGTAAACTCTGTGGGAGTATGACAGAGAAAGATAGAGAATGGTCTCTGCCTTTCTGAGCGAAATGTGTTATGCAAGGTCCAAAAGAATTGGTTACATACCAACCAACAACTCCCACACACCCCACAGCCCCCAGTCTGTATTCTCCCCTCTTTGTGCAGAACTATCTCCTTTCATTTACAAATTATTAGCAAGCCAGTGTCCACAGATGGTGCCGAAGAATTTACTTTGCATATGCGATTCCTACACCCTAATGAAAGGTTCTTCTTCTTTTTCTTTTATACATACATTTTTTTTTAGAATTTCTTCCTGCTTTTCTTTCCTTAGTTTTATTTCCATTTACAAAACCACTTTTTCTTCTGGACGGGGAGAGACACTTGTCAGATCAGGTCTTTTAGGCAAGTGTTGTGTTGAGCGGGGAAACCACAGTGTAAGGGAAGTGTAAAGCACAGAAAAGTCTTGCTTTTTGAAGGAAAGGTGTTAGGTCAGGCCTTGTGCTCCTTTGAAAGTCATTGAAGGCTCCTGAGCAGGGAACTGTGGCTGTGAAGTGGTGGCTGAGTGGCCACAGTCTCTGCTCCTTTCAGGGGTTACCAATTACTGGGAAACAATAATCACATCAAAGCCACAGCACTGGTGTGACCCCACTTTGCCCATTTTGCACTCCTGTCTTGTGTGATCTAACTCTGGTTTTCTAGATATTACCAGATGCTCTGTCAATTTGCATAAGCTTCTGCAGGATGAAGAATTGCTCCCTAATATGAAATGATTAAAATTAATTTAGTCATCTTTGCCTTCACTTAAAATAACAATTTCTGTAACTTATTCGTTGGGAAAAAAAAAAGCAGCTCTTGGTGACTAATGTTGATTGCACTGTGAGGTTTTCAGCAGATGATTATATTTAAATATGTGGGTTTATGGCTAAATAATTGAAGGAAATGAATGAAAACTAATAAAGTTATTTCTAGACTGAAGTAATTTTTTGAGGGAAGCACTGTGGCAGTTGTTTCTTTGATTGTTTTTACTGTTTGCTTGAGAACATATTTTAAATTGTGACACTAAGTAAAGCTAAATAATAGAAAAAAGGTGAGAAATTAAGACTGAGCTTATTTTTTGGAATTCCAACGCAGTCTTCAACAGACTCACTTTAAACTAGTCCAAAAGAAGAATCAGGCCTTTTGTCTTCACATCAAAGCGACTTTTGAACTTGATTTTTCACTTTGCAAAGGAGGTTTTGATATGCCATGTAGGATTACAAATAGCAAAGATGAAAAGGTGTGCACCTAAGCCGCTATAATTGCTATCCATGAACAGATGTGTATTCTGGAGTTCAAGCATTTTGGACAGTGACCACATTAAGCTTCTCCCCTCAGATCAGTTCATAGAAGAATATAAAAGACAAGTCAGTTACTGTGGAGTGATTAGGGCCATGCAGGGCAGGCTCTGTGTACAACATTCAGTGCCCACCTCAGGACAGTAATTCTGCTGTTTGCACCAGACTTCTATGACAGTTCAGCTGCATCTGAAAATGATGCAGAATGAATGTAATGAAGAACAAAAGAAATGGGCTCCCCTTCTTGTGCTAAAGCGTAGCAGCAAGTGGTAGGAATCACTCTGCCTTGCTTTAGCTGCGAGCAAAAACAGGCTCTGGAAAACAATTGTTCAAGAAATTGAGAAAACTTTCCATGTACTGTTAATAATTTTTATTTTGGTTTGTATATTTGGTTGTTCTTTGTCTTTCGTGTATACTTAAAGATAGTTTCACCAACACCTAAGAAACTAACAAAGTGTTTATGCTCTTTGGATTTGAAAGATGAGAACAATATTTGTAAGATATCAATTTAACCCACAGAAGCTCACAAATTTTGAGTTGTTCAGACTGAAGATCTTTTCACAATGTCTCTGCTTCAGTCTAGGTTTTCGTTACAAAGAGTTTGGTGAATCAAATAAAAACATCTATGATTCTAATCATCACTGAAGCTGAAAAGAAAAAAGCATGCAGAAACCAATGGAATTAAGAGAAAGATGATGTTGGCTTTTTATTGTACAAGGAACTTGCAAATATAACTCTCTGTGGCCACACTGTAAGAACAAATAAAAAATCACTGCAAACTGTTAAAAGCAAAACAAGAGTTTACAGAATTAATGGAGTTATGCCCAGTTAGGTGAAATCAAGGGTTTAGGCAATCTAGGCTAACTAACACTGAAGAGTCACGGGTTGAATGTCAGTCAGTCATTACGTATTAGTTCCAGTACATCTGCCTCAAGAGATGCATCCATCCAGACACCCTTCAAAAACTGAGTGAAGATTTTAAGTTTTCCCTTCTGCAAAGAGAAAAGAAAATTCACTCGCCCCCCTCCCCTCCCTCCCCTCCCCACAAAAAGCTTTTTAAGTTTCTAAAGCTCCAAGGACCGTTACAATCATTAACTCTCACAAGACTCAATGGAGGCCAGCAGTATTATACAGAGGGTATAGAAAAATTGTGGCATGCACTTACAGGCTAAACTGTGGAATGGTTTGAACTTGTGACACTGCCTGTGTCTATACTAATCCAGCCCCAGTGCTTGTGGGAGGCTTGCCTTGAAATTTGCCTTTCCCAGGGCTCAGGAATCTGATCTGTCTTTGTGGCAGGTGCCATTAGGGCTCTTTTACAAAGAAAACCAGAGTTCAGAGGGTGGATGGGACAGCTCGAGGTCCCAAACACTTTTACACTGCATGCAACTGCTTTATGTTTTGGATATTGCTGAAAAGTCCTCTATATGTCAAGGTTTTCTCTAATAATCATAGGAAATCCTCTCCAGAGCTGGCCCTGGGAGTGCTTTAGATCTCATCTCCTGTGGCCAGGTACCAATTTTGGCATCGACAGCCTTTCTGGAGCATTAACTTCAGCAATGCAGATGTATCCATAAGGCTATATTTTCAGAGGGAGTGAGAACAAAATGTGTCAGAAACACCCAAAGAATTGGAGTGAAAATATATGCTCCTGTCTGAACTGCTAGAAGACAGCAGAGATGGAAAACAGAAAGCTCTGTTTGGCACGGTTCTTAGAAAATGTGGTTATAAGAAATATACACAATAATTGTGCATTAATGGAAGGCCAATAGCTTTTTAAAATTTTAGTTACACCAAAGAGGTTTTCTGTTTTAATATACCTGTTTGAATAGTTACTCTTCTCAAATGTGAGCTATGAGATTGATATCCCCTGCAGAAAAGCACAAACCTGATAGTTTTAGTGCTGTATTGTAAAATATTGTAGGGCTAACCAGGTTTATTATTCACTTTTGAAGGTAAATACCCAGGTGTATCCAGTTGTTTTTTTTTTCTACCAGTCTTGGTTTTTTTTACAAAAATTAAAAATTTGATTTTTAAATAGATTTCCTCGTGGAGCATGTTCTAGGTTGTTGACTAAATTCAGACAGCAGAAAATTTGTTTAACACACAGTAAACAGGCACTAGTTGAAATCTGAAGGGTAAGAAGGTATGGCAGTTCCTGGAAAATCTTCAGGCAGGAAATCTTGCTCCTGTCTGAATAGTGCGAATGGTCAAAAGGAGAATAGATTTTTACTGTGTCTAAAATTGAATATTTAAAGCTTAAATAAATTTTTAAATTGTACTTGGTTGAAATAGCTGTTGTTTTTCAAATGTCTGATATAGGCACTGCCTGAGAATGTAACTGAGCAATGAAGTCATTGTCTGTAAGGTTTTTTTGGGTGATGCTCAGACTACTCTGAGCTTACATGAAACTCTCAATGGTGAGTGTTTTAAGATGAAAAGCTAAAACCCCCACATGCCTAGATAGTCTTTGAAAGAGGATTCCTTAAGATTTTGGACACCCAAAGAGTTTACCAGTCCATCCCCAAACCATGGCTATCCATAACCATTGGTGAAAGACTTTGAACACTATTACTCTCTGATCAACAGGCCATGAAAGCTGAGTAATTTGCTCCACTTATTCTAACATCCAGTTAAGTAATTTATTTTCCTTTAGACCTTTCCTCCCTTCACTTGACTTTCCAATTTCTTTTCATAACAACAGAAGATACTGAGGCAATTATAAATGACTGAACAGTTCTCACCACGTATTTGAGAGTTTAGAGGCAAGTCATGCTGCCAGTGTGACTTACTGGCTTACAATTTTCAGCAGCAGAGCAGGGTTTTTGACAGTGCAGAAGGATTGTGTTGTGACAAGAGGAGTCTGGAGCCGTCTTGACATACAGGGGTTTCCTAAATCAAACCTCTGCTGACTTCCAAGTGCCTTCAAAGTACCAGGGGCAGATAAATCTCAGTGCTGCTCACTAGTGAGTAAAGGGATGGAGGAGTAAGTGGTGTGGGCAAGGCAAGGTGTGAGTGAGTACAACTTGTCCACTTCTGACTGGTCAGTACCAATGTGTGGCCTTTTCTCAGGGGCAGCAAACACCTCCCAGCTTTGGTTCATATTCTGTGCTGCACCAGCTGTAGCAGACATCTCTGATAACAGTGTTTTCTGTCTGTCTTGGTCTTCTGTCATACAATAGGAGGGATATGCTGGCAGAGATAACTGCCTCCCTCTCTTCTCTCTTTCTCCATGAACTACAGGAAGACTGTGGATTAGCAGCTGTGAGGTGAAGCGTCCCTTGAAAATCCACAGGAGGATCAGAAAAGTGGACCGAAACTGCCCCCTTCTCTTCAGGCAACACTTCAGAAGGAACAAATAAAAAAGAGAAAACAAAAAAAGTAGTTCTTGAAAGGAAAGAAAATCTATTTTTCAGCACCTCCAAGGGGCAAGGCTGCTGTACTGTTTTCCTGCTGCTTGTAACTAACTTGTGGCTTGTTAAGTGTGCTGGTTTTCAACATACTGCTGATTTTTGCATAGTAGCAGTTCTAAATGTTATTGCAAAATACCTCATATTCTCTATGCAGCATACTGGCAACTAGTGTGTGCCAAGCACAGCCTAGGGAGGGGCAGGTGCTTAGGAGTTACAGACCTGTAGTTCTGGATAACAAAGTCCTTAATTTCATAGGGTTTCTTAATCTTACTTGACCTCAGTTCTCAACTCTGTAAAGAAAGGATAAACCAGCATGTTAATACATGCTCACTAATACATGGAAACAATATCTTTTGCATCCTACACCAGGCAAAGCTCCCTAGAAAAGTCATCACTGGTTTTGGAAAGTTAAATTACAGCCCTCACCATAAGCATTTATTACTGAACCACTGATAATGCTCATAGAAGTCATAGCCATTTAGGTATGAAGGCCTGATGCCAAAATGTTGATGCTACCCCTATTGTTGTATGACCTTTCCTATGTTTCCAAGAAAGCTTTGCTGTGCTGAGAAGAATCTCGTGACCTAAGCTTTTAAAAAGATTGGCAGACTGTTCTGAGTAGGAGGCTGCATGAGAGCAAAGGATAAATATTTGCAATACAATGGAGATAAAGAGGAGGCTGGAAATGTTACTGAAGCATCAAGGCTTTACTTTACTTTTGAATTTGGGTAAGTGCCAAGAGGACTAAATCAGCACACTGGAAAATGCAAGAATGAACTCTCTTGAAAGAAAAAGATAAGCTACTAGCATCAGGAGTACAAATTTTACCCTGAATATGACTCTTGGAATATTTTCTCATCTGAACCTGAAGTAATACTACTGGAAAAAAAAGTATTGTGTTTTTATTTCCAGCCCATATATATATCTGCCTTTATAATTTACATAAGTATTGTAGTGGAATATTAACTTCCATTATTTATGAATCTATTGAACTTTGCAAGGATATGCTGACAGTTGAAGGATTATAATTTTAAGGGCAGTTCAGTTCACATCATAAATATCCTAAAAGGTCACATACTACCTTATAGTATCATCTGAAGGAGAAGGAGCTTAAAGTCAGAGTGGTTTCTGTCAATTCAGAAAAGCTTTCATCAACATTATCATTCTAGAAGTCAACACGTGCCAATTTATCACCCTGTGGAAGTAGTTTTGCACACATTTTTGTGAAATGCTGTGCTCCCATGGGTATTGTATTACTCTGTGGAGTCCCTTCTCTCTATTCTTACAGGACTTCTTCACTCTGGGGTTAAAGAACAGAGCTGTGACCACAGTATTCAGGATACCCTTCATACAACATGGATGTTGCAATATCACAATCTATGGATTCTTAACATCTTTATTTCCCATGTCTACCTACACTTGAAGTACCATAAATAAAAAAGACAATTAGTTCAGCTTTACATTTGTAAGGTGAGGAATCCAAAATATGGAAGCAATGAAACTTACTGTTTGCCTGAAAATCTTATGCTGTGTGAATAAGGGTAAGTCTGTACAGCAGGTCAGTATAACTAGTTTAGATGTGAGTTGTTTCCCCTGATTAGAGACCACCACACCAGTGATCATCACACCATTGCATCATTGGAAAAAACATTTCCTAGGCCACAGATAAAATATTCACAGGTAAAATTGAAATAGTCTATGCAAGTCCACTGACTAGAGCATCATATTTTATCATAGAATCAGAGAACCATAGAATATCCTGAGTTGGAAGGGACCCACAGTGATCATCAAAGTCCAGCTCCCATCCCTACACAGGACCATCCCCAGGGGTCACACCATGTGCCTGAGAGCACTGTCCAAAATCTTCTTGAACTCTGTCAGGCTTCGTGCTCTGACCATTTCCCTGGGGAGCCCATTCCAGTGCCCAACCACCCTCTGGGTGAAGAACCTTTTCCTAATATCCATCTTAAACACCCCCAACACAGCTTCATGACATTAGTAATTGTTAATTTCTTGTTTTTTGATAATCCAAATGGTAAATAGTGATTTATCATTTCCATTTACCTGTTTGCAAGAGAGAGGGAAAAATAAGTAACTTATTAAATCGCTGTATTAAAATGAATGGATAGATCATACTGAAAAAGTTGGGATATTTCATTGCATTAAAAGGGTGCCCGTAAAATTTCTTGTTAACTCAGTTTTATACAATTGTGTTACCTACCACATTAAAAAGTACTAAGACAGATTTACAAGGACTTTTCGTTATAAAGATGCGAAGGAGACTGACAAATCTAAAGTGATGCACTTTGGCTGGGTTATTAAGTTTTCCTAAGAGAGTTTAAACAGTGTGCTATATTCCCATTTATTGTCAGCGATGAGGAATAAGGCCTGATATCTACATGAGTCATATGCAGACATATTCTTGTTCACCACTGAGTGAAAGCCAGAAAAGACCCTGTTTTTTATTTAAGCACTTCCTAAATGTGAGTCTCTCCCACTGCATCACTATGTCACATGGCTTAAGGGACTGGTCTGCTGGTGCAGAACAAAGCAGCAGATCAGCCTTTAGTGGCTGCTGACAGTCTATATGCTGCTGGGTAGCAGGTGCTAACAGAGCAGGCATCAAGTTGAGAGCCTGTTTTATAGTCTGTCACTTAATAGAAACTCACCTATTCAAATATGGGGAGTTGAAGTATCCGCATTCATGAAAAAGTTGATAAAATTACTTTTAAGGAGATAAATTCCATTATTATTTTAGTATATCATGCTAAAGACAAATTATTTTTGTTTTTTAGCAGCAGAACACATGCACATCAGTTACAGATTGCAAGGTTTCTGGTTTGGGGTTAATTAAAATGCTATAAACCTTCCAAGAAATAAAAAAAAAAAAAAGAAAAAAGAAGGAAGCCTACGGCTCTCATTTTTTCACTCTCATAATTGAAAATAAGCCCAAGCAATCAGTGGGTTCTCAGAGGTGACGGCATAAACTATTTGGGCTAAGGGAACAGCAAAGAGAAATACAGAACTGTCCAAGTCAAACTCCAAAGGAATTTAGGTAAATAAGCTCAAGAAATAAAGATGGATCCACAATATCAGATTACTGTACCTCAACATTTTATTTCCTCCAGGAAACAGTGTGATGCAAGCCCAGAGTCCCTATTGAAAATGCGCACTTGCTGACTCTCTTAACTATTTCAGAATCAGGATTACACCCACTAACTTCAATGAGACCAATTGCTAGATAAGGGAAGACAAATCTGGTCGTAGAGTGGTAGACTCCCTTGATGAGTGTGCATCCTAATTCTCAATGACATTTAAGTGAGTGAAACATATGTACAGAGAGAATAAAATGCCAAAATGTGTTGCTTTGCCAAGTTGCCACAGTAGGAAGCTTTCAGTACATTTCCATGTGTTTGTTGATAAATCCTCCATTTTGAATAAAACATTATTTCATTTTTAGATTTAGATTTAGATTTAGATTTCACTCAGATTTAGAGTGAAGTCCTCAAGGATAAGAAACACCTTGCTTTTTTTTTTTTTAAACACCTTTGAAATAAAGTGATTTCTTTACTTTTTTTCTAGGTATCTGCAAGAAATGTGAATCTTCTGGTAGCCAACTTATTTGTTATACAGATGTACATTGTTAAAAGCTGAGAGGTGAATATCAGTTCAAAGGTCTTAAACGTTTATTGCTAGAAGTAGAAATGAACTTGGTTAATTGTTAAACAACGGACAATTTCCTGAGTGATTCAATACATCATGGGAGTTAGGTAGCCCTGATTAAGAACTCAGAAATAATTGAACGGGATAGATTACAAAAGCAAGCTTAAAATGCAAAGAACACAAGAGAGGAATTCACTTAGCATAAAGACTATTGTCTTTAAATTTCATTATGGGGGGGTTGTATCAATTTATAGCATTTTTCAAGGCTTGCTGAAGATAGTGAAAATACAGTGAGATGGCAGTTAATATCTGGAATTAAAATGTGATACTATAATTATTTAATTTTTCAGTAGTCAAGAGAGAGCTCTATGCATTCTAATTAAAATTTAATACTGTAAAACAACAAACACTTTTAATTAGTATTAGATTGCTCCATAATACTAGTTGACATAACACCAGCTCCTTCACATCCTTAACAAGTGATTCTGTGATGCAGTTCACATAGCACAGCAAGCCCTGAACTAACAATGCTGCTGCTGTTTCATCTGTCAGAAACCTTGTGTAAGTCAGGGGGGTCTGTAATGACTATACAAGAAAGTCACAATATTTGGAAACCGACACTATGCTTTTCTCAGTTAAAAAAATCCATTCTCACGTGCATCTATTAACCTCTCACCCTCTAAATCTGAGTCCTCTATCAACTCAGCCTGCAAAATCCATCCAACAGGTACCTGGGGTGGTAAGGAGAGCCACGGCAACTCTCAGCAGGGCCTGTGCTCTCTGACCAGCTGCTTGCAGATGTTCAGAGAAGATGTAAATATACAGTTTATACCACCAGAATATTCTCAGTCTCCTCCACTGTGAGTCAAGAGCTTCCTATTTATTAAAGTAAGCAGAAGCCAGATTCATGCCTGGATGTTGGCCCAATCATTTAGCAGTTTTTGGAAACATTCTTCACATCTTGCCCCTTAGATGGTGAGCAGTGGAGCTCTCAGTCTCTGAGGCAAATGCCACTGTCCCATGAACCTTTCCAGCTGCCACTACGTTCTTAAGGTCACTCCCTGCTTTGCTTTTATGGACCAGTATGAATTGTTTGTGACTATTGGCTTCCAACAGCAGGTTCCTTCCCCTTTTCACTAGCAATATTTCTAACAATAAGCAGTTGTTGTATTTTCTGTCCAGGAGGTATCTTTATAGTACCCCAGTTTAGACACCGCCTCTGTTACTTGATGAAAAACCTTGAAGCTGCAAGGAAAATTACTGTAAAGGAATGGAAGGTTGGAATGGTTTGCTTACCAGTTGTTTTTATAAACCTTGAAAATCTGCAGCATCTCAGACCAAGTGAAGGCTCATTCTGACAGAAGTCTGAGTATTTATCTGCAGAAGCTTATAGAAATTAATTATAGCCAATTTAGTTACAGAAAGAAAATCAAAATCTTTGAAGTGTCACACTGGTATGGTTTTTTGTTTGATACAGCATGACTACTATAAGGTATTTAAAAATCTCTTGTAAACTAAAAAACTTCTTAAATGTAAATAGATTAATAACAGTCTCCAATTTGTCCAAATATCCCATTAAAAATGTCTTATTTTAAACACATGTGATCACTTCTGAGCTCCACATATATTTTCTTTTGATATCTTTGCCAGTATCAATCTTATTAGCATTTAATTCACCAATATGACTGAAAAAAGCTGGATGTTTGCATTATCGAAGGAGATGTTAGTAAATGTAGTACATCCAGAAGCTCCTTGTAAAATCTATGCAGTCAATGAGCAGATGAAAGACAGTTTTACCAAATACATATTAAGTCATTAATCAAAATAAAGTTAAAATGCATGCCAGCTTTTAATGTACATAATGAGTGAAGAGTGATGGAGCTCTAGGAACTTTTTCTTAAAAAATATTAGCTTCAATATACTCATCATATGGCAAAGAGTATTACTTCTTGCTTGCATCTTGCTTTTATTGGGTCATCATCTAGTTTTCCCTACATACAGAGATAACCATGATACCTCACTGTTAGTGTTCATGCCAACCTTTCTGCCTCGGGGAAGGGTGACCTGTTCTCTTGGCTGACAGTCTCATATGACAACTTGAGCCAAGAAAACAGCAGCAGTAGGGATGTTGTCAGCAGAGGAACCAGCTAATGTCCCAGGGAGGACACTGCCCTCTCTCTGTACCAACTAATCAGAGCAAACACACATCCCAGTGGATACATTTCCTTCAGGAAGTCCATCCGTGGCAAATGACACAAGACTACACATGGGATTGACTGATTATAGATTAAATATTTAAGAATTTTTTCTGGTTTGTTCCTAACCTGAGATGAAACTACTCCAGAGCAGCCTACTCTGAATTAAAACACATAGTACTGAGTATTCTGGTTTACTCCACAGCCTTACATAAGATCATGCTAGCTATTAAGTAATTTAAGACTCAATTTGTAAAACATTAACACATAAAGAAATATTTATATATTTATTTTTTAAAATGATCCCAAGTAGCAAAAAAGTTTTGATTTCAGATAAGGACTTTCATGAAGTTCAGGGTTGTCAGAATCAACAATTTTGGTTCAAGCCATTCTAATAATGGCTATTTACAGAAGAGATGGAGTGACTCACAAAAAGAGCTTTCAAGCTAAACCGTGGCAATACATCTCTAGAAAGTAGCTAGTTTCTCCTCAATTGTCAGTTTTTCACTATGATCTAAAAGGTTTCAACAGCAGTGATTTGTAGCACTATTTGTCTTCATTGAGGTTTCACAATTCATGAGTTTCAAACCTAAATAATACTGTACCCCACTGCAAATGTTCATATAATCTTTTCCTTCTCCAGTGACCTGATCTGCAGAACTATAGGAGAAAAATCCCTACTGTTCAGCACTAAATATAAATCCTGCATGAAACAGATGTCTTCCCTTTATCTTTTCCATTGCTTTGTTATTGCATTTAATGATCTGCCTATGACTTCCCTTATTTTCTTTCTTTTAATAACTAAGGAAGAGCAGGCAAATCCACTGTAATACACTCATCTCCTTGAAGTCTCCCACTTGATAATTATAGATAAAATGGTGTTAAAGGATATAAAAATCCCACAAGTTTAAGGGAGCAAACATGCAATGTATCTGTAAAATTATATTCCATTGTACCTAGCTGTTTATTATAACCCTTCTTCTCAGAATGTCATACAAGAACCCCGAGACACCAATTGGTGTCAAATTTTATTATTATCATTTTTTGGTATAGCTCCTGCATATTGCTGGAGCTATTTTCAACATCGAATATTTTTGAGTTTAAAACATTATTTAAAGATAAAAGACATCCATCCAGGATGCATATCTCCTTTCCCAGTGCTCATCTCTTTAATAACTGGATTCATATACTCTCCAGGTCTGGTTTTCAAAAGAATTGAAAAAGCAAGGCAGGAAGCTGAATGTCCTACTTTCCTTGAAATTCCTGTTATTTCCTTAGTTTTGTTGAAATTGTCAGCATATCCTACAGAGACTTTCAAGGTGTTGGCTTCCCCATCAATGTCAAAATTCACCACATATCAGACAATTATCTCCCACCTCTACTTGTTCTACGTGACTGTGGGTTCCACAATAGCAAATCAGACTTTACCATTCAGAAAGATCCCCTGCTTGTGTTAGTGCAGGACTCGAAAAGTTTTTATTTCCTGGACAGAATTATGGCAGTGTAGTGAGTTAGATTCCTCATGTTCTATGAGCAGGGGTAAGCTGCAAGGGGACCAAATTCTGAGGAGATACACAAAGTCTGTCTGGAATGAAATCAATTCCTGCAGAAACCTCGTGGGATTCAGAGGGCACCTCACATCCTCCCTAATCTCTCCTCTTGTTTAGAGAACAAGGCTGCTGCAGCAAGTCATTTGTAGGTCCTTGAACTTGTGCAGCTTAGCATAATTTAGACAGGAATTCTATATCTATGTAAGTTACAGAAGCAAACTTTCTTAGAGAAGATCCTTTAGGGATCCCATTGCGAGGCCTTAGCAGGATGAGTCTGTCCTAGTTAGTAACAGTTCAGAGTCCATTGCCTGGCTCCACATCAGGGAATGTGGCCTATTTGCATTGACATGCCCAAGCTTTCTTTTGCCCAAAACAGGATGGTCACCTCCAAAATCCTGTTCTGAACAATCTATGGTGTATAATATTCCATAAAATGTGCCCAACAGTGTTGGCAATTAGCATATTCCTCCCAAAAGTTAGATAGGCAGTGTAAGTTCATTCAAAAGAATTGCATTGTCTCTGCTATTTCTTTCCAGATACAGGGCAAAAAATGATTCAAAGTCTTAAAAATAAGGATTTCTCAAATGTTATTCAAATGGGAGATGCTTAAGTCAGAGGATCATAATAATTTATAGAATTTGTTTGGTTGGAAGGGTCCTTAAAGATCATCTAGTTCCTGCCATAGGCAGGGACACCTTACGCAGGTCCGGGTTGCTCAAAGCACCATCCAACTGGGCCTTGAACAATTCCAGGGATGGGACAACCACTGCTTCTCTGGGCAACCTGTTCCAGTGTCTCAGCACCCCTACAGTAAAGAGTTTATTTCTAAAATCCAATCTAAATCTATTCTCTTTCAGTTTAAACCCATTCTCCCTTGTCCTGTCACTACATGCCCTTGTAAGAAGTCCCTCTGTCTCCAGCTCTGCTGGATGTCCCTGGGCTCCAGTGGCCTCTTTCCTCAGCCTGTCTGGATCTGACCTGAGTGCACAGTGTATACCCTTTGTCCAACTTTTCACTTACTTCTGTTGAAAAAATTTCCCCTCTCCCCTACCAATCTTCCTTCTCGCATCCTCCTTCTCTCTTGTAGGCCTCTGCCACTGGTGATGTAAATCCAAGAGATGACCACTGTGCTCCTCCAGATACTTCCCAGCTTCATGGGGCTTTGCTGGCCGTGAGACTGTGTCTCCTGATGTCTCTGAGGGCATAAATTATTTCCTGCTGTTTCAAAAGGTTGTGTGAGCTATCTGTTATGATACAAAGTGGAATTATTTGGCATGATGTATTAGTTATTTACATAAGATGTGAAAACCAATAAAGATTTAAAATCTGTTGAAAACAGTCACCCGACTTTCAAAGGAAATTTTAGAATGAGCAAATCTGGTCCTCCTGTTTAACCTGAACATGCTTTAGCCTTAATACAAGCCCTTCCCTGCTACTGCCAGTATCTGCTCCTTCAAGATCTGAAAGAAGCTACATCTTTCAAACTGGAAAGCTGGTAGACTGGATTGGCAGTTTGGGAAAGCACAACATACAGAAGAAAACAAGAGCTTGATATATTTGCTGACATTTCATCTTTGTTCATCTATTTGTTGGACTGACAAATAACCGTGGAATGCAAATGCATAAGGAAACCTTTCTAAAGAGAGCAGTGAATCAGTGTTTGAGAATGATGCTGCATATGATGACAATTTCCTGGCTCTCTACAGTATTTCTCCTGTCTGAAATGCTGTTCTGTATGTCATGTCCCATAACTTGTTTCCCTTTACCTCAAGTCCCCTCTTCCCTAGTTATCTTTCACTCTAAAACATGCACCACTTACACTGCTCTGTTTTGTTTTTCCTACAGTGTCACTAGTGCCCTCCCTCTCATATAGATGCATCTTTAACACACAGAATTTTAAAAGTGGGAGCAATAGCTTGGAGGTCAACATCAAACCACTCAATGTCCTTCCCCACGGAGAGTCATTGTTAGCTGCATAAATACGGATGCATGTGAATAAAGACGCTAATGCTTCATTACCACCACATCAGAATAATTGGTGCTCTAATTTATATCCTCCCAACAATATCTATCTATCGAGATGTAATGAGATATTTAACATGTTGTTATTCTACATGTTTTATACATAACAACCTGTTATCTGTCAGCTTAAACCAGCACTGTACAATACAATTAGATTCTTTCCCCTATAATTATCCTAACATATGTCTGGGCAACCCCAGCAAAGACAAATAATATGCAGAGCATATAAACCATGACATAATAAGGCCATGAACTCTTTTAGTTTGGGGCTTTATATTATTTCACTTTCCTGAAACTTCAGATACTTGAGAGAAATGGATTTTTAAAATGAAAAATCTATTCATTTTTCTAAGCAGATGGCATAATACTTATAAATGCCTTCCCTACATTGGTATTCAAGAGGAATTATATGAGCCATCCAGCAGAGTAGAATATGGATCAATATGTGTTTTCAATGGCTTCTGGTTTTATTTTCACTGAAGTCAGTAGGTGTTTTGCCACTCATTTCCAAGAGTGCAAGATCAAGTCCAAGCTAGAATTTGTGTCAGTGCTGTCTATCGTTATAGGTGCACAAATACTTCAGAAATCTTGAAATTCCATTGCCTGTGAGCAATTGCACTCAGAAATGTGGAGTTCCTCCATGATCTGAAAGTCCCGCCATCACAACAGTCTTTCCAATTCTTCCATTCAAAGGCCTGCTCTTGAAAATAATCTTTCTCAGTAAAATTAAAGCACTAACTTTTTCCTTGTTCCCCTTGATATTAGCATCTGTTTTTTTCCATGGTCATATACAGTAAGAGTTTTCTGTCTTCTATATCTCTTTTGTGCAAAGAACTGCAGTGAAAGGGTACTTGTATACTTAGTGGAGATGATGCATGATAATTTCAGGGATGACTTAAACCAGGATAATCTCTCTATCTTCCCTGAAACCTTCTGCATGAGCAGAAGGTATTCGTGTCTGATATCAGGTGAGCACAGTGATTTTTCAAAATGCTACATTACTTCAAATTGAAAAAACAAGAAAAAAGGAATTTTTCAGATTAAGAGAGTGATTCATTAAAAAATAAAGAAGAATGTGCACTATTTTGAAAAACATTAGGTGGAAAAAACCCGAACTACTGAGACTGATGGGATTGTTCTGTTCCATAAACATGCAGTATTATATTGACAAAGCGATTTTAACCCTCACTTTAACTTTGTTTCTCTTCCTTGAAAAATAATCTCTTAGTGACAGAGAACTTATAATTTTTTTTGGAATTTCACCAACTTAGTTTAACTGGAGTGAGGGGAACCTAGTGCATCCAATTCTTTTGGATTCTCATAATATCCTTGTCTGTTAGCTGCTTAAACACCAGTAAGTAGCAAACTGTTATACTATTTTATTTTCTTAAAAAAAGAAAACCCTTACTTTAATAGTAAATGTTATCTTTAGAGAGGCATTCAAGTTGAATTTTTAAGGATTCAGAGATTAAATAATATTTAAAATTAGTTCACAGTTTTCAACTACTTTTGATTTGCAGACAATAGCAGTTGATACAACACTGAGTGCACTCTCAGAATGGAGCAGCATTAAGATAGGATTAGGCAAATGCTCTAGAAATTAGTGCCCGTCCCTTTGGTATTCCAGATTTACATCTTAATTTCCCCTTTGTTCAGAAAATGTTCAATATATTTCCATGTGGTTTTGTCCAGTTAGCATAAAGGGTTAGGTTGTATTTCATATGCACAGACATTTCTCTGAAATACAGTCATCTGTAGCTATTTGATAAATAGGTCTGGAGGCTTTCTTGTAAAAACATTTCATTTCCATTTCCAATTTCAGATCACCTCACAGGGACTCTATTTATTCTTGTACAGTCAAGAATGTTAGAGAGATCAGTCCTTTTGTCTATACAGTAAATACTTTGGAACAGGGACTATAATTTACTCAATATTTGTATCATTCTCAAAATAATGGATTCTCAAACTGATTGACTTCTAGTCAGTGCCACAATATGAATGTTAAAACAGTGCTGCATTTCATATTAAGCCAGATATTAGCCAGTATTCATGGAAAGCAAATTTAATACTGGCTTGCATGAGTATCTACATTACATAGTTCAAAGTTACAGTCATCAAATGTCTGAAAGGAAGCATATCCAATACCTAACTGGGCAGTCAAAACAGCTCAAATTGCAACTATCAGACACTTACGATGAATTGCTCATGAATAAGCAGCAGGCTAAGAATTACTGACAGAAGCTATTCTGAGAGGCATTTTGAACAAATCCAGGGGAAAAAAAATCATGCTCTTTCAATGACAGTTCACAAACAGAGAGTTGACATTTGGCAAACAGATAATTCAACATGAATTACTCAGTCAAGACTAGTAATAACACCTAGCAATTATATAGTGATTTACACATTCAGTGGATTATACAAACTCTGACATTAATTAAGTTGAACTCCCTCTTCTCTGCTCTTTGCCTTAAAATTCTCCTTAGTAAAAAACTTGGTTTGGCACACACAGATTTTCACACAGACCTGCTGTGTGACTAGAAAAATCTCCACCTTTACACGAAAAGGAAATACATAAAAAACCCCAAGGTTAAAGTCTGAGGTAAAAACACAAGGCTGGCTTGCTGGTTTACAGTACAGCATAAATTAGGAATGATGTACAGTTGTTGTGACAAGCCAAAGATGGACTTGTTATTTCTCAATTACTGTCCTTATCACTGGGAGGAGGAGGAGGAGGAAGGATTTGTCTGCTGAGTTGGTACCAGCTGAAACCCTGACAGCCAACTCAGTGGAGGTGGGTGGTGCAGAGCCCTACAAAACTCATCTCCATCTTTGTGTAGGAAGAAGCATCACCATTATTGCTGGAAATACTTACAGATTATTTAATACATGAGGTATGTGTCAAAATACTTCAGAGGGTCAGGAGATAAGGCCTTCACACAGACTTTTTTTCTCCTTCACTTCTCCCTGCTTCCTTTTCCACTGTACACGTAGAAGTTTTACAGGAGAGTATGTGAAAAAAACAAAAGCAGAATTGTACAACTAACACCTGAGTAAAAGCTATTGGAAAACAGGAAGACTAAGAGGCCTGGATCAGCCTCATAACTAAAGGTAGCATTTTCTATCATTTCTCCTAAGACTTCTACAAAATTAATTTTGTAAATTTTCTCAAAACATCTACCCTCTCTGTTCAGATAGATGATGAATGCTTGAAGTTGATTAGTCTGTAACAAATACATACTGAAATAATATAGGGCTGCTGATACTGGTATAATCCAAATTTTGGAGGATGCCTTGAAGAGACCAGAAATTAGAAATTGTTCTTAATACACACAAGAGACTGCATATCAATTTATAGAGATGGTACATACTCTGAAGAGACAAAGAAAAATAAATTAGCCCCATCATTTTTAGCTGGTGGGGTTAGAAGGTAAACTCATTAGCACATTCATAAGACATTTGCTTATCTATACACCAGCCTTCTGTTGCTGAGCAAACCTCTAGAGTATCCCCTGGTTCATTTCTCTGCCATTGTCAGTGGTGCCATATGTATAGAGTTCAATATTGCCCTAGTTATTCAGCACTGGTGAGTAATCAATGTGCCCAGTAGCCACTCACTCGTGTAAGAAAATCAAATGGTTCAGAGTCTTTGATCTCATTGCATTTCACTGCTTGTGTAATTTATAGGGCTGATAATTGAAAGTGGTGCAGGTTCCCTGAGTTAAATTCTCTGCGCATTTTCTAATGTGCTTTGATAAATGAAGTAGGTTGGTAAGCATAATTGCAGTCCTGGATTTTGATATTTTTCCCTCTCTCTCTTTAAGATTATATTTAGATATAGTGGCAGTACAATTTTAAAAACAGCTTTTCTCTAACTACCATATGCCGAGTCTCTCCCAAAGCTCAAGTCCTTTGGGTACAAACTCTTCAAGAACATATAAGTTTCTGACAGACAACCACCTGCCATGTATTTGAACGTATGCATTATAAATTGTATGTCCCTTTTATGATTACAGAAAGTGAATACTCCAACTAAACTTTCAGGGTTTACTAATAATCAATAGCTCCATCTTTTCCTGAAATTTTCCTATTCAGATAGGAGGAAATACATTCATGATGGTGTTCAAGACAAATGCAAAGTATGTCTGGCTGCATCTGCATTACCCAACTCCTCTGCCTCAGATAGCAGCTCCTGGCTCTGTGGCTCTGAGACATAACTAGAATATTTTGTGTTTTCAAAGTGATAATGAAGTGAGATAATATGGAAAAAAAAAAAGTGAAATCTGTACCGTGGCCTCCTGGAGCGGCCTCCTGGAGAAGTGTCTCCAGAGCATGATGCCAAAAGCATGCACTGCTTGCCCTGCAGCCTGTCCTCAGGGTATGTGCTTGTCTGTGGGCACAGGCCCTGCTGGCATCATGTCAGAAGTCTGTCCGAGGCTAAAGGAGCCTGTTTCTGCACCACCTATTTCATGTTTTCTGCCTGGAGTGAACCCTGAAGCAAATTGCTGTGCCAAGTGTCCCTCGGCTTCCTCCTGGAGGAAACGAGTTTAGTCATCTAGAAAGGAGCCTGGAAAGGCCCTGGAATACCTGCACTGGGAATAACCAACAGCCAAGGCTGGGGACCTCACTTAGCACCAGAGAAACCCCTCAGGATACCATGTGGTCTTGCTATACTGACTAAGGGCTATAAGTGTTACCATGGTCAAATAGATAATAAAAGAATACCCACATCACTGTTTCCATGATTCTGTGAGCTTGTGGAGCTTCTGATCCTCATCTGTAAGTTGTAAAGAGCAAGCTTTTTGTCACCTTCTGTGTAAGATCCTGGGTTTAATACAACGACTCTTACAGAAAGACATTGTATACTTTTTTCTTCCTATACCATGATTTTCCATTGAATATTAAATAAGTCCAGGAGAAAAGGGAGAGAAGTAGTGAAGAGTACTGGATGTCTGCAAAGTGACTATCAGCATCAGAGATCTGCCTTCCAAACACTAACCAGGTGTTACACCCCTTTTTTTGGACAGCTCTTTCAACCTGCCACTTTCACAAATATTAAGAGTATTTACAATGACAAAACCAAAACCATTGACTCCTACACACCTGTTTTTTTAACTGCTGCTTAATATTTTCATAATTTTGGTAATAGTATTTAGTGCATTCACTTCTTTAGATGGATCTGTAACCATAGCAACAACATCATCATCATAACACAATCTTTAAAATCACACTCTGGAAACAGTGCATTGTTCCAACTTGCATTGTTTACTCTGATATTTTGGATAAAAAATGACTGAACCTATTCAGCTGTTGCTGCAATTCAGTGACCCCTTGCAACCAAAGCACTCTTCATATATCACCAAGTGTCCCTCAAAACTTTTGTTAAGGTCAGTCTGCATTGCCCCCGAGGAGAGGAAACTAAGGCACAAGTAGATTGTCCACTGTCAGAGAGAGTGCATGGCCAAAAACAGACACCAGTACATGTTTTCTACACTTTCAGGCACAAAACTCACTGTTCATCAATTAAACAATGAGACATTCTCTAGATGCTAATTAAAAAAAAAAAAAAAAAGAAGAAAGGAAAAGATAAAAATGAGAGTTTTTCCCTTAAAAATCAGGCTGAAGCGGAATAATTCCAGAGGTCTGAGTGCACTGCTGTTTGGGTAAAAATTTGTTCCAACATCTAGGTCACTGGCCATAAAACACACTCGGAAAGCCAGTGTGGGATTTCTTTTGCTTACACTGCTATTTGTTTACTGTAACTGTTGAATTTCAAATTTATGCTGATTTGAGAGCAGAACTTGACCTCTTGTTTTCATGCAAACATCCACCACACAAAAAAAAGAAAGAAGCAGTAAAAACATCTGAAAGAAGCCCAATAGTTTCTCAACAGCATGAACTTCATAGTTCCTTGTGAGGCCTCCCTGAAGGGTGCAGTTGTGCTGCTTTTTGTGTAATATGCCATATTTTTTGCCCTTACCCTTTTATTCCTATTCCCATTAGAATAGAGTGGTAAACATTTTTAACAGTGATATGTTTTCACCAATTATTCAACAAATATAGGCAATGTCAGGTTAGAGAAAATGAGGCATGAAGTACTGCAGGCAGAGTTCATACAAAGCACCACAGAAGCATGAGAGCAGCAGCTGAAAGCCATTGTGCTAAAATTTCACTTTGGAAAATGTACACTTTGTACAGTAGGCTAAAATGTTTCTAAGGGAACCATTCAGAACCTTTTGTGTAAATTATTTACATTCCGATTGTGAAAATAATTTCATTTAAAAATATCTAGGCAGTTGAAAAGCCACAAATATTTGTATGATTGGCATTTGTGCCTGAAAATGTGGAAATACAATTCAAACATCCATTGCAAAGGCTACAGACTGTCCTTGGTTCTCTCTGGTTTGGACACAGAGCATGTAGGATAAGATACTCAAAGCTGCCTAGCACAATAAAACACCTATTTATTTCGACCTAGGCACTGAGACACCTGTATTGGGTTTGCATGGCAAGGTTTTGAGGGGAGGTGGGGGGCAGGTACAAGAATGGCTTCTGTGAGAAGCTGCCAGAAGCTTTCCCCATGTCTGGCAGAGCCCATGCCAGGAGGCTCCTAGACGGACCCACTGCTGGCCAAGGCAGATCCCATCAGCAATGGTGGTAGTGCTTTTGGGATAACAGATTTAAGAAGGAGGAAAAGACATGCACAACAGCAATTGCAGCTAAAAAAGGAGTGAGAATATGTGAGAGCAGCAACTCTGCAGACACCGGGGTCAGTGAGGAAGGAGTGGCAGGAGATGCTCCAGGTGCTGGAGCAGAGATTCCTTGCAGCCTGTGGTGTAACCCATGGTGAGGCAGCTGTACCCCTGCAGCCCTTGGAGGTCTGTGGTGGAGCAGAGATTTACCTGTAGCCCCTGGAGAACTCCACATTGGAGCAGGTGGATGCCTGAAGGAGGCTGTGACCCCATGGGAATCCTGTGCTGGAGCAGGTTCCTGGCAGGACCTGTGGAGCAGGACTTGTGACTCCACAAGGGACCCACGCTAGGGCAGTTCATGAAGAACTGCAGCCTGTGGGCAGGACAAACACTGGAGAAGTTCCTGCAGGACTGTCTCCTATGGGAGGGACCCCACGTTGGAGCAAGGAAAGAATGTGAGGAGTTCTCCCCTTGAGGAGGAAGGAGCAGCAGAGACAAGGTGTGATGAACTGAGCACAGCCCCCATTCCCTGTCCCCCTGCAGCACTGGGGCACAGGAGGTAGAGAAATCATGACTGAAGTTAAGAAGGGAGGGGTGGAAGGAAGGTGCTGCAAGATTCATTTTTTGTTTCTTAGTGCCCTACTCTAATTTGATTGGCAAAAAATTAATCTAATTTCCCAAAGTCACGTCTGTTTTGCCCATGCATAAATATGGTAAGTGATCTCTCCCTGCCCTTTTCTTGACCCGTAGTCTTTTATTACATTTTCTCTCCCCTACCCAGCTGAGAAGGGCAGTGACAGAGCAGCTTTGGTAGGTACCCGGCATCCAGCCAGGGTCAACACACACCACACCACCTCAGTAAATCTCTTCCTTTCATATAATTAATCCTTCTTTAATGCCATTGATTTTAATGAGACACGAGAAGCTGTTTATATTTTCTTGTTACCAGATTTAGAAAGTAGCACAATGATGTCATTTTTATACTAATATACCCTCTGGCCATGCTGACCATGGACTGTCAAATGCCGTTTCTGATGACTCATGCTCATAACCAGTCACTCTTTTGCCTGCCTTTTCCTTTGATGCTCTGGCCTTTCAACTTTGTGATTTCTCTGCTCTTCTGAGCCACTCTGCGTCCCCATGTGACCCTCACTGTTTCCAACCTCTCTGCCTCTCATATTAAGCAACCTGCTTCCCATCATCTTAATTTTTTAATTTCTTTATTTCTGCTTCTACTCATACATGGAGTTTGTCAGACTCCTTTGGGGCAAGGAGGGAAATTGGTTTTCTTTACCAACAAGAAGCACAGTTTTAGAGCTGTAGTATTAGAGCATGGTATTAATGAGAAATGAATAAAAAATAAGAATACAAATGTGAATGTGACATGCTACCTAAGTGAGTGTCAAGGAAGGGAAAGAAACTCTATGAAATTTGCCCTCTCCCGCTTTTTTTTTTCCAATTTAAATAAAATGTTAAAGGGAATTCCATTTAATTGGAGACTGATATCGCAGTCAACAAGTAGGAATGTACTCTAACACTTTCCACAGAGCTGCTCTGTAGAAGAGTGGGTAACTTTGTCTTTGGCTTTTATCTGCTGATAACAGAAAAATGGGAGTACTCAGAAACAACCCTAACTGGGCCCAGCTCTTTCCAAGCTCTTCCCCTGGGCTCCTTGCCCAGCCAACCTTCAGACCATTGCCCCCAGATTCTTGTTTCCCTGTTGCTCCCATGCCCCGTTCCCAGTCACAGACTCTCTCTTGGGACTGGTCAGGGAGTCTCCTCCCTTGTGCCCTGCCCTGTCTTTTCTCCTATCCCTGTTAAATGTTCTCTGGAATCCAGTGCTACATCAGGTCGAGATAACCCTCTGCAGCTCCCTTTCCTTGCATCACTTTTCAGTCTCCTCACGCAGTGAATCTTCCCTTATGGCAGAACTACCCTTCACCAACATTTACACTCTGTGTTTCACTTTCCCAATGAGCAAAAGTGGAAAAAATATTTTTCATTATCCTTCTTCAATGATATAGTTGGATTATGTAGCTCAGGCTGTACTTAACATTTAGACTGAGGCAGATATCTAGTATGGCAAATTTTAGCCCTTTCGGTAGAAGATTGTCAAATCAAAAAACCCCAGTATTGTAACACATAATGTCTGGCAATCTTAATAATAGGCATAATAACTTTAATAATAATAATACCACCAGCAGCCACTCATAATATACGTATTTTCCTTGAATGTTATGGAAGATTTCCCCGTAATATTCTTTTGAAATTATATTATCTTTTCTCTCTACGAGTAAATCATAATTGACACTAGAATTTATCATTTGAGAATAGCACCATGGCATCACATTTTTTTAAAGGCTGTTTTTATTCCGATCACACAACGGGACAGACTTTACACAATAAAAAAAGATCATGTAGTTTGTCTTTCTAGGTCATCTAGACTACAGTGACACAACCAGATTTGGTCTATCATTGAGAGACTTACGCCATACCTCTGTTTAAAGATGTTTAAAGATGTTTGTAGCATTCTTAAATGTTCTATTTCAACCAATATCTGCTTTCTCTGTCCATTTCTTTCCAAGTCCTTTCCAAACAGGTATTTGTAGAGATAAACAGTTTCCAACTGTTATTTACCATCTCAGAGGAAAAAAAAAGGGAAGACAGAATGTAAAATTTAAACCAAAGTATACAGCATTTACTACTGACATCAAATATAGGTGGATTTTTGCTGTGTGTTTTTGGGAGACTGACCAGAAAAATGCCAGTATGCAATCCAGGGTATTAATGGAGGTAATAATTTTCAATATTTCTCACAACTTAGGAGAGTTTCCCAGAAGTGTGCAGGAACTCAGAGGCTGTGTTTACACTGTGATTACCCCATTGCTTAGATTACTGGAAGGGAAATAAAGACAGCTTCAATACCAGCAGTATAACGGAGGTAATCTTTTTTTTAATCTTCAGTTTACCCACAAGGTATATAGATGTTGGCAAAAATGTCTAAATAACAGAGGTATTATACAGCTTTACTAATGTGTGACCAAAGCCTTAGAGAATATATACCAAGTGTTATAATGACTTTTCTTTCTTTTCTTCAGACATTTTTAGTCATAAAATCTCTTATGCAGTTTCCCAAATCAAATTAATACCCCATAGTAATACAGAGCATGACATAGATGTTTTCCCTAAGTAAGCCTAATTTAGGATGTAATGTGCAGAAAAGTTTTGCACTCTTCCTATAGGATATTTTGCTGAAATTACTTGCAATAAATCAAAGAGAAGATACCAAAATAACTTCAATGAGTCTCCTGTTTTCTTAATGTTTCCATGTTGGGTGTAACTGATTTGCTGTCTAATGTGCCCTGGAGAGTTATGAAATCCAAAAAAGGAAGCATTCTCTGTTGAAACAGCATAGTATTATTCATGAAAATAAAACTGCATTGGGGGGGGGGGGGAAAGGCTACTAATTAACACAGGGCTACTGCAAGCAGATCTATTATTTTCCAATATTGAATAATTAGCATTTTTATTGCTGTACCATTATATACACACCATTTGCTTATTTATTAAAGAGATGTAAGGGTTTTTAAATTTTCATTAATAAGGTTTGATGCAGCAGAGAATTTGCTTTACTGGAACAAACTCTTCCAAACCCTTTTTTTCTCATTTTTTTTCACCCACTCTGAAAGAAATAAGAGGTGATGAGCCCAATAAAGCTGAACTTACTGTATCTTTCCATATGCACGTGTATCATTACAGTAACACTGCAGTGTGTTGCTCCTATTTCACAGTTATAGTTAACACAATGCAAAAATAAATTAATGAGCTCTATTTCCCTACAGGAGTGTCTGGAGTTCTTGGAAGATTCACTTGGAAACCTGTCTTCCAAAGAAGCTCACCAGGAATCACACATTCTGTAGTACCCACATCCATTGATACAAGCCTGTGCCCTGTGAAAATGTTCTAAAAAAGGGCACATGACAAAGTATTTCAACACAGTCTGAGAAAGACACAAAGTTCTTTAGGACTGTGCTTGACTATCCTCTGGTGCCAAAGAGGAATGCTGCCCCTGTGTATTCTGTTTGTTTCTTGGAAAATGTTTGATTGTTTTTAATAACTGTGCATCAGTTCTCATTGAATAAAAAATGTCAGAACAATTGCATGAACTATGGTCAATGTCCAAATAGCATTTGGCAATCTTCTCTGGATTATGGTGTTTTACCCACAATTGGGTTTTCTGATCAACCTAACATCTATTTTTTTATTAGTGGTGGAAGTAGGATGAAATTCTATTTATAAGCTATGGAATATTCTGACTTATTGAACTGCAAAGTCACAATAGCAGCACCAACTAACATCTACATTTCATTTTTATTTTTCTTGGCTTATCTTTGCAAACCTAATGCAGCAAGAAAGTTCAACTATTCACTGTCTGTCTAGTTATGTCCAGGCATGCTAAAGCACTCCAAAGACTGCCTTTCAGAAGTGGATTTCTTACTCCTTTGCAAGGAGACTTGAGTTGGCAAAGATTGTTATAGCTTTAGCATAATTTATTTAGACATAAATATTCCTGAGAAAGAACATTGGCTTGCAAAATGGAAGTGTAGCACACATCTCACAGATAGAGCACATAATTGTAGAATCCACCCATATGGGACAACCTGCCCTCCGATATTTAAATATTGATCTGATTGCCAAGTCTTTGTAAAGCTAAAAATCATCATTATTTATGATCTCAAATGAAATTTACTCTTAACTGGCTGTAGATACATATTCAAGTATTTCTGAAGATCCTTGTCTAGAATAAAAGTGGTTGAGTGGTTTGCAATAACAGAATTACAATCAAACACTGAAATACAGAGCTGTTCACGGTTTTCATATATACTTAAAACTTATTATTAAAGACTTATGGTACAGGGCAGAATTCAGCTTGCATAGAACAGAATATGTGTGTGATTTTGTATCTTTTGTATCTTCTTTTTTTTCCCATGGTGTTTTTAAAAATCTCATCTGCAGTTAATGAAGAACCGTACAAAAATAACAAAGCCAACTAACCTAATACAGCTCTTAGGTTCTTCTGAATAGAGTGCCATGAGCTGGGAAAGATTTTAAAGAGATTATGGGCTGAAGATAAGAATTCCTCTCTGACAGATCCCTCTGGAGGTCACGCAAGGAAAACAAACAAGAAGCCATGTGGCCAAAAGATGATCCCCTAACAAACAATTAGAGGATATATGGGTCAGAAGAGGGGGAGGGAAGGAAGGCAAAATTGAAGATACTCAATGCTACAATATGACTGAGATGCTGATGTAAACAAGTATCGTATCCTTTCAAACTGAGAGAGATTAAATTTAGATGGAATATTAGGGAAAAAATTCTTTACTGTGAGAGTGGTGAGGCACTGGGGTTGGCCAGAGAATCTGTGGATGCCTCAACCCCAGAAGTGCTCAAGGCCAGGTTGGATGGAGCTCTGAGCAGCCTGGTCTAGTGGAAGGTGTCTCTGTGCATGGCAGGGGGTTGGAGTGAGATGATCTTTAAGGTCCCTTCCAACCCAGGCCATTCTGTGATTCTATGATATTGCTGATGTCCCAGCTCTCCAGCTGTTGAAATGCCATGGATTTTTTCCAAGGCATTTGTACCTGGTCTGGTTGAACATTTGTCAGTGGCTCCCTCTGTGTGGCACATGAACAGCTGATGTGCAGTAGCTGTTCCTGTGCTGCATCAGTGTCCAGTCCTCCAGGTCAGGCTGCTCAAGCTACTGCAGAGGTGGCAGAAGCACCGCATGTGCTAGCCCTCCTCCTACCTCCCTGTGGGATCTGCCTGGCCACAGGATAGTCCAGCTGCATGTGAGCAGCAGCCTGGTGCTTCCCCAAATAGTGGCCAGGCTACTTGTGTCATGTGGTCCGGCTATATGTGCAATCCTGGTCTCCACAGAGGCACAAGCAGGTCCCGGAAAGATGGTACCTGCCAGGTGCCAGGTATGGACAGGGACCAAACTATCTTTCTGAAGGCATCATCTACTTCTGTCTGATTTCTATTTCCAGAAGCCTTGGTGCTAAGTCTTCTTGTAGGGCCAGCAAATGCTCTGAATGAGTCAGTGAAAATGATCCCTCTGGTATCCACGATGTATCACACGTGGCTCAGCTGAGAGTGCAGGGGCTGAGTGGTTTCACTCCCTACCAGATGTCAAATCACATATGAAGTATGGAACCCTCTGGGATAATTATCCCAGAAACTGTGACATCTCTTTTTCAAAGAGTTTCAAGCTAATGTTAGTGCCCTGACCACTCTCAAGAAGAGGGAACTGCCTCAGGAGGAAAATGTCATTGGAAGGAGAAGTATCAGCATCGTAGCTTTGGGGAGAGATTGTAGGTATGGGGCAGAGTGACTGAGGACTGTTCAAACAGGAGAGATTTGTACAGTACAGGAAGAAATAGCATTTACCAATGAAGTTCTGAGCTTACAGGAAAAGAAAAAAAACTTAGTCTCCAGCTCTTGAGATTGTAACAAATGTGAATTCTGTCTGAAGACCTCGAATGCACTTAAATCATGGCTAAATTAATTCTGTGAACAACCCCAGCTGAAGTTAGGAGGCTGGAGAGAATGAAAATGTTTGTGATTTTGGGGTTTTTTTTCCACATCCTGTGAATGCATACTGGCTCAAGTAGAACACTTGAAGTAAGATACATTCCACAGAATAAATTCTCAGGTACTGGACTGAAGGTTGGAGTGTGTTTTCCGGCTGAAAGGACTCAGAAAATAGGAATGTCTATTTACAGAAGAGTTTCCAAAGAGAAAAAGAAAACAGTGAAGAAAAGGAAAAAATACAACTGGTTTGAAGTGAAGTGATAAATGGGAGATGAATTTACTATTTAGGTAAACTGTATGCTTTTATAATATTTATCGTTTCTCTGATTTTTTTCTTTGTCACAACCTTGTTTGTTTGTTTTGTTTTAACATAGGTTTTTCTTCCCCAGCATACAACAGTTTGGTCAGCTGTCCTACATGTAAATGATGCCTTGGCCACTCCTAGCTTTATATTACTCAGAAGTAAAGGTAACTGCAGAACTGATTTCTCTCTACACTTTCCAAGTAATCCTACACTAGTCTGTAAGAAAAAAAGACATGCTGAAAAGTGGGAAGGCAGAAAAGGAAAAAGATAGAGAAAGAAAGACCTAAACTGCTGAGAGCATCTTAACTTTATTAGCAATTGCATGGGAATTTTATCCAAACTGAAAGGATCACTGGCTATTCAAAATATAACAACTCATGAACTACAAATTAATACGATCAGAAACATGGAATGTCAATTGTTTATTGCTTTTTTTTTTCACTCAGAATAACGTTCAAAACCACTGGACTACTTACTAATTTGCCCTTTTCCCCCGCACTTGGTTTCATTTTCATTTGCTGTCATGCTGAGATCTATTTAGATAAAGTTAAAACTGGATCCTATTGAAGGTAATTTTTTGGTGCAAATAAATCATATAGAAAAAAAATTTTATTATTGTTACCATTATAAAAGGAAGAGAGGTTGCTTTTAAAAAATATATTTTTCTCTTACACACAAAATGTTATTCATATTGGGAAATCAGACTTTTGTAATTATAATCCCCAAATCAACCATGTAAGTACTAGTAAACTAATTGCACTAAATTTAGATTATTTCATAAGCTACTGCAGGTTTTCAGAAGTGTTATCATCATTACAGGCTAATTACATGTAATATATCACCATTTTTGCAAAACTGAGTTTGTCCCTGAGTTCTTTCCCTTTCCAAAGCCTCTGCTTATGCAAGTGTTGTTAATTCACATTTCTAACTCATCCAGTACGACTGGCTACAGCATCTCAGTGAAATTTGATGGAGTAATGGATTTATGTAAAAGGGAAGTGGGTATATAACCTGAGTGGTTGTACCTGCTCAGGATTCAGAACTCTGTTTGCATGACTGTCTTGATAATCAGTCCAAGGAAGGAAAATGGTGTGTTTACACTGCTGGCTGCAAACACCCTGTGTAGCTGTGAATAGCAAGTGGAAAATCAGTCTACATGTGACTCCAGCCTGTCACAGCTGGACTGTTTCTGTTCTTGAGCTAACTTCTTGACAGCTGGCCTGGGCAAAATGTCCAAGGTAGACATAATCAAAGGAAAAACAGCAATGTCTTAATGCATCCCTGTGTGGCTAATGAAGGATCTCACTGACCTGAGAGCAGTTTTGTACCTGAGTTTTGTGTGGAGGAGGTGAGGGTGACTCCACCCTGGGAAGTTTCACCAGTGCAACTCAGCGGAGCAGCTCCACTCAACCCACACAGACGCATCTTGCAAAACTTTGTTAATTAGCCCAGGCTTCATAGCACAGTTCCTAGTATGGCATAATGAGAAGGACTGCTGGACAATAGGTATATGATGTGAATCACTGAGTCACCTCCCCAGGTGCGGAAAACCATGAACGACATGGAAATATAACATGAAAAGAAAGAGAACTACAAGGAAAATGCATTTGTAGTCTGAAAGCACAGTCAGGATCCAGGAAGGCAGAGTGGATAAGAAAATGACCACGTAGAAGAAAAGCATCACTCAAGGAAAATGGAAGTGAATGTGTTGTCATGATGGAACTAGAAGAGACAGCTCTCTTAAGGGCTGTATGGAATATGTTTGTGAACGAGCAGGAAGCATAAAAATGCAATGCCATGGGAAAGAACTTAAATGACAAGTGAAGAGACAGTGACAGGACTGAAAGTAGCTGTAGACTGAAAGAGAAGAAATGATAAAGAAAAAAAAAGATATTAAAAGAAAGAGTAGAACTTGTGACTTGGCTGTTGCATAAACTCTTTGCCTAAAATTGTAGGTCCTGGATATATGATGAAATATTTTATGGCAAGCCTTTTTCCTGGAATCTGAAAAAGAGTATTTGTCTCATGGAAAGGGCAGCAGGTGAAGTACTCCAGCGCTGATCCTTGGTTGCTGAAATGTCTCATTCAAGCCATAGCAGCTACACATAATTAGAGGTAACTGAGGCTACTCTAATCTGTGACCAAGGAGTGTTCAGTCTCTTGCTACCTCTCCACTTTCTCTTGAGCTGCTCTACATACAGCTCTTTTTTTGGCATGGTTATGTTCCTCAGTGAACATAAGATGATATCTAAAAGAGAAAAAAGTTGGAACTACTGTTTAAGGAAATTAGGTTAAGGCAGAAAAAACAGAAATGCCTTTTCTTCTTATCATTCAGACACCAGCAAGGTCTTCATGGTAGAAAAGGTGGAACCAATTTGCAGTTATTTACTGAGTGGTAAAATGTTACTGGTGCCAGAACTCATCAGTAGGAATTTTGAAGATCAGAGCTGTTAAAATAATTTCACTCATATGTTATATACACACACATATATATGAGAATGACAAACAGTATTTTATGAGGAACAGTAAAAGTAGGGCAAAGAAAAATCCAGAAAGATCAAGACTCTCTGTAAGACCTAAAACCTCCAGAGTTTTGTGCTTACCAACTGCAAGGCACTGAGGGGAGTATGTAATGTGGATCACTGCTAAACCTCCTCACAGTCTAGAAGCTTCAGTAGCTAGAGCATGGAAAAGATTGGTTGGATCATGCTGCTATTAAAGCAGCATTGATGATATATCTTTGCCTGTATCAAGATTCATTGTCTGAAGACTATGCTGGTACGTCCATTGAAATCATGTCATGGGTGTCATCAAATAGAACAGGAACTGGGCTCTAAGATATGTTGCAGCTGGGGACAATAAGCACATACATTAAATGGAGGAGGTTCATTCCTGCCTGTCTGACAGTCATTCATCCAGCAAGAAAATGGGGGGTAGGAGGGGAGTGTGAAGAGAATGCAATTTCTTGATTTCTCTATAATAAGAAATTGTCCTCATCAGATTTTGAAACACATTAAAGGCATTCTCAAAGTTAAAGACTGTAATTTCCACCATCTACCTGTGAAGAAGATAGATAATTGGACTTCTTAGTGAATGAGGAAAGAGCCTTCCACTGCCATTTTAGAGTATCTGCACAACAGAGGGGTCCTTTGCCCTAACATCAGACATTGAAAAATGTATTGCTTAAATTCTTATTGAACAGAGCTGTCTGCAGATATAGGTACAAGCTCAGTGACAGCTTCCCCAGTGAGAATAGTGCTCTGAAAAAGTATGAGAGTTGACCAGGAAAAAGCAATCCATTTTCCAATAGTATTGGTCAACAGAAAGTGTCCTCACCCTTAGTAAAGGTGAAGAAATGATGGATTCTAATACAGGAATGGCTTGTTTAGATTTTCATATCATCCCTGGGAACAGAGGTAGTGTGGCCTTATGGAACTGTAAACCTACAGTTGAATCTCAGACACTAAAAAAAGTGGTGCTGATAGAAAATAAAAGAATCAGCTGCCAGAACACGATTAGAATTTTGTAAAGTTTGCTTTGTGCATTTTTTCTTTAGTACTTTAAATCACAGTACTTAGTATAAAAAGTATCAGTTCAGGCAGCTATTAATATCCTTTCAGATTTTGAAGCAATTACATTTAAAAAAGGAATTTCAGAAGATGTACAAACAGGAATGATATTTTAAAGAAATTAAACAAAGACCTTAATTTCAAACCCAGTCATATGGCTGAGAACAGGAATAAACCTTTGCTAAATAAAGTCCTAGTGACATGAAGAAGTAATAATCTGACATTTTATTGCATGAATTACACGTTTCTTTCTAAGTACTAAATACTTGTCTAATGTTCATTTGCTGTCACATTTAGAACTGTAAGTTCCACCAGAAAAATGGAGTGTGTTCAATGAGATGCATTACTTACTATGTATCTGGGACAACAGCACCAGGGACTATCATGGGCTGTGGTCCTAACACAGACTGTGGCCATACCACGTTAGGTTCCTTTCAGTAATTTCGTTATAATAAGTAATGACAACAAACATTTGTAATTCTAAATGATGCTGAGAACAGTCTTAGTCCCCTTTTTGGTCAGGTATTTTTCCATAGCAGTCCATGATAAGAAAGTGTTTCACTCTAAGTGAAACTGTGCAAGTTTTTTACTTTCATACTCTAGATAAAAATTGAATCCTATTAAGTTCTGTTCCATTCTTTCCTTAGAAATTCCTAAACTATATAAAACTATCTTGGGTTCAGATCTTGTTACAACCCCCGATTTGAAACATTGTTCACGTTTGTGCACTTAGCCAGAATCTTCAAGGAGGTTTGGGTGAAGCTCAGAGCTTGCATTACATCCAGAGGAAAAAAAAGTGGCTGAATGTTTGGCTTGGCATTACGAAATGGTGATTTTACAGTACAATGACAGGTTGGCAGATACCACAATTCTTTTCCCATCAATATTTATCTCATTTTTATGAGACTTCTCATCAACTGTATTTTCCCAGTGATTATCTCTATGCTTGAGAATTCTGTAGTCTTACTTAATTTGATATTATAGTTGCAGCAGAACACAAATGTAAAGATCTGATGAAGCAAATGAGGCAAATGATGAGGATCAAGACACTAAGAACATGAACACTTATATCCCACGCACATATAGTTTCCTGACCTTAATCCTTAAATAATGGTTTCACTTTTTGAAATGTTACAGCAATTCTTTAGTTTATATTTCAAGAAGCTCATACAAAATTGAGGAGAAGCAGATGGAGGATCATTCTAGGTAACCTTTGTGTACAGTCAGGACCAAAATAGCTCCAATATTAAAAACTACCCAGAATAAATAGTTGAAACCACTGCTGTAAAATGACTGACTTTCAAGAAAAGAGTTACCCAGCCATACAAAATTTGTAATGTGAAAAACATGGAATTAGACAAAGAAGTTAATCTGATTTGTTTTCTCAGCTCAAACTGTAATGCAGTATCAAAAGAACAGTGCGGCAATCACTTAACTTTGTGGATGAGTTGTATACCTTGGATTCTACTGTTTAAAGTTTAAGTCTTTATTTAATGAAAAATATTTTTCTGAATTTATTAAGCAAGGAACTGGATTTTTAAAAAGTAATCTTTGTGGTTATCAAAGTTTTCACTTGTTTCAAAGCAAATACCTTTAAAATCATCTACACTATTTCTTGTTCTTTTGGTAAGAGAACTTTCTAGGTTTTAAATTTCACCTTTTATTAGAGGACATTTTCAAATTTTTGAGGCTACTGAACAAATGATTTCTCAGCCACAACTATGAATTACCATAGTAATTCACTTCTGACTATAGAGGAACAGAAATAAGAGCCTCCAAGTTTTCTGCCTAAGTGGTCTGATCCTTCTCTCAGTTACTGGCATATATCTGCTGAATTTTCCAATTTAGAACCTAATTTCGCATAACTGAATTCAGCAATAGATTTGCTGTTGACTTCTAAGAGATGTGTTGATGTCTTTAATGAAAAGTAAACCACAAATTGTTCTCTTTCTGAGCTGAGCTAGGCAGGAGGGCAAGCTGAAATTACAGCTTCAGTGGAGTCATATTGCCAGTCCTGTAAGAAGAGAAAAAGGTGACCAGGAACGTGAGAGCAGCTGTAATCACCAACCTCTATATTTAAAGACATCAGGGGTGGACAAAAAAAAGAAAGGAATTTTTAAAATGAACGAGTTGTCTTTGTCGGTAGTAATAATAATAATACATATGAACAAAAATCTTTTTACGTGCTCTGCATTTCACTTCTGAGCAGGTAGAACTGAGTACCCTGCAGCACTACCCCGGGATAGCTGTACATATTCTGGTGATATTATGACAATACTTGGGGTATTTTTGAACATTTGCTGTCAGGGCTGTATGTTGAATTTACACAATGTAGTATCACATACTTTGCCCCAGCAGCCTCTGAAGTCAAGTGTTGACGTCGCTTTTGCACGGGCTTGAGCAACAGGATCGGAGCTCTCGGAAACAGGAGGCAGCAGGAAACTGCCCTAGAACGAGGTGTAAAATGAGAGTTAATGACAACTGCATTGTGAAATACCCCTTGAACATTTGCTTGTTGCTCTGGGGTATTTCACAATGCAATTTCCGTGAACAAAAGCCTGGTAGAAGATGAGGAAAATGTACTAATTATTGATACCAATATAGGTACAGACTTGCCTCTGAATGTGCGTGCTTGCTTTTTTTCTCTGCAAAGACATACTCATGACCACTTTCTCAGTGGGATGAGCTATCTGTTGCAGTATATTCTAGGAAAGTCAAACTGTAAGTGGTACTTACAGAAAGCTTGAATTGTACTCTCGTATCATGAATAAAGTTTTGAACTTGAAGGAACCTTCAGATGGGAGTTTATATAAATTATATTTATTATAACTAATCATAAATCTAATAATAATAAATATAAAAGTTTACTGTTATAGATTTTCTAAGATTTATTATATAATGATAAATCTAAAAGTTTATCCTTCAGTCCAGTCACAACACAACTAACTCCTAGCACTCTACAGGTTTTAATTCTGTACAAACCAAGTGAAGGTGAAGTAGTGTTGTAAGGCAATCACCTAACATCACTGGGTTTGCAATAGAGACGTGTCCTTCCTGGTGAACTAGAAATAATTCATGACTTCTGCACGCAGTGCTAGGAATTTCAAAGTTCAAGCATATACTTAAGAGCGTTAGAAGCCTGGCAGATAAGGTGAAAGATTTGGACTTTGTTTTTTGGATTAAAGGACCAAGAAGTTTTCCTTGCTTGAAAGAAGGTTGAACTGTTGTAGAAGAGTAATGGGCAATTGCATTCTTTGTTGCAGATTTCATATTAACATTTAATAAAGGGGAAAAAAAATTGGCTAGTAGTCCTGCACTTCTGCTTTCCTTTATACATTATATCGCACCGAGAAAAACTACAGTGAATGAAAATAAAGGCTGCAATATTAACTAATGTGGAAAAAATGGAATTAAGATTACCTGTATTTGAAGTTATCCTTCCCCTGTGTATGTTAATTATTCTACAGTCTAATTACATGATCATATATTAATTTTTTCTCTAGACTCTAGACTCAGTCATGCACAGAATGGATGGTGCTTGCTGCCTAAGGATTTTTCTACATTTGGTTCAGTGTGCAGCCTCAGGCCTCTCATAGATTCAAACCACATTCTGAAAACAAAATTTTTCATTCCCACATGGACTTTTCTACCTACATTACAATATCTCAGTGCCTAACTGATATTAATTATTAGTTCCTACCACTTTTGTGAGTTAAATGGCCTCATGGCTTCCTATTTACAAAGGGAAATTGAGTCACAGCAACTTCTGCCTGTGGCAAGTAGTGTAGAAAATGTCAGCCAACATGGTTAAAGTCAGGTGATGTCATGAGTTGCTAATTAGAGGATCTAATGATAGAAAACATCAACACATTTGTAAGTGAAATTGTGTTCTGTACTCTCTAATACTTTTTCAAGGTTTTTTATAGTTACTTCCAGCACTCTAGGTTATATCAGTAGTAAGAACACTTTAGCCTAGAATTTCAAGAGCAATTATATAGTGCCTTCTTATAAAGTACTGGAGTAATAGGATCAATGCCTAAAGCTGCTATAGCTTGTTTATTTGTGAGCTGTGATCTCGCAAACAGAACAGGGTCATTTTAGGCAAATACTTCAGAGTAACTTCAGGAGACGTTTCCAAGGAAATTTTAAATGCCACAGGGGATTGTAGGAGCATGCTCATTCTTCAGTGAGTACTGCATAAAGCTATACTTTCAATATGCTGAGTATCTCCACCTTGCTGTGAATTTTCTGAGAGACAAAATGATCATAACGTGACTTTCATGTTGGACTTGTGGTGACATCTCCATACAGATCACCAAGACCCCAAATTATTGTGTCACAAACTGTGCCATGTGACAACAACCAAAATACATAAAAAATGTACTCAGCTATCTGGCACATTTTACCAAATAGGAAGCCATTTTCCTGTATTATTTTTCTTATTATTATTATTATTTTAAGAGTCTGTTATCATAGGTGTGAAGGGACACACTGCTGCGTGCTGGAGCTGACAGTAGTGATCATAGTTGGTGATCATAGCTTTGCTTTTCAGAAGCAGAATATGTTGAAAACAATTCAGAATAAAGATCACAAGCCCCTATGTTTGAATAGACACTTCTAGAAGTGAGTGTGTGTACAAGAGCTGGTGCAACAGGGTAGGAGTTGGTTGTATTCCACGTGTACCACTCACTCTTCATGTGTCTGTCACTGTTACTTCTGCACTTCCATCATCTAGATGAGGATAATATTATTACATGAGGCTTCTGTGAAACTTAATACAAAGAAAATGCTTTGAAATGGCAGAGGGAAAGGTATTATATAAATATCATAAATACTGAAAACTGTGAGATGTTGCTGATGGTTGCATACTTACTCCTGGGTAAGAATTAAGAGCCTGTTCCTATTCCTTGAATTGTTTATATTTCTCACAATATGTATGAGACACACATTTTACCCATGGAGGATCCTGGGTTTTTATTTATTGAAAGTCATTAAATTTCTTTGTTTTAAAGGAATGTTGGGTGTATTTACCTGCATGGAAATTTATTATTCTACTCAGGTGCCTAAAGCCTTTGGTAATTGAAGCTGTAGTGTAAAATTTATAGTGTTATTTGTAAAGAAGCTTACTGGTAAGTAAACTAAAAAATTCAAGTATTCTTTGCCTTGAGTCTAGAGCAAACAAAATTTAGTTTTCCTTGATTCTAAACTTAAATCTACCTCCTAGGGTCTTAGTGTAAATCTCACTTACCTTATTAATAACACTGGCCTGAATTAGTAGGATAAAGGCAGCTGTAAAGCTTATCTCCTGCTCCTCAATTGTTAAGTTGTAAAATCAGGACGCTTAGGTTAAGATTAATGTTACTAAAATGCCCACTCCAGTTAATTACCAGAAGCATTCTGGGACATATCAGGACAACAGGACAAACACTGTAAATAGTTGTACCAAAATATGATTTTAAGGTAAGAAATATGTGCTGTTCATTTTATGGCTGGTTTTATTTGTGCCAGGATAGAAGAACAAGAAATTCATGCCATGGACACCTGTGCCCAATGTCTGGATGTTGAAGTTGCATAATATAGAGCATATATACACTCACAGCCTGCAGGAGTCATGATTAACTCCCTACATCGGAAAAAATTACAATCCTATAACATCCTAATGATACAGATGCTCTTGTGGATGATGAGTTAAAACAAAGGATTTGAAAATTATAAGATGAAATTAAAAAGATCTAAACTGCCCCTGCAGTCCTCCTCTTCCAAGAGAGATTAACCTCTACGTCTGATTTTTTTGACTAAAATTATTTCTGAGGCAAATTCTTTGGTATCAAAGATAACTTGAGAAGTTTATGGCCTCCCATACATCTGTTTCCTTTTTGGAAAGGTATATTTAACTCCAAAAAATTAAGTGGGTGGCTTTGAACTGCCCTTATCAAGAAACATACGAAAATCATTCCAAGATGAGATGTAAACAAAGGTTGGAGCATGCAATTAGGGAAGCTGTTTTCTGGCAACTGCTGTAACACAGCTTCTGTGCATGATTTAGCTACTTAAAGAGCATTATGGGCTGAGCAGCACCAGCTCTACCTACACTTAAGCCTCTGGATCAGTCTGAACGTGAGTCAAAGCTTTGTGCTTAGAACATTAAAGCAATCCACTACACAGCATGTACCAAACTAAGGAGCTGTGTGCTCTTTTAGTGTTATTCCAGTTCTATGTTAACCCAGGAATTCCTAGACACGTGTGTTTTTGCTGATTATTTCATTACCACATGAGAGACTAATAGCATGATCTAGGTGCCGAATATCTAATCCCATAGGGGGATTTGGTAATGCAGATGTCAATGACCTGGCAGAGTATTTATGTTAATGGTTTCCAATAATGGATCAGGGCTCAAGTTTCCTGGGTGTGCCAAAGGCTCTCCGTATTTTACGGCACAGCAAACAAGTCTGCTGCTTTCTTGATCTGTACATGTCTGATCCCAAGTGTGGAGCTCTTACCTGGAAACTGAACAGTTCTAATTGCTGTGACAAATACAATATTTCAAGAATGACTTTTTTTTTTTTAAAGAAAACAATAATGTAAAAACCCCTATGACTGCCCTCAAATCGATCAGAAAACAAGATGTTCCCCATCCAGAAAAGCCCAGATGACATTTTAATTGACCAACAGATAATCATTTTTGATTCACGTGCTTTTTATATGCTACAGTTCATGACTACTGAGTTTGAATCAATTATATTTACTAAAACAACACACGGGCATCAAAAGCATATCTGTTTCAAAATACACCCTTTTGGGGCAGCTCCTGTATTTTTTTCAAGGATTATAAAATATGCATAAATGCAGCTGGGTTTTGGTCTTCCAAGCAGTTATATTTTGTGTGACTTGTTGTACGTGAACCGATTTATCACAGGTTCACTTACCTGCAGTTTTTCAAAGAAGCTTTTGGACTACTAAATCCTATTTTTCTAGTACACCAAGCAAGCAGACTTTTGAAGGTGTTCTTGAATTTAATTTTTCTGTTACCATACAAAGGTATTGCAGAAGAAAAATTGGTATATAACGGAAAAATCTAGAAACAGTGACCTTTCCTTTGTTATGAAAACTGAAGTCCATGATTGAACACATCAGCTGAACAGAAAAAGATGAGATATGAACAAGTGGAAAATAGGAAAGACCAAAATGGATTTCAAAAAGCAGGGATATGCACCCAGAAGGCATTGCTGCAAACACGACTGAGTGCAGAACTAATGTAGGCTGTTAGCAGATTTGCAAAACGTGTGTGCAAATCCTATTTTTGGATTAAATGAGTCATGTTAACTATACATAAGCCAAGTAACTCTCTGAGTACAACAGAAATAACTTAAAGGCAAGCATGTCCTTCAAAGAATGTTTGGGGGTAGGCATTATTATTTCTTATTTTTTTAAATGGGCAAATGACCTGTTCGTAGAACTGGCACAAGACATAAGCAGTTGCTTGGGGAGGCTGTTGACAGGAGGTTATAGACCCATATTTGCCTATGCCCATATGTAGCTGGGCCAGGCTTGCTACCAGCCAGCTCAGTGAGTGCCACAGCAATTCAGAATTTAAACTGCTATCATCTTCCTCCACCAGAAAGGAAAGAATGAGGCCACATTGCCCAAATAATATTAGTCAGGAGAACACAACTCCCTCCCAGCAGGGAGGTTCAGTGCACTCTGTCAGGAACCAGCTTCCTGTCCTTCACATGAGGAGCTGCTCCCTGAGTCAGCCCTTTTCCCTTTCTATACTGAACTTGAAGCTACATAAGAGGTGAAAGTTGCAACTGGAGGTTATGTGTCTTCCTGAAGGTTCCTCTTCAGCAGACCCAAAAACTTACATAACTGGCTGGAGATTAGTAGTTAAGGTGCTTACAACAGATCTATAATTACTTTCTGATTCAAACATCTCCACTTGTCTCTTGGGCACAACAATAATTCATCACGTTTCAAATGCTTTGATGTTCTACATTAACAAATGTATCCTCAGACATGATCCTGCTATAGAGAAAAACTGGAGGCAAGATAAGCAGATGTGTATTGGGATGGTCAGTGTGGGATTCTGTGGCTAAACTGATGGAGGATAAGGTAGAAACCATCGGCTTCTCTTCTCAGAAAGACAGATCTATTGAAATCTGGATCTATTTTCTTAAGCATCTAACTGGCCCAGTTTTAAACTCTTTATTTCAGACATAGCTGACTAACAGGATTGACTTAGATTTGTGCTAACAGTCCGACATAAACCAACATGAACCCCGTCAGAATTAACTTTAAGACTTCCTGGCAACAAGAAGTTGCAGTTTCCTTACTGCAGGAGATGCTGGATTTAGTTGCATTCAGAAGTAATCACAAGTCCTCAATCTCTCAATTTCCTAAACTTACTCCTAATTCTAGTCTTATTCATATCACAGTGAATAATTCTCATTCCACAACTAATACAGCCCTGAAGGGTTGCAGAGGAGGAGTTACTGAAGTGGTGCAGAATTTGAAGAAGGAGAGGCAAGTGTAAGAACTGGTGCAAGTAAGGGCAAGTGGCTTCTTTGTAGTTATAGTGGGGAATAGATGACCATAGGGCTCTAATCATCACAACATAACAGTGTTCCTGGAGTGTTTGGGCAGGTCCTGGTATGGAGCTGTAGCTAGAGGTAGGATTTCCAAGAGTACCTTTTGAGAAGGTACAACACAGAATGGGCTATGAAATATGACAAGGGTCAAAACTGGTACTAGGGTTTAGACTGTAACATTTAGAAGCTATGTTTAGTGTTAAACATCAGATAAACAGTTACATTAGGGAGGAAGCCATTGCTGGCAGATATTGTCTTATACTTTGCTGTAGGAGAGGATCATTTTCTCTGATAGGGTATTAGGAATAAAGATAAGGATGAGGTACAGGCTAAAGAAACTAGGATTTACAAAACCTGCTCCAAAGCATCTATGAGCCAGACTCCTAACATTACCAGCTCTCTTTATTGTGCATGCTTTATGGTAGCTCATCATTCTGTCTCCAGGCATAATCCTGGATTGAACCCTGCTCTTTTCATTATAACTCAGTCCTTCTGAGGACTGTGTTGGATCACCATGTACAGGACCCAGTACACTTCCAGAAGCCACAACAGCACACTAGTTTTTTTCTGTGAATTAGAGTTGAAGAATTAAATAGTATCCTTAGTCAGCTATTTGCCAGGATATCTTGCCAATGCTGCCACCTCCACATCCCTAACCACGTTTTTAGGTTGAGGAGGAAGCTGTGTGTTCCTTCAAGAGGATTCACGGGTTATTTTAATAAAAGTACAGGTGATGTGTTGTAGGCAAAATTTTAGTAATTACAGTCTGTCTGATATCCCCTGCTGAAGCTGTTCACTTTCCAGCAGAGCATTTTAGAGTCTTTTCTTCAGAGACCACAAGGGTGTTATATTTTATAGAGAATGATACAATTCTGAACTACTATTGTGATTTGTGGTAAAATACACCCTGTGTATTGGAGATTTATATGAGTGAACTGTACCATTCCAAAGCTGTTGGCTTTGTGGTATAAGTTTAAAGCTCCAGCAGCTTGACCAGCAAAATGGTTTATCCTCTCACTATTGCTTTGTGATTGAATCTCAACTATATAATCAATCAAGTCTCTCATTTGTTAAAGCATTTTCTATCCTGTGATAGAATGTGAGACTGAAAACAAGAAATATATGGAAGCTGCCATTATATTTTCAGGCTGAAGTTATTAGAAGATGAAGCATGAATTACTGGAAAATATATTTTTTTTCATGAAACAGAAAAATCAGGAAAAAAAGGGAATATGATTAGACAGCTCTGTATTTTTCATATACAAAAGTTACAATTTTCAGATACAGTTTTCTCTGCCCAAACTCTATTTGGGCAAATTACATGGTTGGTAATTTTGTGTTTTGCAAAGTATTACAACCAGTAGAATTCATAAGCAGAACTGAGCATTAGGTTCTTAAATCCCTACTCTGGTTAAGAAAATCACCTGTGCACATTTGTTAACTGGTGACTGGAAGTTGAAGTCCCCTAAGTAATACCAAGACACAGTAGTCTACATTACACATCATTAAAAAGCACTTTTACATTTCTGAAACCCAAGAAATCAACTACGCAAACATAGGAAGAATTAAAGCATTTAGAGATATTTGAACACTTGTGAGGAGACACCTGCAAGACAGTCATGTGCATTTATTATTACTGATGTGGCCTGCAATCAGAACATCAGTCAAGGACTCATTCTGTCACAACATTTACTGTCAAAAAGATAATGCTCACCTACAGCTAACAGCTAGAGAGACAGCAGTAGAATATATAAATGTCTTATATGAGAGTTGAGGGCAGTAGCTTAACTTTTCTTTACTTTGCACACAGCAAAGGGTTGCAACAGATCAGCAGTTTAAATGGGGTTCAAAATGTATGCTAAAAATACCAACCAGGTGGTGCAAAAGAAAGCAGCAATTTTGTTCATTGTCTTGCCCCTGCTAGTCCTTGGCTCAGCTGTTTAGCCTATACTAACAAATTCTTTGCATTTAGTTCCATAGTTTCAGAATCTTCTGAAAAGAAAGAAAAAAAAGTACTTCTCTAAAATGTCTTTCTAGTTCTTTATAGGTGACACCTGATCACTTCCCAGTGGGATCCAATAAGAGCATGTGCAGTGATCCTGCTTCTAGAGTCCTCACCTTTAGAGGACTTCTGTAACAAATACAGAACAGTCTCATTTAAAGACATAAGACTCTTATTTTTAACCATAGAAACTTATTACTTAGGCACATGCTGAATCATATTATTCCAACATGATTCACAATAGAACCACATTTACACACCCACAACTTGAGAATTTTGAAAAGGAAAAGGGAAAAACTAGTATTTTCTATGTAATTCCTCTCACCCTTCCACAAGGTTTGAAGAAACATTGTTTGTTCTCCACTGACATGACCTCCCACCTCTACACTTACATCACAGCTGCCAAAAACTCAAGCTGGCTAGGGATGGGCACAGGAAAGGGAAATTATTTGTTATTGACTACTAGCAAAGAACTAGAGACCAGACTACAGTAAAATCTGTGTGTGGAGAGAAAACATACATTATATCACGTTTCTGGGCAGCAAAATAATGGTCTGAAGGCAACAGCCACATTGCACACTTGTTGTAGTCACCGACTTCTCAATACTTAATCTATGGTTTGCAATTAGATTACAGAAAGAAATATGTTCTAATTTTTATTGTAACGACAAACATCAGGTATAAGGGAAGCATCAGGGCTGTGGGTAGTGTGTGTTGTGTGTCAGTAACTGCCTTCTGATAGCCCTGAAAAGGGTCTTACACTCTTCTGCTCCTGAAGAATTTATGAATTTGACCTCGGCAAGACAAGGCACACACTCTTCATCCTGTATGACTGAAAGCAGGAGGGCATTCAGGAAGACAAAGTATTACCACAGCAAGACTGCAGACCTTGTGCCAGGCTGCCAGCAGTACTGGGGTTGTCAGCAGAGCTATCAGTGGAACTGAACAGAAACATTAGAAAGGATGCATAAGACACCTTTAAAGGGCTGACATCTAGATACAGTTACTTGAAAAAACTCACCGCTGTGACTGACATCTGCACTGACGACCTGCCAAAAGCTGCCTATTAAACAGCCAGGCTGAGCAGGTCTCTGCTGCTCCACTGGACATCCAGGGATGTCAGACAATCACAGGGTCCCATTTGTCAGTGGAGGAGCTCACGGCGCCGGCTCCGCTGCGAGGGTCCCACTGGAGTTGGTGCCCTGGCACAGCACGTGCCAGCCTGCTTCCCACTGGGCCAGGGCAGGATGGGGGAGACAGTTGTGGCCGGGGCTGGAGGTGGCCCCAAGCTGGCAGCAGCAGGACACTCAGCGCCCAAAGCTGCTCCTCATCTCAGTTTTATGCTTTCCCCTCACCTCATTTTCCCTCTCCTGGCAGCCGCAGTTCCTGGCCTTGTGCTGAAGCAAAATTCCAGAAGCCTGAAGCTCTCTCTGGGAAGATTGCAAAGTGCTCAGAGATGACGATAATGGCTGCAATAGAGATCTCCAGGAGAAAAATAAAGCAGGTTCCATCATTCAAGGCTTTATTTATTGTACACTTATACTGCAGTTTGCTTCACAGTTTGCTGACACTTGTCCTGTTTGGGTGCACAGATTTTGGGTTATTCACATAGCTCACTAGGCATGGCAAAACTAGAGGTTGGTTTAAAAATGCCCCTTAGAAAATATAGTTGAATATATTTTTTACTATCTTTCTGTACTATTAAAGTTTTTAAGAGGCAGCGGTACTAATTCTTCAGCGTCAACATGATTTTTTTTGCCTATCACTAGAAGCAAGATGATAGAGTCAGACATTTTCAGAGAAGAAATAAGCATATATTTTCAGACAAGAAATAAGTGTATATTTTCAGAGTTCTATATTAAATTGATTAATATTGCTGATGTTTTACCTGAAAAAATACTTTTAGTTTACTCTGGTTAACAAACAAAGCAAGAAGCTTCTGCTGTCACAGGAAATAATTACATGAAGGAAAAAAAAGTGCTTTATATGAATTTTGCTTTGAATGGTGAATGTAAAAGATGAGTTGATTATATGAGGGTCATTATATTGGCTTGTAGAGACCAACTTGATCCATGTCCTGATGAGTGCACAAGTGGCTAAAATTTATGTTTGGAGAAAAATTATATAACTATGGGGAAAGGTAATACATATAACAGCACATGGTAGATTTATTACCTTACATTACCTTATATTCCCTTGTATTCCCCAACTTTGAAAGTTAAAAGTCTAGAAGTTACTTGAACATAGGACTAAATGATCCATGAAAAATTGCACTTGTATCAGAATGTATGGTTCCCCATATAAAGAGCTGAAAGTCAAAGCCATGCAGCAAACAGGAGGGATGCTTCCTGCTGGCATTTATTACAGTGCTATCGAGCCCCATTAATCCTAGGAAGCACTTTGGCATCCTTACTGAACATGTCACCAAGAAATGAGGTGACAGAGAAACAGCAGAAACTGTTAACATTGAGATATGCCCAGAACAAGAGGCAGACAACAGAGGGGTGTGACACACTTTGTAGTTTGAATGAACATCAGTTCAGAATTTGTAAGGTTTTTTTATGGAAAGGGCCTTAAAGTACTTCAAGTCCTAGAACAGTCCTGCAGGTATCCCTCTTCCCTTCTGTTCAAAATAATTAAAACAATGTTCTCTTCTGGCATAATTCATTTTTACTTACGTAAATCAGTTTCCTTGCATTCATAACCCTCCTTGGGACTAATTGTTTGTTCCTCTCTTTTTCTAATTTTTTTTTGTGAGCTTGCACTTTCTATTTTTTCCTGCCCTCCGTAGCCTGCAAGTTTCTCATTCCCTGGAAAGCCATTTTCTGTACAGCTGTGTTTTCCAGCCTTGTCTTCCACAGCTTGATGGTTCCTGGCATTCACTTTCTTAATTTTCTACTCTTGGCTTTGAGAACTCTGTAAAAAGCCCAACTCTGAGCAGGGCTTGAGACTTCACTGTGCAATATTTGCCCAACTGTTTATTCTCTTCTCCCCAGGCTTTTTTTTTTTTTTTCTTAGCTAAGCGAAACACTTTGGCTCTAGGATGAGAAACGACCATGATTTTATCAACTTTTCTCATCCCATAATCTTTCTTGCTATTCTTTACATCTTCAAACAATATTTCTCTCCTATTTCCAGAATGGTGTGTGTGATTTTGTTTACCCAAAAGGACTCTTCACCGTCTCCACTTTTTCCTACCCTTAAATGCTTAGGATTCATTACAAGGGTATTGACCAACTTTCCTGGAAACCAACAGGAATTTCTGTCACCTCAAATAGAAGACAAATCTTGAAATAAATCCTGAATATTCTAGTACATATTCTTCAGAGAAATATGACAATTAGGTCACCTTACCTACCCACCCCTAAATAAGGACAAGAAATTTGGTCATTAACTTCTTCTTTGGAAACCTAAAATATGCCCTGAATTGCAAAGTATTTATTATCCAGGTAGTTTCATTGCACACAAAATGGAAAAAAACTCAAAACCACAGAAGCAAGAGTATGAAAACTGCAAGGGTATGTTTTGAACCTTTTTAACTGCTACTAAAATACAACAGTTAAAAAACACAACAAAATTGGGAAAAGTAGAGGAGCAGAGATGACAAAATTTTGTCTCTGTTGTTCAACTGGCAAAGGAGTTTTGTCTGGTAGAACCAAGAGTAGACAATTCTGAGGATGGCAAAGATGTGCTGTAGTCGTAGTGAATTAAACTGGATGTGTAGTTATGCATCCAGTAGAGATTCAAAACAAAGAACAAACTAATAAGCTTTACAGATATCTCAGAAGATAGAACCATGAAAAAGTTCAATTCAGTCTCTGAGCTGGTGTGACAGGGATGGTGAAGTATGCTCACCACGAATAAAAATAGAAAACTTATAAGTACCTAAATGAATCAAGAGCCTCTTAAAACACATGCCCTACAGCATTTGCTTCCAGCAGTTTTGACACATTTGTCCATCAGTATATGAATCAAAGAGACTAGCTTGAGAATATTTGCCTTGGAGAGAAGGAAAACATAAAACAAAACAAAAAAGAGAGAGAAAATTTTTCTTCGGAGCAACTTCCATTTCTTGCTATCAGAACACTGTAAACACTGTTTTATGTACAAGTTGCCAGGCTTAACAATATTGTTCCCATGTTGAAGTTTCTTCAATTGTCTGCCACGTTTGACTGCATGCAAGTAATAATGCTCTCATGATGAGAAAGAGGAGGAAAAAAAAGCAACTAGCATTTTGTGTGCCAGGAATAAAAATCTTCAACGCTTGAGAAGAAACACGATAAACAACTGCTAAAGAAACTTCTTCCTGTGAAGAAAATGTTACCAGAATATTATTTAGGTTTTCCAGAGAGAAAATAGACTTATTTCACAGGACACCTAACCGCATGAGCAGGGAGGTTGGACTAGATGACCCACTATAGATCCCTTCCAACCTGACCCATTCTGTGACATTAATAAATTAACATGATTTTTTTCACCATATCTCATCGACCTCATATCTCATATTGGTAGATACAATAAAACTAATAGACACTATTCTTCTCATGCCTTCCATATAGCAGATGTTTTGGATGCAACAAAAAGTAATAACTCATGTAATACACTACAAAACTCAAACCAAAATACAACTCCCTTAAAGCATTGTCAAAAAGTTAATTCCCTAAAAATAAACTTAAGATTCAGAAATTCATTATAAATGTATTAATCATATTACAGTATTTAGAGTGTCCTGCATTTCTAATCTTTCTGGCTCAGTTCAGCTGTGCTTCCATCACACTTCACATGCTCCATTTGGACTTTCACAGGGCAGGAAGCACAGGACCTCTCATCTGTAGTACATGGACTATATAAAGAAATTGAAGGCAAAGAGCAAGAGACACAGATGAACAGTCACTGCAAATCTATAACGATGATCCAGCACTGGCTGTGTGAACTGTAAAATCTTTTCCAAAAAACCCCACAAACTAATTTATCATACTTTTATACATTGAAATGTACATATTGACACATGCAATAAAATATGTTGTTCTCTGATATTTTATTTGTTTATTATGCTGCAATGAGTTGTCAAAAATATCTTTCCGCAGATCAGGCAAAACATCCCACAATCTAATGAAAACAATGACAAAGACATTTGGTCACAGAGCCGAAGTGTTTGTCATCTGTGCTTGCCAACAGCAAATCCCACACCAGCTAAAGGCAGACAAACTGCTTTCTCTTCCACTGTGCTCTGGCAGCTGCCAAAAATCAAAATTGGACAGATCGTACGTAGAAAAAATTTGGGGAGTTCAGGACAAATTTGAGGCATATGGTCACTGTACTACATATAGTTATCTATCACCGGTTGTTTGACAGGAAAATATTATTTTTCTGTCTTTTATGTTCTAGCTTTGCCCTACCAATGCCTCTTATTGAAATTTCGAGGTCAAATGTGACCACTGCTTGCTGCAGGGTGAAGATTTTTTTTTAATGATTAGGCCCTAATCCAGCTCCAATTAAAGTCAATGAAAAGACTCTAATAGCTACATTGAACCAGGCACAGTGCCAACGCTCCCAGACTTTGCAAAAGCCCTAAACAAAGGTGCTTATTGTACAGCAGATCCCACATTCACTAACCCAGCTATCTACATCCAGGGAAATGGTAGCCAGGTTTTTGCAAACTGCTGTAACCTTTCTGTCAAGGCATTGACTAGCAAAAACAATGGCCAGGTTCACTGGAAAACTAATGAAAATAATAGGAAAGAAAACACAAAACCACATTTCAGCCCTTCATGAATATGAATTATATTGTTTGGATTCTTGGTAAGGAGTGCTTGTGAATCGCCACTTGCAAGCACTGTGGTAAAGTGATTTAGAGAGGCAGAACATTATGGAGAAGCAGAGATGAAAGGGAAATTCAGTCAGACCAACAACTTGGAAAACTAAATAACCAAACAACCCAAAATGTGCAAGACCATCCCACCTCAGGATATAACGGGCAAGAGCAAAATTAACCAGCCATTAGCCACCCTCAGCAGTACTTTACGTGCTCGCTGGTGTCTAGGCACGGATGAAACCAACTCATGAACCAACCCATGGTCTGGTCTCCCAAGGGCAGGGAGTAACAGGGATCCAGGTTTGGGAATGCTGCTGTCCCCTGTGAATTGGCACAATGTAAAAGGTCTTTGCCAGCAGTATTGGCCTATGGTGCTGTCGGTGCTCTCTACTTTGTTGTGCTGTGCACAAGTGGGTGTTCTCTGGGAGAACACACTGCTTTAGGACCAAAGAAATTTGGAGACTAATTCCTGGTTTGGCATCAGGTCAAATGCTTGCTGGATGGACATAATCTAGCAGTTGTGTAATTTTGTCTTTTTGAAGTGGTTAATTATAAGGCAGAGGTTGTATCCTGCTGGGTTGGAACAGATTAGTAGAATAGGAACCTGCTCTTTCTCAGCTAGGACTTCACTACTCTAACTTTATAATGGAACAAATATCACCTACACTTTTTTGTCTAAGTGCTAGAGTTCTTAAATAACTGCAGAACCCAAAAGGCTCTTCTGGTTTCTAATAGTTAATCGAGGTTATATGCAGGGTGATCTCTCCACAACAGATTGTTCCTATAGATTGTATTTATTAACAGACTGAAAGGGGTTAAAAGAACTTTAGTTTGAGTTTTAGGTTTTGGTTTCATTAGGTTTTCTTTCTTTTTTTTTTCCATTCTTTCCCCCCAGAAAAAAAACCCCAACAATGAATTTCTTTGTGAATCTCTAGAATAAATTACTGCAGCACTTTAAGTGTAGAGAGCAGAACTTTTTGTATGCCATGCCAACTGCTCTACAAAGTTTTAGAAGAGTAGGTGCTATATTAAATCCACAGCACAGTGTTTGTTGTGCGTTTGCCAGGTCCAATTAAGCAAAATTTATCAAGGCTGGCAACAATCAGCTTGTTTCATCTGCTCCTTGAAAGGCCTGATCCATATTTTCTGTGAGAGAATTAATGGTTGGTCTGACTTAGAATACTGATCACCACTCCAAGAAAACAGTAAAAGATAAAGAAAGCTGAAGAGACCAGAACTGTCTGGAGAGTGTATTATCCTATATTCAAAGTATTTCAGTTAATACTCTATTTTTATCCTTTTTTTTTTTTTAGTTTAGTACAGACAGAACATGATTAATTAACAGGCAACAAAAAGGCCTGGGTTTAACCATCATGCATGACATGAAATTGGCAAAATATCCTTTTTTTCTGTTAGCTGGAATCTGAGATACTGTCTATCATCTTACTGGAAATCTATAACTAAATCACCATAACATCAGTTCTGCAGCACACAGCCGGTCTGATGGATATTTCATTTGCTCTCAATCCAGCCTCTCTACCTCTCCACTGGCTTTTGTTGATGGCAGTAAAGGAATGGTGTAAGAGCCCATTTGAGAGTCGTGATGCTAGACCAGCAGAGGAAAGATTGGTACAGCAGTGTCAGGAAAGATCACAGAGTAAGTTACACTGCACACTGACAATTTTAGTGTAGCCCACTGTACAGGAAATATCACATGCCAGAGTGTGGAGCAATGGAAAGATATTGTACTACAAAAAAATTTGTGACAAGCTCTTATCATTGTAAAAAAAATAAATATAAAACTTGTGCTGCATTATTCAAGACACACAGTCACCCAAGAATACTGACAGACACTTTTTACCTATCTCCCTGCCCCTGGATTATATTCCCTGCCATTAATACGGCTCAGTCCTTTAAATGGGGAAACTGTAGGTCATTCCTCTGACAGCCTGGAGAGGTTGGTTTCTCCTGCCACTGCTTATGCAGAGGCCATCTGGGGACACTTCACTTGCTGTTCTGCCTTTAGGGAGAGCTCACTGATCATATGAAAGCAGATGGAAGTTTGTTGTCTCTTCTAAAAGAGAATATTTGTGTTTTTAAGCTGCTTGCTAGCCAGCTTGATTTCCATCACTACTACTGTTCCAAAATAAAGACTACAAATGATGTGACATAGCTAACATTCCCTTAAATCAATGCTGTCTGTACTGAGAGAATTTACTAAGCTTTGTTATCTAGAAATCTATTTAAGCATTTTGGGGCTTGGGGGAGAATTAGCAGTGATATACATACTGTACATACTGTATATATGTATACATGCTATACATACTGTATCAGCAGTGATATACAGTATGACAACTTTGTTTAACTCTCTAAAAACAATCTCTGGAAGAAAAAAAAGTCCAATGGAGAAAAAGAAAGTTGTACCTATTTGTTCCTTTGAACTCCACTGAAGAAGTTATTTTTGGACTATCATTCCACAGCTCACAGAAAGACTATACTAAAATTGCTTGGTGAGTTACCTGGAAGAACACAGCAGAGAACAATGCACCACAAGTGAAATAAATTTAATTAATTTGGTATTTTTTCTCCTCATGACTCAAAGAAACAACTCAAGATCATTTCTAATTCCAGCCAGTGGCCTCTCTTCTGCACAATTTATGACAGTAAATAGTCTACTGTTCCCTTTTCCATTAGTCCTCTTTCCCAGCTGGAGATCTAATTTTGGAATTTCTATTCAATAGGCATATTTGAGGTAATGAATTTCCAACAACCCTAGAAAGGCCCCTGTCTATTCTTCACTCTCAACTAAATTTGACAGGGGAGAACCACTGTATGACTGTTCCTCAGTACCCTTGCTCTAGTGCAGTCACTGAAATCTTCAAAATTAATCTGAAGTCAGACTCTGATGTCACCAAATTTTGGATGCCTGAAATTAGAGATTGCTTAACTAGGTTGCTATGTATGACCCACATCTTTTGGATGTCATTAATAAAGGAAAAATGGGCTTGCCAGGGGCAAGATGGGATTTCTTTCTCGGGAACGTTTATTTATTAATTTCCCATGGGTTTTCTACTCAGCCATATCCATTTCTGACAGAGGTGTTGCTATAGCTTCTCTCTTTCCCCTTTGTTTTTAACTTAATAACATTTCTGATCTATGTAGTGATTATTTTTCTGGTTTTGTTTTGCTTTGGCCTCTGAGATTACTAGCAAAAAAACCAGCATTTGCTTACAGACACCTCCATTTCCTATTCACTGTGCCTATTTAACCAAGATATAGTTTGTACTCAGTGGCAAATGGTAGTAATTGCATAATATTCACTGGCAAATACGGAGGTAACAGCAAAAATGTCATTTTATTAATAAAGCAAATAATAATGGAGGTCATTTAGTTAGGATGTGCTATATCTCTGCCAAGTAAGCATTTTTCCTGCTTCTTCTTCAAATGAACTGCACATGAAACAAGAGAGCCTCAATTTTTAAGCAGTAGACTACATAAGAGTTGGGAATTCTCCTGCTTCCCCTAATCAGGCAGCGGACAGGGCACTCTTGGGTACTATTCTGAAAATACACATCGAAGTTTATTAGGCACGTTCCTTGTGGCTATGAGTGTCCATTTGTTATAAACAAAGATAATACATGCTTTGTCAGGGCATAAAATCTGTGTGAAGAATCACAGCAGCCAGTACTTTCCTACTAGTTGAAAACAGAGAGCAAGTTATTTGTATTGTTGGACTCTCCAGAAGTGTTCTGTGAGCAGAAAGAAATGGCAGTATGAATGACACATTCACTATTATACACTCACCATATAATAAACTCCTCTATTCCTATTTTCCAGGACAGCTGGAGGATATCCTATCACCATTGCACTGTAGCCTGTTACACAACCAAAAGAATAAAGACCCAACATCATATCATTTAAGTTCTTCCTCTTTCTGCTGAGCCTGGTCTGTTCTGTGAACTTTGTATTTTGTGCCATAGGCAAACAGAGCATTGGATGACTCTACCTGCTTATTTTGAATTTCATGCTTAATCTTTCTATCATATTCATCTATCAAAACATAAAAATACTTCAACTGAGTTAAAAATGTCATGAATGGAAAATGGGATTCTCACAACCTCCCAGTCACAGTTGCTCAGTTGCTTCTGCTGTGTGATATGTATTTATTGCAATCACATGCCTGTTAAAAGCAAGGGACTGATTTTGTGTAAATCTCACTCAGAGCTGTGAAAGTTTGGTTTCATTGTCAACCTCAGTAAACCACCGAGGGATGTGTTAAGCTGTCCTGAGCACTCAGAGCTCAGTGTTTAAGTGCTACACTGGAACTGACCTCAGGCAAAGTGGTTACAGATTCCCATGCACTGGAGGGAAAGGAAGGTGTATTTTGTATAATATCAGTCACTTGTCTACATGCCTAGATTTGTGTATAGCTTTATATAGGCAGCATGGACGCACAGCATATGGCGCCATACATTATTTTTTTTTTTGGAGAATTTACTGAGGAAGCCAAACACCAAAAAACAAATACCAAAAAGAACATTTCTGTGTGGCTATTCTGTGAGTGGTTGGGTTTTGTCTGTTGGGGTTTTTTCCCTCAACAAAAAGACCGTGATCACCTCCTTTAGCCTCTCACAGGTTATCTAAAGACTTGCTAAGATCAAAGCAGTTGTCATGAAGGACAAAATGTGTTCCTGGAGAAAAAAAGCTATCAAGACTTAGTTGCAAGACAGACATCTCTTGGGTTCTTGGTTTAATCTAATGGACACACTGGATAGCGTAAGATTAGGGGTTTATGTTTCAGTTTTACCATCCTTAAAACAAGAACAGCAAGCACTGTGGGTGGTACTGTAGCTGAGAGGCCTTAACACTAATTCAAGTATTCCTCAAGGCAGGGATGCTCCTAATACAGCCAGAGGGACACTGTCTACTGAACACTTGGATTAAATATTGTATTGCCCTTCCTCAAACCCTGAATTTTAAATGACTGGCTTTGAGCTTTGTCTTCTGCTTATAGAGAGAGAGAAGAACTGTACATATATATTGTGTAAGGAAGTTCACTACAATTATTATTTACACAGCACTTCCTCAACACCAACGGTTATACACTATTATTTTCATCTTCTTTTGTACTCTGCTCAAAAAAATAATGTATTATGCCATCACAGATAATTGCTAAGTCTTTGAATTTATATCCTTACAAGATAAGCTAGGGTAGAACAGTAGAAAAAACAGGACCTGCAATTAGTGCGGGTTAAGAGTGTTTTACTGTGCTTTTTCAAACCCCTTAAGTTGTCAATGTAGTTATAGCACTTAATTTTACAATACCCAAATCTCTAATAAAAAAGTTTAATCTACAGCTTTATTTTCCTTTTAAAAAGATGTTTTTGTGAGTCTCACAAAAGCATTTATGTCGTCAAATCGCATAGTTAATGGCTAAAAGACTTCAACATATCTAATGCATTAGTTTTTCATAAAAGTTCTTCTGAAATATCATAGAAGTAATATTTTCCTTGCTGGAAAAAGTCAGTAAACACTGAATGTAATTTATGTTTGTAACTTTTGTCTGCCCCATGAAAACAAGTTTTTTAAAGCAAACTTGTGGTCAAGGGATAATTTTTAAGGTCACTTAAAATTTTGAATTTGAAAGCTTTTAAATATGGCAGAGCTACCTTTTCTACTTGTGTTTACAAGACAGGATACAATGCACAAGACACGGCATAAAATTGGGACTTTAGGTAGTCAAAAAAACAATGAATCAGATGAAAATTTGTCATTCCACAGAACCATTTATTTATTCTCTTTATGATTTTGGCTTCTTTCGTCCTTCATATTTTCATCACCTTTCTTCCTACTGGATTATGATTTTCTTTACCTATTTAGTGTCTTCTTTTCCCTTCCTCTCCCAAAATGAGTACTGAAATTATTTTAGTCTTTTTTAAAAATAAGTACCTCCTCAATTAATAAATTTCTGGGGTCTTCTACTCCGTCTGTCTCTATAAAGGACCTTATTTCCTCTTCCAGAATAAGACACTTTAATTTCTGGATACTATTTTTTGAGAGCAGCTGGGCACAACAGAACAAGAAAAAAAATAAGCAAAACCAAACCTTGAGTTTTATTGCACATTTTTATCTTCTATTACAGTAAACCATGCCCTTAACTGGGCTTGGCGTTTTTATATGTCTTTGTAAAATATCAAGTGTTTGTTAGGGTTTTTTTGGGGGGGTTGGTTGGGTTTTATTTTTCGTCTTTCATGGAGAATTAGGACACGGACTTCACATGATGGTGAAAGCAAAGATATTTATTAATTATTTCATCAGTCTTTTTATACTTTTTACACAATAGGCTGCAATTGTTCATTTAGGCTGTGAGTCCTTGCTGCTAGCTACAATATTATAACATTTTTACCTATTAGCAACATTAGTTTCTTTCGTCCTTTGTTCAATTCCCTCTTCCTACCCCAGGGAACTGCTCCTCCTCACTTTTCCCATGGCTTCCGTCCCACCAGTGTAACAATGTCCATTTCTTGCTGTTTTCCCATATTAGAAATCGCTATAATCTTTGCATTTTCCAGCAAAACTGCATGTTCCAGGCAATTTAAAAAATAAACAGTTAAGGAAACTTTTCTATCTGATCAACCAGGAATTACTCTGGGTGTCCCATTTGGCTTCCTACTTTGGCTTCCTACTCACACAGTCAGACCAGGTTTCCTCACCAGCCCAGCCCCAGGTTTCCCATAGGAGAATCTCAGACCTCTGGATCCTTAAAGCAATTTATTCACAGTGCAGGAACACAGAAACAGTTTGAGATGTTGACTCCAAGGAGGGACCCTGAACAAAGAACCCCACGGCTTTTATTCCCTCACAGTCTATGTGTGTGATAGTCTGGGGTCTACTGATGAGCCGCCAGCTCCTGCCGTGCCCAGGAGTGTCCAGTCACCTGACTGGGCCACAGGTCCCTGTGCCCTTTGTTGTGCAAAGGGTTTGTGCCCGTTCACAGACTCTTGACTGGTGCTGATGCCACTTCCTGCCTCTCAGAGTTCAACCTGCAGCTTGTACTGCACTAAATGTGTTCCTCGACAACACACCGGTGATCCACCCACTCCAGACGCCAGCATTAGAGCACAAAACAAAGCAGTGGCACAAATTTGATCACCTTGGTGCATGAAGGCCATGGAAGGTTGCAAAAATTAACCTATTTTAGGATTATCATTACAGTGAGCCTAAAAAATAAGCTGGGGAGAGAGGAGTGAGTCTTGATAGTGGCTGTAGTCTCAGCTAAATAAAATCCAGGTCTGAAATGCATGGAGTTCACTAGCCAAAGCTGTGATTATTACGGGGTTAATGAGTAGGTATGATTGCACAGGAATATGCTCTTCTGCGTGTTTTTTGTGAAAAATTGCCTATTACAAATCTTTCACCCTTTCAGTGACTGATGCTTCTGCAATGTTTAATCAGCTTAATATCTGTCCCTCCTCTTCCTGACCCTTGTAATGAATTCACTCCTAAAGTTTCTCCAACTGAAATGAGGACCTATGCTTTTCAAAGGACCATCGACATCCCAATCTAAACAGATGACAAAAGGTTAAAAGAAGGAGACTATTTCATCCTCACTCAACAGACAGAGAGCTGTGGCCCAGAATAAGTGGGTCATTTTCTCAAATCTCTGGTGAGGTAGTTATTAAATCACATCTCATACATCTCACTTCAAGAACTCTTGTTCACAACTATTTCTTTGCTGAGGATTCCTACTGAATAAGGAAAAAAAATAATTTTGTAAGGAAATTGTTCATAATAGTCAAGGAAATCTAAGTCTCCAGAACACGACAAACTCAACTGACTCATAGTTTTGACACTGGGCTTTCTGGAAGGCTATAAAACCATTGTAAACACCATCTTTCTGTCTTTAATATAAGGAATATACTGGCTAGAATATCTCAATATTAAGATAAAACCATGTCTGCTGTTGGGCAGACTGATGGTTTGGCAGGAGTCAAAAGTTAATGTAGCAGCAGGACAGAGAACTCTAAGGACTGAGGAGAAACAATACACATACAAATACATCTGCTTTGATTTGCTAATGATAGCTCTCAGCCAGACTACAGTATTTGAATGCCTGGTAGCCACTGAAAAGTGACAGGAGTTATAAAGCAAATCACAAAGACACAGCTATTTGGAGTGACAATAATTACATAACTGAAAATTATTTACTTTTATGCATTTAAATGGAAACAACTTAAATAGGCCTCAGATTTGGCACTATCTTCAGAAACACAGCCCAGAGCAATAAAAGACAAAATGTAAAAAAAACAATGCATAAGGCAGAAAAAACAGAGAAGAGAGAGAGAAAACTTAAAAAAACCCATCTTTATTTACACTCAATAAACTATGTCTAAATATCTACTCATCATGACAGTATTTGTGTAAAATGCTCTGCAAATCCAGCATGCAAGTTTTATAACACGATTGAGTTGATTAGTTTTATATGTTGTGATTGTGTTGATTAAATGAGAATTTTTTATATCTTTCAAAACATAAATAAAGTTATAATAATGCTTTACACAGCATTAAATACTACATCAATATGTTTTGGCTAGTCTTAATCTTCATATAAATGATTAAACAATTTTTTTGTACGAAAGACATTGTTGGTTGCTCCCCCTCTAACCTTCTGCTTTTCTGCCCTGAGATTCCAGGGACTCAAATTTGTGATCTCATTATGTATTATAAGGGAGTGTGGTGGGGAAGAAAAGGGAAAATGCTGTTTGATGGGAGAAGATTTATCTCTATTGTTTGGAACAAACTGAATATTAATGTATTTTTAATAGTAGGTTAATTAACACGTCACAGAAAGGTAATAATTTCTAATTTAATATCAGCACGTGACCTTTTTGCAAAGTATGTAAACATCAAAGTTGTGGAGCAGAATACAACAAAAAGAAATCAGCACCTAATTTAGGAAATGCTTGTAAATCCAGTTCTTTTATTTATTGTGCTGTCCATGGAGTCCACTTTAAAGTACAAACTTGTGTGCTTAATGTCCACTAATTCACTGACATAAAAATAACGGGAGACTAATTTTTAAAAAAATTTCAGTACATTCTGTGCCAAATTTGGAAGCCAGGGGATTTTTTATGAGTACCTGAGAGCAAACTACATACATCATGAATCAAATTCAAGGACTGACAGGATGCAGTATTCTTCAGAGGAGTCATGTAGGTTCCCCACCAAACAAATATTATTGGACAGCATGTGATCTAAAATCAAGATTTAAATCATTCTCCATGAGTACCTTTCAGAAAAGATTGGATTGATAGATATTACCATAACCTTGACAGTCAGCTATTCTGAAAAGGAATGATTTGCGTCAGAGCTGAAATTTAAGGAGTTCTTTTTTTGATTTCATTGGCTGCCACAGGGCTGAAGCTTCTCCCATCTATGAAAAGCTTCAGGACTCCAAAAGTTGAATGCAGATATACCAACCAATAAATAATCCAAGGTGAAACACCGTGTATACCAATTGCTAGCAAAGTTTTATGATCATTCTGATAATTATTGTGGATTTATACTGAGGCAAATTGCCATGGAAAATGTTGTCCCTTTGTTAAAAGAAAAACAGAAAAGTGGGAAGTTTTTTTTCTCCCCCTCAATTTCAAAGCTCCCATTTCCTAATATAATATAGTAGACTTACGGTCACCGGTTTAAAATAGTGTAGTAGACAAAAATTTTGTGCTGTCTTATGCCAATGAGATCACTGAAATTAATCTGATCTGCTGTTTGTTATATTGTTGCATATTTTGTCCTTTTACCCTTGCAACTCAACCTCAAGTGAACAACAGCTATTGCTCTTAAAACTTTGATATCTAAAAATTTATTAGAAACTTTTGGCGGATATAAACTATAACTCCTTAATTTTTATCTTTTTTCATATATGAAGACAAGCTTAGATACTGTCTTTTAAAAAATTCTAAACTATATTGGCAATAATACCTGCATAATGCATATTTTAGTATACACCTATGCATTATGCAGGTAACAATTACCAAGCATTTTCTAACAAATTTGAGCCAAACTATTTAGCAAACCAGCTTTTTTTTTTTGCTTTTTTTTTTTTGCCAGTCACCTTCAAAAAAGAATCAGATTATCTAATTTTAGGTGTCAATTTAACTGTGCTTTGCTGCTCTATCGAATAGTTATACCCGGAATAATTCTGTAAGGAATAGAACAGCAGAATTGTTCAGGATACATACAATATGCCTGCCCACACATCTGTGTTTGCAAATTGGCTTGTCAGCACTCTTCAATCCCAAATCAGACCCAGTTATACCTATCACAAAACCCATAACATTTGTTTCACAGTTCCTGATATAGTGCTGTCTTGTAGCTGTCTATCCAAAGACAATTTTCAGTATATTTATAGTAATTTCATCAGTGAAGTTTTACTAGCAGCCCTACAGACAGTAGCCATGAGGCAAAATACATAATGTTCCTCATCCCATCTTATCCATCAGCTTACATTAATTTTCTTTGTATCTCAGAATGTTATCACTGTAAATTTAGTTCCAGGAAAACAGTCATTCTTAGAGTATCTCTGCTAAAAAATGTAAAGTATTTCTGTATAAAGTTGCTGAGTTAACAAGGAAAAACAGAAGAGCTTTTCATCCTTCAATGTTATATTGATTTTGCCTATGAGAGAGCAATCAGATACATCTTCATCTATGTTAAAGTTTCAAAAACATGACAAAATGGCTTAAAATAGGAAATATTAAAATGTGTGTTACCCTTAATACCCTGTCAAACAGCTATTCAATTTTCTGACAAAAACATGCCTAGCAACAGCCAATTTTTAGATGGTTTTAAGAACAGAAACTCAAAGCCTGTGGAAGACTTTTGTATCAATCCAATCACAGCAGACAGTTTCTGTAAAGGATAGCAGAACTTATTAGAAAAAACATACTAAGAGAACTTATTAAAAAAAAGTTGCTTCACCTGGAGAGGTGGATGTAGTACAATTGCAGAAGAGCTATTGGGTTGTGGGAGACCCTATCAGGAGGGTTGCAGCAAAGCAGCAATGGATGTTGAACTGTTTGTGGGTTTTTGATGAATGTTTGTCCAAATGCCAATGATGTCTGAGGATATTTTGGCGTAGACATGTTATTCTTGCTTGGGGAAATCAGCCAGCAGTGCATTCCTGTCCTGTCTGTTTTAGAAGTCCTGGGCACTTCTGTCTCGTGTCACAAGGGAACAGATAGACCATTCCATATGTAAAAACGAGTGAATAATACTATTAATTATAAATTTTAGGGTAATGACCTATTAATTAGGGGAGTGAAAGGGAGGATGCAGTACAGCAATTGCATCTAGTACAGTGTAATGTATCATGGGATGAGGGTTGATGATACGAAAGAATCAATGCCATATTTCCTTGAAAAATTGAGAGATTCTCATATTAAATAAATATGAGATGCCATAAAGAAATTAGACAAGATAATAAATTTACTAGGATAAAATCTGACTGTGTCAGAAAGACACAGGGAAGAGAACTAGAATGGTTTTAAGATGTCTGAGTTTGACATAAATGTGATTTACATCAGAAAAAAATGGAGATAGCTTCTCTCAAGCAGAAATGATCCTTCTGATCTTATGAATTATGATCATCTAGGCAGGGACATAAGGGAAATAGAGTATGTTTATCAACAAGTGAGTTCTCGATGACTGATCACAACAAACAAGACTTCAAACAGGTAAATTTATCACTACACTACAACATGTCTGGGGATCTCTCAAAAAAGTCTGGGGTAAAGGCAAACAAGAAAACCAAATGTGAGCAAACAATTGCTGGATAAGAAACATAATTTGATCTCTAAGGGGTTTACTCATATAACTAATTTTGATTTTCAATTAAGTTATTTTGGATTTCGTCTGTGTTTAGATCTCAAAGTGAAATTACATTTTCAATTATTGTTGGTGAGCAAAGATCTGCAAACTAAAGCTGCTGTGATTCACAACACAGAGGTGCTGTAAAAAGAGCCAGGAAGACAAAACCAAGTAAGATTAAAGTTCTGCTTCAACCTTCTGTTCAGTGTTCAGAACAGCATGATGTCACCTGCCTTATGAATAGTGGAGACTCATTCACCACTTTGACAGCAGTGCCAGATAAAACACTCTGGATAGGAACCCCTAGGAATTGACAAATTGAAAAGCTGATAAAAGACATTCATATATTTTATATGGCCTTTGGTAACCTTAAGAACAGGAAATCAATTATTCTTGTTATTATTTGATACATGACTGTCCATAATAAGTGAGTATACAACATCTGGAAGGCTGTAGTTCCAAAGACTTGGTGACTGGCTGAAATTCAATAACAAAGGATTGACTTCTGGAATATCATCTGTTGGACTGATTACATTTCTTCCTTCCCAAAAATAAGCATGTCTAGGAACTTTTCAGCCTTTAGTTTAAAATCATGACTTAATTATTCAAGTCCTGTTAAAGATGAAAATTCCTGTCTCTCAGGTATCTACAAGCAAAAATAATTGAGAGGACATTCTGGATATCTAAGGATTTTCCCACATCCCCTTGTACGGCCAAAGTAAGTCAAATTGCAATATTTCTAACCCCAAGGGAGAATGAGAATTAATGTCAGTTAGTCAACTTCTTAGGAGGAGTTGTTTGATATTTTAAGGGAAGGTGGCTTTCTACTTCACAAAGAAGTTCACAAAGAACAAAAGCAGAAGCAATCCTTCATCGCAAAAGAGCAGATGAGACAACGGTCACGTGTTTTCAGTTTGTGAGGATAACCAACAATTAGAGTAATTGCTTTTAATATATTCTTACCTCAAAACATCTGAGCCTTCATTACTACTGGCCTTTCCTCAAACACAAATGGAGGCTTTTCAGCTGTACATCCTGTATGGAATCAAATCACACCGACAGGTTCTGTGAGCACTCTCTATTCCTTGCTCGCTTTCTCAGCAGATCAATAGCAGCAGAAAGAAATGGTGAGGTTAGAGTTCATGCATTTCCTTCCCCTTTAGGAGCTGGCAAAGCAGGAGAGGTATACCAGGGTGTACATGTCCAGCCTACTGAACAGTTCAGAGAGAGTTTCACGGCAACTCAGAGCATGGCCTGTTGCAAGTGACTGTTCCCCAGGTTTCTCTGTGATAGCTTTGGCCCCGAGAGTGCTATGCTGTGTAAAGAGTGAAACTTAACCTCTATCTCCTTCACTCCTTATTCCTAAATGGATATATTGTAAGTAATAACAAGGCACATCGTGATGACAAAACTCCTTTTACTTAGCTCACCTGTTTAAAAGAGGAGAAGAGGTAATTTATTGCTCCTCCGCTTGTACATGACCTAATAACCTGTGAAGTTTATGTATGTTTTTAACACTACGTAGAATAGACTTTTCAGTTTTAACAGGCTTTAGATTTTAATCTCTAGAGGCAATACAGATTTTCTTGGTTTAACCAAAGCAGCAGTCAGTACATCAGAAGACTCCTCTGTGTGGTTAGACCACAGTCCTGTGTGCCCCAATACAGACCCCACTAATACAGAGGAGATCTGCAGCAACATTTAGGGATTTGTGCAATAAGACACCACTGTAAGAGGGAGGCTATACACTGCAGAGTTTGCCTTCAGGGAATCTAAATTTTCAGGGAACCTCATTAGAATTTCTACATCATTTGTAATAAATCTTTTTGAAGAAAGAGCAGGATATGCAGCAAAAGCGAGGTCCTTTGGCTTAAATGAGAACAGAATCGATTTCCTGAAGCATAGTCCATCTTCTTGAGACCTGGAACAAACATCCAGTAACTTAAAAGCTGAGAGCGTATGTTGCTGTAAGTTTAATGGTTTAACTGCCTTTCTTTTCCATCCACAATCTTCCAGTTAATTGATGACAGAAATGAGAATCTGCAATGGCCATCCAGGTACTTTTGCAAAGATATAAGATAAACAGTTACGTACAGTGAATTGGGGCTGAGAGTCTGCTGATGAAATCAGGGACACTAAATTGTGCCATTCTGTTGTGCATCCTATACAGCAATAGCATTCTGTTTAATCCATTTTTAAAACAACCCACCTCAAAATATTGTTCTTTCTTCTTTTTCTTGAAATGTTTCATGTTAACAAAAGAAAAAAAAAAAGAAAGAGAAAAAAATGTAAATTCTATCCCAAATTTATCCAAGGGATGAAACAAGGTAATGATCAAACAGAACTCTTATGTAATCCAAACTAACCAACACACCATCCAAGCAAGCTAAAAATAACTAACGTATGATTGTTAAAGAATGTATTAGAAAGTACAAATATGTAAAGGTAAACATCTTAGTTCTTTACTTTCAATATATTGTTCTTTGAATAGAAAATTTAGACAGAATTTCTAAAGAGCAAACTGATCAAAACAACAATTCTGAAATGTTAAACAACATCAGTATTTCTTAATGCGTAAGAGTGGATCATTTAGCTACATTTTGGTTAACAAAGGAAAAGGTCATGGCAAATTGATATATGGAGAACTATCCACAAGCTGAGAGGTTATAGTTTGGCACTGAATTTTAGAATTATATGGAAACAGTAGAATAAATTCAGAGTTGCAAAAAGCAGAATACTATTCAGGAGCTATGGGCAAGTCTGCTGCTACAAAATCCATTTTTCTCCAGCCCTGATCCAACTCCCATTTTTTTAACTTCTGGTCCCTAGTCATCCCTCTTTTGTCCTTCACAAGCTTTTTACCACTCTGCATTGTAAAAGAAGTAAATTCTCACTTCTCTAGGCTGTGTGGCTTTAGTACTCTTAGAGGAGTACTAAAAACAAAGGAGAGATTATCTGCCTGCGTTCACTGGTAGCTACAATTTCAAGGGAGATTCTTCATAAACCTGGAAGGAATCTACTCAGTACAGATGGGCTGCCTGAACACCTCCCTTCTGTTCACCCCTTGTAAGACTGTACCTTTAGCAGTGTGTCCCATGAAAGCTCCCCAATAAAAGAAAGATGCTGAAATACTGACCCAAGTCCAACAAAGGGGCATCAGGTTGGTTGGAGGGGTGGGATGTGTGAGGAGAGGCAGATACAGCTGTTCAGCCCTAAAGAGAGAGGGCAAAGGGATGTGATTGTTGTCTACAACTACCTTGCAGGAGGTTGTAATGGAGACAGGTCCAGTGTGCTAGAGGCACACTGTGGAAGAACAAGAGAAGAGAGGCACAAGTCGGAACAGGAGAGATTGTGACTTGCTAGAAGGAGTAAGGGTTTTTATCATGAGGTTGTTCCAACAGTGGAACAGGGGCCCAGAGAAGCCTTGATGCCATTGTTTTTTTCAGGCTGTGCTCTTTCATAAACACCCCTCAGGGAAGCCAGTTAATTGCTCTCACAACAGCAGGCTACTTTTGGCCACCACCTCTCCTGAGAGTCAGATGTTTCTTTCCTCCTGTGTCATGTGACAGCACATATCCAGTCCACATGAGGTGGAATGTGCCTCATGGAAAAATTGGGGAGCAGCCTGCCGTAACCACGGGCATTCATTCACCCTGCAGTCTGATTTGCAGGAGCACGTGCACGGGGGTGAGGAAAGGCAGCAATGGTCTCTGAACACACCCATCCCCAACCTCTCCCAGGAGCAATGTGGGCATGGACAGGAACTGTATAGTCATTGATCTCACTGGGCATTTGATAAAACTGACCCCACTTGGAACGAGGATTGTAGCTCAGTTTGAAGCTCTTCCCTGTTGGATACCAGTGCTCTGCTATTAACTCCACCTTGTCCCTCTGGACAGGCTTCCTTCTGTCCCCAAGGGCTCGCTGCTTCTCTCACCTAAGACTTGACACAGTTTTATTCCCCTCGTGGGTGGAAGCTGATTTTTCTGATGCTGTTTGTCCTCCCTGTTCTGTCTGTGCAATCACAAGTATTTCTGTGTCATTACAGCAATTCATTAGGATGTGGCTTCCCATAAGATGCATGCAGGCTGCAAGATGCATGGTACAAGTACCGTTTCTTCTCAGGAATTTTTGACAACATGCAATACTATTTTAAGCAGAATAAACATGTCTTTAATAAATATTTATATTCCTTCTGTCTAGGTTTCTACATGGGCATTGTCATAGCTACAAAACTCATACATACACAAGCCTTTACTCAGCCTGGAAGCTTTTAGCAAGAAATATTCACTCAGTGCTATTTCACATGATTTGACACAATAGAGGCATTTAAATATTCTTTTAATATAAATAACAAATTTTAAATTAAGTATTATTTTTAAAGCTATCCTTATTTGTATAAGTGGTGTCTTTTTATAAACAAATTAGATTGAACATGAGAGTGGGATAAATTTAATGTGGGATAGATTTTTATCATGAGCCATAGTAAGTTTATATATAGTAACTGGTTTTAGAGGTATTTACAGTAATCTATGATCCAAATTATTTTAAGTTCAATATTTTAAGTGGGCAGATAGTATTTTCAGAGGCTGTTATTACGAAAAACATAGTATTTGCTGTTTTTTTTAAAATAGTGTGCAGATATCAACAAATGCTGCTTATAAAGCTTCAATATTTTATAATTATATTAGATACAGTAGCTGCATCAGTGTTTTTAACTGCACGTTTGTAAATCTATTTGACAACCAGGGAAAAAGTTTAGCTGTCAACTAATTATTATGGGATCATTAAATTTTCTTTCAAAGAAAAACTTTTATTACCTTGAAATGTGAAGACTAATACAGATGTAGCCAGCGTACTGAAGTTCATCTTGCTTAGATACATTTATTTTTCTATAATTCCTCAAATATGCCTTTCACTACGACCTTGTTTCTTGTGAGGATTATCTGGAATCTGCATAGGCTGAATCTTCAATGATACAACATTAAACATTGAATAAGTGACTACGACTTGCATCTTGTATGTGAATTAGAGCTTAGCCCTTTTAAAATTTTTAGGTCTCCTAATTTTATTGGCTCTATTTCATCCCAAAACCTATATCAAAGTATATATATATATACACACTCAGACTTTTATCTTTTTCATATATTTATGTATACACACACATAGAATTTATGTCTTTTACATGTATATATAGGCTTTTTTCTTCCCCTAAAATTTATTTGGTAGGTCCACCCTATCCTATATAGAGCATTTCATGCCCACAAATGCATTTGCAGTGACCCCAGAGGTAGCAACATCAATGCCAGAATAGTTATACTGTGCAGCACAGCTTGGGATTCTGCCAGAGATACAGCATGAATTCCAAAATCAGCTGAGCTGCAGTAGTTCCACAGTGCATGTAATCTCGTTAGGTTGGGTCTAAGCTCTTCAGACAGAGCAGTAACGAATCTGTTTTGAGAACTAGGCTGACTGGTGTTTTGACATCCCAGTACCAAGATCAATTGTACAAAGATTTTAGATGGATTTAACATCAAATGGACAGGAGATTGTAACCTGGTGGAAGGTACTATCCCGAATCTAGACAGCAATCAGTACCTGTCACACTAGTAGTAAAATCCTGAGGCCAGTGTTTCACCTGGTATAAAATGGAGTAGTCAAACTGTGATGAAAATATCCAAAGTTGATCTAACTGTAAAAAGGCTTTTTTAGTGCAGTAAAGGACATGTTTTTCTAATACCTAATGCAACATGGTGTTTCAGTGCACTATATTTAGTTAACATGTCCCTTGACACTAGTAAGCCATTGGTCATATAGGTTTTTGTTTTAATAATGTAACTATCCTCAGTTGTTCCCTCTAAAAATGGCTACATGCTGAGCGCCAAATACCCTTCCTTCCTTTTATTTAAAACATGCAGGTAACAGATTTCAATGAATTATTTGTGTGCATTGTTCTTATTTAAGCACAATATCATCTAGAGGACGCCGTATTTACTCTGAGCATTCCGAAATGCTCTTGTCCTTTGAAGTTTTTCAGGATTCATTAGTCCTTATTTCGGCAGTCTGATATCCATTGTATTCTCTGTCTTTTCCAGAAACAGGTCAGGCACTACTGTACTCTAAGAACAAGCACTCTTTTTCCCACCAGCATACTTATATTTTTTTTTTTTTACTTCTTCCATTTCTTTTTTTTTTGATGTGGATACTCACATTCACTGCGCTGCTTGCCAAGCCCTCTTTCCTTTCTGTGTGTTTGTGGAAAACAGGATCTTAATCCTTTCCACCTAACACATCAAAGAGGAGCTTCTACTGTTTGGTCTGAAGGTCTGCTTCCAGAATTTACCTTAAAAGGAGGAAATAGGGATTGCTCAGAGTTCTGGATACTGGCTGAACCATTAAATTGGGCATGCAGCACAGGTAGTGTGTACTTTCAGGGGAGAAAGGCATTAAGACCAACTTCCCAAGGGTAAATAGAATCTCCTATTTCATGCCAGATTCCCTCACATCAAAACAAGGAGTCCAGCTGAAGTCTTTTGTGCAAAGTCTTTATTTTTTTACCAGCCTAAGCAAAGAGATCACCTTTGTGCACCTGAGAAAGAGCCTTTGAGGTACTCAGTACTCATGTCACAACCTGGAAGCCCACTTCTGGCCTAATGCTCCAAAGTCACAAGGGTAATTTAGGTTTTATTGGAATTTTCTGTAAGTATCTGAAGGCGGAAAGGGAAAAGGACAGACTGATTTGAGCTCTCCTGTGAAACCATAATTTGGCAGCCAGGGTTGCACAGCTGAGTAAAGAGAGAAGTGGTAAAAGGAATAAAAGCAAACAAATGCTGAGCAATATATTTTGGCTTTTGCATTGTTTTCCTGCCTCTGGAGTAGGCAAATAATGTACCTAAGCAAGCATTACTGCTGCTGTTGATATGAGACTATGGATCTGTGTGGAATACTGGAAAATGCATAAATTCCTCACTAATTACATCTTAAACTAACATTTAATATAATTTCTGATTTCACTTCATCATACTAATGAGCTACAAACAACTGTCCTTTGACCCAGAGCTTACAGCCTTTGGCAATTTCTTTTCTACTTAGCACATCATGAAGTCTTTAGATGATAATTTTACAATATGACATGGTTAATAATTTGGTCTTTTAGAAGCAAATGAAATAGAGAATATTCATCTGGGGAGTTAAAATTATCAGGATTATGCTGCCTATGAGGGGTTTAATGAAACAGGAACAGATGCATCAAAGTCACTTTTCACTGCAGAATTTTATGATTAATATATTGAGTTCTTTATGTTTTCACTATATTTTGCTTATAAAAATATTGTGCCAATATCAATAGGATTTAGACATTGGCATTACCTACTCAGTTACAGGAGTAGACTTGCAAATGCTTTCACCTCTTCTAGTCTGGTCCTACATGTTTGCAGAACTCAAAGAAATTTCAGAACTAAAGGATTTCTTAAAATTATTCTTGCTTTTTTTAAAAAAAACAACCCACTACTGGAAACAACCTAAAGTTCTAAAACAAGGATGCTACTGGCAGGCAAAAATCCAAGTTTTTTTCCACCTTCATTCTGCACTTAATTTCCTTCCTCCCTCCTGTTATCTGAAAACCCATAAGTAACCTCCACTCTTGCAGAATCTCAGCAGATCACAGCGTTTCATGTTTTTAACTTTCCCAATAAACAGTAGTCAGTTGTCACTAAAAATTTTGCTCTACTGGATCCAGCTACCTTCCATCTAAGTCATGAATCATGCTAATCTTTCTCTTTTTATGCCCACAAATTGTGCATTCTGTAGCTCACATAAACACATTTTCTACAGGTGTGTGTGTGTGCTTCCTCTGAGTGCCAGTCCATAATGAAGCTGCAAGGGAACTTCACTGGAAAAATGAGACACAGAGTTGAACTTCCTTAAATTAAGAAGACATCGAACACTCCTGGAGGGAGCATACTCTCTACAGCTCACAGTCTACATATCCATGGGATAGGTGCTTCACTTGACTTATTTATTACTAGAGCATAAATAAGTACTTAGCATTTAATTTACTGTAGCTTCTAGACTTTTAAGCCCATTTCTGGATTTAGAGGTATTAATTTAAAAATTAATTGGTTTATGATTAACATGTTTCATAGATTAGGACAAAAAAATGCAGCAGGATAATATAAATTGATTTGTAAAATATATTGGAGCACTGGAGGACAGGAACTTGGTCTGTAGGAACTTTCTCCAAGCGGGTCTAAACTCCACAGTCAAAAGAAGGGAATGTTTCTGCTGTTCTCTGTACCTTCTTTATCAGGCCCTTCGTTTTGTATGATCCAGTTTAACTAACTGTAGCATCATGGTACCTATATCATACTATTCCTCCCAGTGGAAATAGTCAGATGATTGTAATTAATCAGACAATTAAGTACTTTGTCGAACTGGGACTTAAACAGAGGAGCCAGAAAACAGCTGAAGGCAAAATAGAACCTATGCATTTTAATCTTCTCTTTCTCCCCATGAATACTTCACAGGAAATAACAGGTTGTTTTGAAAAACCTGAATTTTAAGCACAGTTTGTCCCATAATCTGTATCACGCATTTGGCAGCCCACGTAACTTTGATAATGGAAAATAAATTATCGCACACCAAATACCAAAATGTTAATTACGCTTCTCATTGGCTTCAGATAAATCCATATTTTGTAATGGATTTAGGCATAGAGAACTACAGCCCAGAGGCTGAAATAACAGCTTGGTTCTTGCAGGACTTACAGATCATAGAAAGCATGTTGTCGATGTGCCTTTAAAATGACCTTTTGATGGAAAGAGAAAGAATGAACTATAGAAGCTCAGTGAATACATACTGCACACTCAATGATAATTACTAGAGGAACTGGTCTGAGCAAGAATATATTAGCAGATAATGTTAATTATTTAAGAAAGAACAACAGAATAAATTTGCATGTAGATGTTATATATGGAAAGCAATGGTACTGAATTCTATGTAATACCATACCTGAAGAAATCATATTTCTTTTATGGACATGCAAAGCTGATGAACAAGAAGGTGACTTTCTACTGCAGATGCACTTCAGGCATTGATTCATTAACAATACAAGAATGAATAATAAATACTTGAAATAAGCTGTGCTTCTCATATCTGTCTCTAATGATGATATAATTAAAAGTAAGTTGTAAATGGGAAGTCCTGTGTGAAATAAAGTTCTTAAGTAAAATTAATATCTTCAGTGAACTGGCAAATTTTTTTTTTATCAAAAACCATCTCAGGGATTTGTAAAAAATATTTACTAACGAACTCAGAAGAATTAAAAACAAAAAGTACTCTTTCTCATCTGCTGAATGCTATAAAGCCAGAAAGACAGCATAAGGAACCTTTATAACTTGGAATATACCTGGTTTTAAGGGTAAGTCATCTATGTAACTTGCTTCAAGATCAATGGAGTCCTAATTATTTCATGCTACATACAGGACAACACAGCTGTTAAAGGCATACACAGGAGTTTCTAATTCTCTGTGAGCCTGACCTCTGGGTGGTGAGCTTCACAGAGGTCATTCTCTTAATAGTAACTTCAGTGCAGGGTAAAAAACTCCAAACTCTACCAAATAAAAAACCCACCTCCTAGTAATTTGTTCATCTTCACCTTCCTTCTAATTATCTCATTCCAGAAAGAAAATGTTTCTATCTGAAACCAAAGCTACTTTTTTTTCCCACTGAAACCACTCTCTAGGAGGCTTGTAGGGTGAGTATATATTTTTCTTACTCTATAGAGGAACTCAAACTCTTTCAGCCATTGAATCTCCACAGTAGGATACATTCCCCAGTCCTGTCCCAACCTCATGTCATCACAGAACCCCAAAATACACATTGACTTCCAAGGGAAAGAAATGTGAGTATGTGGCACAAAAAGAGCTGTATGAAACGAGCAGCCCACCATGTGCCCAGGCAGAATGACTGGAGGACTAATGCCAGAATGGGCCTCTGTGGCAGTCTCTAGTCATGAACATGCATGACTATGGACACAAACATGTTTCTTCATCTTATTTGAGTGTATAGGACTTAGTATGGCCTGCACCACGCATTTGGGTTAAAGTCTAACTCCTTGGTAGACAGACTGTGTCTCAGAAGTCAGGCAACAGTGAAGTTATGTGAACAGCACTGTACTCGATGTCTTCTTGTCTCCCTCAGGCCTCTAAACTTCTTGTGTTTAAGAATAAACAATATGTGTTTAAGGAAAAACAATGAATAAGTGAATAAATAAAGCCTTTTGATCCCTTGCCTTACCACCAGTCTGCCCCTGAGGGCTGTTCCTACCTGGAACATGAGCTTTCTGCCAGTGAAGATGAGCACACCTAAGTAGCTGTAGGCTTGCCAAGGGCTGGTGCACTGCTCTGTGATCTGTGTAGGTAGATCATGAAGCTTTGCTGGTAAAAAAATCTGTCATACATAAGAACTCAGCAGAGTGCTTGAGGATGTAGGTTTGTAATTCTAAATTTCAGTCAGGAGAGAAAATTCCCTGTTTCTTAATGCTTTTTAACTTTGTGAAACAAACTTGCATTAACTTATAGTTAATAATAATAAGAGAGTTATGGGACCACGGCTACTTTGCACATGTGTCACATATAATTAAATTATTCCCTACCTCAGTTATTAAGAGCTGACTATTGTATTGATTATTTATCGTTTTAATGCATTTTGATAGGATACCTGGGAGATCAGGGAGAATGGTTGGCTTTCCTGGGTACAGAGAGGCTGAAGATTCCATATACTGGAGTACTGATTTGAGATCTCTTAGTCAATGTGACTTGCCCCAAAGACGAGGAAGGAAAGACAGCGAGAGAGCTGAGATTTCAGTTCCACTCTTCTGGAACTGTCTCCTCAAGTTCCAGAACAGTGGAATTATAATGTTTGTCTCTTTTTTTCTTCCTTTCTCCAATTGTGAATTTGCCTTTTTACATTTTTCCTCAGCATCTCCCCACTTACACCCTTTCCCCGATCCCTCCTGTTCCAGGTTGCTAGTTCTCCTCTAATGCCATTCTAGACACTGGGCTTCCATTCCCCTAAGGAGAGACACCCAGATCATATGCAGTTCTGATGAACTTCAGTTATGTATAAAGATTCATGACTAAAAGGCCTATACCTACATCTACAAGAAAAGCTGACCCACACTTCCTTTTCTTCCAAATGTGTTAAAGGAACAGTAATATACAAAAAAAATCCCACCAAGTCTAACCAGATCCAATTATTAGGATCCCACAATCTCAGGACATTTTCTGAGTATGCATTTAAGGACATGTAGTAGATTATTTTAGATTAGTAGATTAGATTATGCTTTTTTCATCCAAGGATAGTCTGCTACATAAATGACCTAATATAATAGGGGTCATCAGTTTTAAATATTATGTATCTTATTCCCTCAGTTTTGTATGGTGGCAATTCCTAAGTCTTTCTATAACAAACACCTCTCGTAACCTTGGAGAATCCCAGGTTACTATGCTTTGTATGGTTCAAAATAGTTATTTTTTGAAATAATGACTTCTGAAACCATTTCACATTCATTTTTTGTAACTCTGAGACTTTCATTAAAAAGAACTATAAAATCCACTATTTGTGTAGGAATGGCATGCTGACATACAGACCTGAAAATTGTCTTGCTCTTGGCATGTAATCTGCTTTTTCAGATTTGTTGGAACATTTTAAACCATTCTTACCATAGAAGGGAAAATAATCCTTGAGTTTGGTCTCCCTATAGCTGGAGCATTAATGCACTGATTGTTTGAGATCAGTGAGAGAGATACACTTGACAGAAGGTTCTTTGGATTTCCTTCATCTTTATTTCCTCTGTTTCAAAATCATGTTTTCCTTTCTTTTCCATCACTTGATAAGGAATAGGGAGTAAGAAATACAATGGAGATTTTAGTACAGACTACAGCCTGGAAAACATACAAGCAGTGCTGGTTTTTTTTTAAAAAATGCCTTTTTCATTCCATGAATGAAGTAAAGAAAGAATTAGTACTGTTTTTGGAGAATGTAAGGGGGAAAACATGAATTTCTTCCAAAGACGGGGAGTATTGATAGACTTTGATTTCTGCCAACAGATAACTGGAGTCTTTATTTCCTGTTACAGATTTGTCTATCTGTTCTGAAACTAAAAAGAAATTAGCTTTTAATTCCACACACATATTTGAATGAATATGAAAATGAAATGAGTAAACTTGTTTTGCTAAGTGTCCTCATTTTGATAGGTTTCCCACCTGCTGTAGTACCAGCAAAACATGAAGCAAACTTTATAATGTGAACATTAAATATTCAGTCCAAGTACTAATTTTAAGCATCTTCCAATTTTAATGCAGCTGTAAGCTGATGATGAAGTCCAAGCTAAGCTCTAATGTTACTGGCGTAGCAAAAATGATGATTTTCTTTGCAACAACAATTAATGGTAGATTCAAAAGCATTGTCAGAAATAAAAAATTTGAGCCAATTTGGCTTAGGTACATTTGTACCGACTTGATGATTCCAGTGAGTTTGCAAGCCTGTAAATGGAGTTTCAACAGAAGCTCTATTTTGTTTTGAAAGAAAATTGCATCTTATTGTGTAACTGTTCTGAACTGATGGAGTAGATGATCTTCTCCTTGTGACAAAGAACCATGGCCACTCAGTAACAACCAAAGATAAGAACAAAAAAGCAGTATTGGGAGCATATTACAGAGAGATAACTGATGATAATGTGTTTTTGCTGGCACAGAGCAAGTCTTTAGCAGGAGATAGTTATGACTGTAAATAGGTAGATAGAGCTCCAATTCCAGGTATGCTGTACTGGCTGCAGTGGACACCTACTGCATGATATAGCTGGACAACTTGAATTTTTGTTTTTGTTACACATGCCTATCCTTAATTTCTGTTCTTAAAATACAAGGTGCTGATGACAACAAAAAGAGATGGATTCACAAGCAGATATAAGAATGCAAATTGTTTTCAAAGCAGTAGAGAGAAGAAGAGGGCTATTTTAGGAATAAAGATAATGAGAGATGTCATGTATTCCCTATGCAACAAAAAAATCTCCTGGTATGGAGAAAAAAGTAAGAAGTTACAACCAAATCTCAAAGATATGCAGAGTCACAAAGGTGTACAGGCAAAAGTTCAGTCAAGTGTTCAATGCAGTTGTGCATCTTCACTTTCTTCTCATAATGTTTACTCCTCCCCAAGTTTCCTCTTTCCAAAAGAAATTAAAAAATTCCAAGTCCATCCCGGAGATTATAGAGGGAAAAATGACAAAGCCTGTATTGGAATTACCTTTCCCAGATTAATTTCATAGGCCTTGCGAAAACTGAGTGAGCATTTTCAGTCTGATGAGAACATTTTCTCTGCCCAAATTCCATCCCTTTGAGCAGCTTCTGTTGCAAATTCTGGTTTCACAGATTCCCTCTTCTACAGAGAAAGGAAATGGAAGGATAATGAAAAGTTTATAAGGGTAGACTGATAGAGAAGATAGGAAGACTGTGTAATCCTACAATATTAAATGTTTTTATTATTGCACTCTTTGCTACAATTTTGCCATAGAGAAACTGCATTTTAAAGAAGAGAGAATTGAGTTCTACAGTACCAGACAGTATATTGCAAAATGCCTTATATTTGCATCTCATTAGGTCTGGTGGAATAAACCTTGAAAGGGAAAGTCATCTAACTGCTCAGTCTTTTTCATTGTTCTCTACTGTTCCTTATTGCTTTTTAATGTTCAATATTTGTGTTTGAATAAAGGGCTTTTTCACAATCCAGAATTTTTAGTGCTTTGTTCCTGTTTCTGTTAGCACTTAAATTTATGTCCAAAATTTCATCTATTATTTTGTACTGCAGATGTGAACTACACTCACAACAGGCTATCTTCATTAAAGCATCCCTGGGTTGCATAACACTTTTAATAAATTCCTCTTACTTTCAATAAAGGACTAATCACATACTCAACCAAATTCCATGTAAGAACAGCTGTTTGGTCATTGAATGCTCTCCAGCAGCAACATGGGCACTAAAGGGCTGGATTGGTGTTGGATGGAACTCAGTAGCAGCTGTGGGGTGAAAAGAGAAATGACCCACAGGTAATGCAGCTTTCTCTGAAGAACCAAAGGAGCACAGAAAATGCTCTCCATGCTCCAACCTTCTCCCTATTCAAGTGCATGGTGCAGATTCTCTAACAAATGGGCATCTGCAAAAGGTGTTGTTAAGGGACATTGTTAGAAGGGCAGCAGCCTGCTTTCTGCTTGCAGGAAAGAAATCTGCATGATGAGTGTCTTCCTGCACATGGATTAGAACCATTGTGCTGAATGACCATAAAGATGAGCAACCAGATGAAAAATGTGCTCTAGTCAATGCAAATCTGAAGAATTTCAGTATGTATCAAAGGAAATATTTCATTTATTTCAGTTTCATTCAGATATTAAAAACACTGCAACATGGTCTTCTGCAGTAAGGCTTTGTAAATTAGTGTGCTCATTAAAAAAATTGAGCATGTGACTTAGTCATCAACAATATAGAATGATGTAGAAACATGTTTTTTGTATTAAACACCTTTTCATTGTTGGTTTCTCCAAATGTATAGAAAATGGAACCTCCCAAATTAGGGATCAGGATGAATAAAAAATCTTCATTTTTCTTAATCAAAAAAGAAACTTGAAAACAGCATTTTTGGATGATGTTTTCTCTCCCCAAAACCATAGCAATGCATAGTTCATGACTACATTTTTAAACCAAGACAATGAAAGCAATCATGACCAGTCTGATCAGTGAAGCTATAAAGCCACAGATGAAAGTGCATGTTCAACCCATGTGACACTGCAATTGCCATCATCAGTGAGGAACAACAGCAAAATCTTGTGCTTACATTAAAAACATCTAGCATTTGTAAAATAATATTTAAATGTTCGCATCAATATTTTTTAGAAGCGTAGTGTTTACATCACTGCTGGAAATTAACTTTTGTTTCTGATGAAACTGTAATTAAAAGTTATATTTACAGAAAACAGCAAAGGTGGTAGGTATTTGTAATAACTTGTGATAAATGTTAGGAAATAATCACTGTCATATTTTGAAAGTAAACCAAAATCACATACATTCCTTTGGCCTTTGTAAGGAAGACTGGGAGAAGGGAAGTAGCACTGCTTTATTCTGTAATGCCTCAGCACCCAGCACACAGCCCTGATCAGTCCTGAAATATCTTCTGCACTAGCTATAAGAAATTTATTCCTCCTGTGTACTGATCTCCCTTTGTTCATGAGGCTGTGTTAGGGATGTCTCCTGTGCATGCAGAGAGGTATGCACAAGCCAAGCCTGAAGGCTGAATTTACAGCGTTTCAGTACCAATGAAAAAATCTGGATATAATGTCCCAATATCTTTGCCAACCTACCTTACCAACTTTTCTTATCACCAATGCTTTATTTAGTATGAAGTTACATAAGCAAATGTCATATTGATTAAAATTACAAAGGAAAGTAAGAGTTTGCTTGCTGGCTCACCTATAGCACTGTTCTGCCTTCGACATTTTGACCATTACTACTATCTTTAAAAGCAGTTGAAAAGTACATGAAGTAAATGAAAAAAATACAGCAAATTATTTCCAGTCACTACAGACCTGAATTATTTTTAAAGTGGTAGTTGACTGATGGAAATTTCTGTACTCTCCTGAGTGATCCAGAAATAAACCAACTAAACAACCCCATTTTGTCTTTTTCTTCTTTTTTATATTTAGGACACTATATCAAAGGGTTTATTTTGGTACCATGGAGGCACTTTGACATTGGAGACACTGGTGTTCAGATGCTGATCATTCAATAGTTTATTCCAGTTCATTAAAAGTGTGAGTAACAGGGAGTTTCCTCGACAGATTTCCCCCTCATATATCCTCTGACAAAACCTGAATGTTTTCCAGAATGGCAATATGAAACTTGGTGTCCTCAACTTTCACAAGTTTCACAAAATCTGTGGCAAACTGCCTTTGGTCTGTCACGTTTAGAGTCTCACTCTCAGGCTTGCTGACATTTACATGGAAGTTGGCAACTTCAAAGCAGCGTGCCTGGAGGAAAAGGATCCCTGTAACATCAGTGGTACGTGAATCCAGGGCAAAAATCCAGCCTGACTTCCAAAGGCTGTTCCAGTGATTTGAAGGCTGATACTGGTGGGCCTCAAAGCAGGGCACAGACAGCTCCTCTTGCCCGGGGTGTTTTTGAGCACATAGCAGGAACGTGGCAAACCGTGTGGGCTTCCATCCCTTGGGATGTTCCCCCACATCTGCCATCACACTGGAACCTGCTGCTTCGCCCGCCCAGGTGGGCAGACTCAGAAGGGAGTTTATCCTGAGGGCCAAAGAAAGGAGTTTCCCCCTAAATTGTTGCAGTGGGTCAGTAGCACAGTGTCTCCGTTTATTTGGACGAGGGTGAGGATGTTGTTGTGGCAGCCTCCTGCCTCACCAGCTTGTCATCCCAGACCAGAGCAGACACACATCGGACAAGCTGGTCGAACTCTCCATCAGGACACTGGCACAGTTGGCTGAAAATAGGAAAGAGCTTCTCTTGATCGCACAGCTCCTTCCTGGTGCCCATTCTGGGGCTGTCCGAGGAGTGGGAGATGGCGGGTGAGGGCAGGCCACGAGGGCCTCTTTGCGCTCGAAGGGAAAGGCACAAGATGGTGGCGGGGGTGGAGCAGCAGTGGCTGGAAGGGGCCTGTGCTGGGCGCCTGCGGTTTGTGACATCACCAGAGCGGCACCGGGACAACACCGGCGGGATGGGGGAGCAAACATTCCGTGCAGTTCCGAGAGGGCACTGTGGGATGAGGAGCCCACTGCGAACTGGAGCGAGGTTCTGGCAACACCACTGCAGTGAAGGCACTGGAGCAGGCGATGCACAGCCAGCATGGATGAGAACAGATATCCTTTGGCTACTCTACCTCCTCTTCCTCTCCCTGTCCTGTGATAGCTGCTGTTGTGACAGCCCCCACATGCCTCTTCCCCCCCAGGCCTGGATCCAGCCTGGACACACATGGGACCCCCAGCTGGGTGTCAGGGAGGGCCGGGGGCAGCCAGTCCGGTCAGCCGGGGCCAGTTTGATGGTGGTTGGGTGGGCGCAGTGCTGGGCACACTCACTCCTTGAGGCTTCTTGGCACTCCCCACCGTTCTCTTCAGCCTCCCCCACATTTCCCTCCTCTCACTGCACCCTTTTCTTCACCCTGGCCATCCCCTGATTTCCCTCACACCACTACCTTTGGCCCTTCTTGTCACCGCCCTCCGAGTCTTTGGGAACGGAGCAAAAATCTCTCCTTGCACGTCTCAGAGCCTGCTGCATTCCCAGAGATCAGAAGACAAGGATGTTCTAGAGTATGAGAAAAGCAAAGCACAGGCTTTTTAGGTTTAACAAAACTAAACTTCTCCCCCTCTTTCCCCTATTAAAAGGCAATGTCGTGGGCCAGAAGTTTCCTTAAACTCATTTCTCTTACGTGGTTCTGGTCTATCATTCAGAATGATTTCAAGACTGGGAAAATTGATTTAGAGGGCTGCATGAGGCTGCTTGAAAAAATGCAGATACCTTTTGATGAGGCGCATGTAACACATATTTTCAAGGTAAGATATATGTAGATTAAGTAATTAAATAAGTTCAGAAGTTCAGTTACATAAGTGTCTTACATTCGCTGACTTTTTAATTTTTTTTTTTTGAGAAGTGTATGTCATGCTAGTAAAGTGTGCAAAATCAGCAAATAATTTTTGTTTCTGTGTAAAATAGATAACCAAGGGCTTGCATTAGAATCCAAATCATTTAAGTTGGAAAATACCTTTAAGATCACTGAGTACAACCATTCCAGCACTGCAAAATCCACTGCTAAACCATGTCCCTAAACACCACATGTACATGTCTTTTAAATACTTTCAAGGAATAGTGACTCAGACATTTCCCTGGACAGCCTGTTCCAATGCTTGACAACCCTTTTGGTGAAGAAGTTTTTCCTAATATCTAATCTAAACCATCCCTGGCACACCCAGAGGCCATTCTCTCCTGTCCTATTACATCAGAGAAAAGACCAACACCCACGTAACACCTTCTCTTTGCCACAACAAAATAGTGTAAGATGGAAAATACATAATTTTTGATTCTCAGGTTTTTGTAGCATGTCTGCACTTGAGAAAATTTAAAATATTCTAGTTTCATCTAATCCAGCTTCTTCTGTGATCAAACTAAGGAAACCAGACGGGCCTATCTGATCCTAGACAGAGCCATTAAAGCAACTTCCTAAAAATCCTTTTGCCAGCAGGACAACATGGACTTGTCTGAGTTGCTTGGGCTTCAGACCAACACAGATGAAGCACACATCTGTTCAATTCTTCGCTATACCTCTTCTCTAGGATTTAAGAGGTGTGCCTGAATGGATAGGAATTGCACTCTAACCCCCAAGGAAAGTATTGGGCCTAGAGATATGGAAGTGTTTAAGAGATTTCTGTAAGATTACATGATACAGCTAGAATTGGACTTAGTAATGAGTTAATTTAGTGTAGGGAAGAAAACTACCAACAAGTGGATGTTGTCCCAGTAAGCAAATAGTGCAAATTTGAGGGCCTTGGGACATCCTGGGTTTACATGTTCTTCAGGTCCTTTCTAGTACTGACTCAAAAACTCTATGATTTTTCTTTTTACCTCATTTTTTCCCCCAAAAATAGCTGTCGTAAAACTCTTTTCCTAAGGCAATGAAAACAAGTGGCTATATATGTGTGTGTGTGTGTGTGTGTGTGTGTGAGATACTTTTGAGAATTTTGTAACCACCTGGCTGATTGTGTCCCAGTTTGGCAGAGGAGAATTAACTATGGTGAGTCAGAAACTTTTAGCTCATGTCATGCTGACAGTCAGACAGGCAGAGGGAAGGCATTGTGATTTCCTCACTCTGTCGTGTTCCTCTCTCATTGTTCTCTGCCTTGTCAAGCCAAGGTAAAACCGGCAGCATGAGCTCAACGCTTGCTAAAGAGGCTTCCTGTGGTTTTGGAACTTGCACTGCATTGAGAGAATTGCCAACCTTGAGAATCTCATGGGAACTTAAAAGTGTTTCTCAGTTTCCTCGGTTTTCCATCTACTTTGCTTTCTGACAGAAATTTGAGAGAGATGGTCAGTTGTGGGTAGAGAAGAGAGTAATTATTTGAGGAAGTGACCTGCAAAGAACAAGTCTGATCTAGTTTTATTTAACATATTATACTCAGTAGCCTGATCTAGTTATTTGTAGCAGTATTGATAGGTATTATTTGCTATTTGAGAGAGATTTTAGTGTATTCAGTAGCTTGGGGGTCCAAATATTTCATCAGTGTAATAATATGTAAAAATACAAAGGAGTCTGAAAGGGAATCTTACTGACATTGTTGTAAGTAACTCCACATCAACAGTTAATCAAACGGTTATACATTAAAAATACATTTTATAGAAAACATAGTTTGTAAAGAAAAATCTGCTTTTTTTCTTGTCTATTCTCTTTAGTTTATTTTACTGTAATGCTCCTTTGAGCAATATCAGAATTATGAACATTATGATTTTTAAGGAATAATACATTTTCATATAATTACTCTCAAGACTCTTTGTCTAGATACTTCTTTTTCTGAATAGCAAACATTTGATGTGCGTTAATAAAAAGAATAATAAAAATCCCCCAAGAAGAAATTTATAACTATCTTTTTATAGCAACATGATTTTTATAACTTTAATTTGAAGAGCTCTCCTGTGGAGTATTGTTGCTTGTATTTCATGAAGAGGCAAGTGAGATAGAAACTTTAATTTTTTTGCCCAGCTTCTCTTCGTTCCAGTGCCTAAGTGAACATCTCCCAAGTCCTGATAGACTGTTTATTTCCAAAATAAGTTGGTAATTTCTTTTCCTCTTTAGCAGTAATGAGCAAATTTGCAGCTTTCTTAAAGATGTTAAAAATCAGGTTGAAGATATCAACCTTGGGGAATTTCTCAGTGATAGTGAAATGTGTATAATTAGCATTTGTATTGAAATATTTTCTGTTAAAAATGATCATTATTATTCTCTTTCACAAACTCAAAACAAATACTGAAGTACTGATATGTAAGATTTTTCACTAGAACTCCTCATGAAATTTACTTTAGTACTTGTTTCTGTTATCTAATATATTCTGACCCTACTGTTGTATTTATTCAGAAGTACAGTAGGAACTGCGTAGGAAGGAGCTGGTAGTATATCATTAAACTTTTAGGTTTTATGGTATAGCTTCAAAACTAATCTAACTTAGCAATAATCAAAAGTCTTGATGAAATTCTTGATCAAAGCCAGAGCTCAAGTAAGTAATTTCCTGTTTATGGACACTTTTGGGGAAGTAAGTGCCATGTTATAGATGCTGAAATTTAGCCTCTTTGGAAGTCTCAGTTTGAGAAGCCAACAATTAAGAATTTTGATCAGCTTACGGTGATAATCATTGAGGCAATTAGTTGCCATTTATTTGTGACTTTTATGAGCGTTTTTGTCATCGAATTTCTCTTAATTTGGCAAGTTTTAAGAATAATGCAAGCTAAAACGTTAGAAATATTTATATTTTGTATGCACAGTTACTTGAGTAGAAAATTTTAAAGGAAATATAGAATCATTAAATATGAGAAAAGTGTTCAAGGCAGAAACGGTAAAAAAGTATTCTACTCAAATTCTTTTGCCCTTTTAATCTTTGTAGTGGCTTTTATATTGAAACATTGAAATTAATTACTATGCTAACATTTTGTAAGCTCTGTAAAAACAAGCTTACAGTTGAAGAATTCTGAAAGTGTGAATAATTAATCTAACTTAAACAGTCTGGCTTGTTAAGAATAGAACATGATGTCATAGGTTATTATAAAATACCTTGTCTTCAAACTTTAATAGTGTTTCTTATCTGATGTGTTGAAAGACTTGGATCTCATGATAATTTGGTCATCCTTATTTCATTTTTAAATTACTGGTTGCTGTGTTTTGTATGGAAATTTAATGGACAGTATTTACAATATGGTCTAAATTGCTGTTGGTGAGGTATTATATTAAATATATTTTCCGCTTGATAACTTTTATGCTGCATATTTATTTTAATGTGCATCATTTTAGAGACTTTGCATAATGTGTTTTAATATTGCATACACATTAAATATAAATTTATTATAATTATTTAGATGCTAATTATGTAATACGGTCCATTTTAATCTGTATAAAATTTTTTACCACACAAAATCAAATCTAAAAGTTGAAGAATATGACTGATAACACACTGTTGCCTGAGGATTCTTCTTTGGTTCTTACTCTTATGATCAGTTACAATAAAGTGGTTTGTGTGTCTCTTTGTGTCATTGCCTATCTTTGTATTGATTGGTTTTTGTGGTGGATTTTTTGGTTGCTTTTTTTTCCAGAAAACAGTTGACAAACACTCAGGACACATAATTAGCATGGAAGACTTCAAGGCAATTTATCGAGCTATTGTGCACAGATCTGAATTTCAGGAACTATTCCGGGCTTACTCACCAGACGGCCAAATTCTCCCTGACAGCCAGCTCATTAAATTTCTTGTGAAAGAACAGTTTCACACTGAAGCCACTGAAACAACTGCCTTTGAACTTATTTCCAAGTATGAACCCATTGATGAAGGTATGCATGGCTTAAGTATTTGATATCTCTTATTTATAGAGCTTCTGCCAGTTACTGGGGTTTGCAAGAACCTCATATGTTTATCACTTTAAAAGCAATGCCTTTTTGTGTATTTATGATTTCTTTCTGTGTTTTCATTTATTTTCATGGTGCTATCCTCTCTGTGCTCTCTTCTTTTTTTCTGTCATTTATTTCTCTTTTTCCCTTGTCCTTCCACATATTCTGTTGTTCAGCTCACCGATGGTCATTACAAAACACTTCTAATTTGTTTTTTTTAGGGTTCTTATCCGCCATCTTGCTTCTCTGCTCATTGTACTGTCTTCTCTCCCTTGAGTTGTTTACTGACAATGTAGGGCCGCAGACAAGACTTGTCCCCTTGACTTACTTGCAGAATAAGCCCTATGAAGGATCTTCATGATCACCCTTTCTGAATCATGAGAATTCTGAGATGAGGAGAGGTTTATAAAGCTGTAACGTGTATTCTTCAGCTATTGAAAGCTGCCTCAAGTTGTGGTATAACATTTCTGCTGAGTTTCACTGAACATAACTTGAGGCAAAATTTGCAACTAAGCTATTAAAAGGACCTAAATGCATTTTATTGCAAGCTGTTACTTTGTTCAGTGGAATATGAATCTCAGATGTTTAATTTTTCAGTTTCCTTGGTTCCCAGTCTTTGAAAATGGGTGGATTTGATAACTGGTTATAAGAAATAAACCCAAGGAGAAGTATTTCTTTTGGGATAATAACCCTGAAATATCTATGCTGATCCTGTGGTGGAAGAAGAAAATGGATCACTCTGCCAAAGAGTTTCTTGAAGAGACACTTACTGTCCAGTAACAGCTACACAACATGTGATTCCTTATGCCTTTACTCTCTAAGGTTGCCTTTCAAATTAGACTGTATTTTATTGAATATATTCTGCTCTTTCTGAGGTCTACTATGTTTGCTAAGTAGTTGCATAAGTTACCAGTTTAAAAGGTTCTTTTTTTTTTGTGTTATCTGTTTTGACGGGAAAACTAAAAGCTATAACACAGTTAAACAAAGAAAAATCTTTAGTCCATTAGAAAACACATTTGTAAATATCAACTGGAGTTTCCGCAGGTTTAATTTAATGTCTGGTTTAAATTTCAGATGCTGAGCCAAATTCTTGTTTGTTTCTTCATCTGTGATAAAATTTGTTTGTCTTGTAATTGGAAATAATCTTGCTGAACGGAATAATAGCTGTATTGTTCAATGCTCCTTTGAGTGAACTAAAACTCCCACTCAAACATATTTATTGGAAAGTTCCAGTTATGATTGACACGATCAATGATTCATGTGGTGTTGTGATAGACCATTTTGTGTAAATGTTGTTCTCAATTTGGTATAGAATATTCTTCATCAGGATGATCTGTTGGACTCATCAGCCATCCTTGTCCTCTGAAAGGGAAAAGAGCAGATTTTGACACTCGATTGACTGGTCTGCTAATAGTAATAACCATTATCTGATAAACTTGATAGCACTCATATGTCAAGATTAAGATGAAAACAGTGACTAGACTTTATATACAGCTTTGATAAGTGCATCTATAGCATTTAGTACATCCCTAACATTTGTGCAGAGACAGAAGATTTTCCAATGTTATTGAGTCAGATAACTCTATTAACTCTCTGAGGGTACTGTAGCTGGTTCAGGAACAGTGTGGAATATGTCATTCTTCCCTTTTTATTGTACAATTTAAATGTCTAATGGGAAAATGCTGCATTAACAGACTGGGGTTTTTTTGTATGTGCTAAAAGCTTGCATTTTGGCAGAAAGAACCATTTTCGTGGAATTGATCACAAAATATGAATATGTGATTCACACCTGACAGTTGCGTCTTACTAACACCCAAATGTTAGTTTTATTTCACACAAATATTCCATTATCTCTCCATTTTATTATTAATTTTAAATAGAAGTCTTGAGTCATTAAATGAGGTTAAAGAAAACGTCAGCTAAATGCACCTTTTTTAAAAAGCTTGGTATATATATCTCTTTTTTAAAAAATTATTGCTCATCATTCAGTATTTACATGGATAAGATCAGAGGCACATTGAGGATAAGAAGGTGCATCCCACTATTATTTAGTGTAGTGCCATTCAAAGACTCTGCTCTTGTCTCTCTATTTTCCTGCTAAGCAGTACAAAAACAGGGCAAAAATACAATCCTGTCTTGAAAAACGTGCTTACTTTGTAAATAACAATATAAGCATCTGTCAGATAAAGAGTTTGAGTAATCAAAAATGTATTTGTGAATAAAAAGCACATTTTCAGTTTATTCCTAGGATATACAGTCTTTTAAACTTTGTTGGGCTGGTTTTGGGGTTTTTTTTTGGTTTGGTTTTTTTGTTTGGTTTTTTTTGGGGGGTTTTTTGTGTGTGTGCATGAATGTGTTAAAAGACAGAACAAGGTGGAGAGCGTTCATTTGCAGGAGAGAAAATTTGATCCCATTGGCCATTGCAAACCAAATTTCAAGAAAATCTCAACTAAGACAATGCCTGTCTCTGGATTTATGAGACATAAGAATTCAGGTGTGTGAAAGAGTGTATAAATATCCAGCCTCAGGAAAAGCTTTCAGCAGAAGAGGACAATTATGAGATATAAGCCCTTAGAAAACTCCACTGCAGCTCAGGTACTTTATTCAAGTATGCACCAATTATAAGTGTGGGTCAGGTGGAAAACAGACTGCAGAATATAAACTCAGAGTAGAAAGGGAATAACTGTATTCTTCCTTTAGTCATGGAAATATTTCTGTCTTTATTGTTCACTTAGAGGATGAAACTTCTAATCTGATGTTAAGTAGTAAAATTTCGTAGTATGAAATTCCAACTGATAATGTTTCTGCCTGACTTTTAATAACTGTTGAAAGCTTCCTTCTTCCAGTATAGCAGAGTAACACCCTTTTCTCTGGTTGCATTTCTCATGACTTCACCCTTAAAATTCCCAGCATACCTATTTGTACACATTTCAATGTTTCTGGTGGCCAAGTAACATATACATTTAATTACTAAGTTAACTATTGGGAAACAAAGAACACATACATACATTAAAAACATGGAAAACACCTTTCTCCCCATTTCCTGGTCTCAAATTCCACTCAGGCTCTTCTCATCCCCACTTCCTAGTCTCTACTTAAATCCAGACACCTCTCCTCCCACTTCTGATGGCTGCAGGTTGTACTCAGTCCCTTCAGTGAGGAAAAGGTGTTGCAGGAGGCTGTGGTCAGCACGTAGTGACGACTTATTTATTTTGTCTGCTTCAGCATGGATCTGCACAGGCCTCAGTTCCTTCAGGGCAGCAAACATCTAATGAAAGTTTTCATTTTTTTTCTTTCCATAAAGACAGAAAAATACTTTCAAAGTAGTTCCAAGATAAATTAGAAAGCAGATTGTAATAAACTCTAAAAATAATGTACCATGTAATCCAAATCTTTCAAATACTCAGGTTATATCTATAATTCCTCTCTGATATGACAGTATTTGCATATGTGGCAGAGCTGGAATTTACCTTAACAGGAGGAATAGGGAAAACCAATTTTTTTAAAATTAGATTTGAAAAAAAAAAATTATTATTAATAATATATATTCCAGACTATCCAAAAGAGGAAGGCAAGAAAAAAACATTGAACTTTGTAAACAAAAAGAGATGACAAGAGGACAAAAATATTTTCTTGCCTTCTCTTTTTCTTTCTACACCACATGGATATGTGTACACACTAACTACTGCTAAAGGATCCTGATGGAGATGAAGACTGATATTCTTCTCAGGAAGAAATGTGAGGTCCTGATGAATGTATCTTTTCATTGCAGAATAGTTATGGAGATGAATTCCCACTTCCTCTAATGTAAAAGGAGAAAATATCTGTAAATGGTCAGAAAATAGTACGACTGTGCTAATCCTTAGAATTTAAAAAGCAGATCCTTCCACTTCTAACTGGTTTTGGTATCTTCATCTGACAAAGATAGGACAGAGCTCTGAATAAACACAGTAGGTTTTCTCCCCTGGTATGAGAGGGGTGAACAAATAGTAGCAGTGATAAAAAATTAAGTGTACCATTATCTTAAACTCTCTAAACTATGACTTACCAAACATCATATTTCTGAAAATTTATTTTATCAAGTGGTATGTCATTTATGTACACGTGAAGGTCTTTTGCATATCTCAATTCACAGAGCTGCCCATGCTGCTAGAACTGAACTGGGCCCATGGGAATCTCGTGAGGTTTAACGAGACCGAGTGCAAAGTGCTGTACCTGGATGGGGAGAATCCCCACTATCGATACAGGCAGGGGGATGAACAGATCAAGAGCAACCCTGGCAAGAAGAACTTGGGGTGCTGGTGAATGAGAGGCTGGATGTGAGCCAGCAATGTGCACTCACAGCCCAGAAAGCCTAGAGTGTCCTGGGCTGCATCCATAGCAGTGAGGGCAGCAGGGTGAGGGAGGGGATTCTGCCCCTCTCCTCTGCTCTGGTGAGACCCCACCTACAGAGCTGCCTCCAGCCCTGGGGTCCCCCAGCACAGGAAGGACATGGACTTGTTGGAGCAAGTCCAAAGGAGGCCACGGAGTTGATTAGAGGAATGGAGCACGTCCCCTATGAGGAAAGGCTGAGAGAATTGGGTTTGTTCAGCCTGGAGGAGAGAAGGCTTTGCAATGACCTAATTGTGGCCTTCCAGTACCTGGAGGGAGCCTACAGGAAAGATGGAGAGGGACTTCTTGTAGGGGTGTGCAGTGACAGGACAAAGAGGAATGGCTTCAAACTGAAAGAGAGTGGGTTTAGATTAGATATCAGGAAGAAATTCTTCACTGTGAGGGTGGTGAAGCACTGGAACAGGTTGCCCAGAGAAGTTATGGATGTCCTGTCCCTGGAACTGTTCAAGGTGAGGCTGGATGGGGCTCTGAACAACCTGGTCTAGTGAAAGGTGTCCATACCCAAGGCAGGGGGGGTGGAACAAAATGATCTTTAAGGTCCCTTCCAAGCCAGGCAATTCTATGACTTCATGAATTGTTAGTGCAAAGCTCAGTTTACAACTTTGCATTTTTGGTAGTTCTCCAGAACCATGATGGTGACCACAGTTGCGTGCAGTTCAGTGACACCAACTAGAGATCCCTGAGAAAATTAAATATAAGCCAGTTTAATGTAAGGGCCTGTAATGAGCTGTGTAAAAACAAAAAGATTTTTATTCCTTTGATTAGAAACACGAGTGGAATGTTTTACTGAAGTCCAAGATCTTACATATGGACTAATAAAGTAATAATATGTTTTTATTTTGGGGGGATTATGGTCATGAACTTATTTATTGACATATAATTTCTCTTCAGGAGAATATTACAGTTAACTTTTTTTTATGACAAGAACAGCCAGGAAAGCATCATAAATAATTCAGAAAATAAGCAAAACTTTGGAAAGTCAATATTTTTCACTAATTTAGAAGATAAATGCAGGGGAATAAAAAGTAAGAATTATTACTAAATAAAAGTAAGAATTGTTAATAAATAGCCACTCCCCCCACAAAGTTCCCAGCTTGATGTTTAGTTACAGAGATAAATATATAGACCATGAAAAATAAATAAAAAACAGATATCATTGATGAAAAGCCTTCACTTCAAAGGAATTGTCTACAATTCATGTAGTTCATTATATACAAAGCATCCAGAATGAATGTATTCTGTTTTGAGCAACATGTAAAAAAAATTCAAACTGCTTTTTAAAGACCCAGAAGTAGAAAGTTAAACCAGTTGCTACAAGCATTGAACAATACAATGAGTACATGTGGATAAATCAAAGTCAGGATACCAAGTAAGACACAATTATCAAGAGTCATCAGGGTAGCCATGTCATTCTCCAAATATATTATTTAAAAGAAGACCAAAGAAATTCCTGATGCACTACTAAGTACAACCTAGTGGCCTAGATTGTAGGGAACCAGATTAAAATCTCAGTCAAAAATAGGGATAAATCAGGGTAGGACACGCTTAAATGACTTATTCAGATCAGTGAAGAAAGGTTGACAAAGCCAAGTTCTTAGAAAATTGACTGTAACAAGCTTGACTAATACGGGTTACCTTTGAAGATATGTGGAAAATGGATGATGAATTGAAAGACTGGGAAAGATCAAATGTAATATCTATTTTAGAAAGGTAACATCCAAGGAACTAGACACAGTCAGTTACCAGAAAAAAACCTGGAACAAATAACAAATATGCAATGAGCTCTAAGATGGTAAGGATGAGTAGCAGTTTGTCAGGACATCTCATGGGGAAATAGTATCCAGTTTTCTTCTATAAGAGAGTAGCAGCACTAGTGGATAGAGGAAAAATGAAAATTCTCAGAAGTCTAGGAAAACTTGACCTAAACAGCAAGATGCCCTGAATTGGATTTGTTTCTTCTGGAAAGCAGTGGAATGAGGGGAAGTGCAGTAGCAGTCTTTGTCTGTCAAACAGACGAAGTGTGAAGAAAAAAGGAGAGAGGAATAGCATCAAACAGAACAAATATTTTGGGCAGCAAGGAAGTTTCAGGGTAAACTTCTGTTTCCAAGTTATGTAAAACTTTCTAACAGTAAGGTTACTCTGGTGTTGAAGTGGTTTTACTGGGTTGTCTGGGGATTCTTCATCAATGGATGACTGTAAGAATAGCTTCAAACAGACTTCAATAGAAATTACATTGGTTTGGGCTAGAAGAAGGATGAATGTATGTATGATGCTGAGTGGCTTTCATCCTTATTTTCTATTTCTATTTATAATTTCGAAATGTTCCAGGTTTTCTTGTTCAAAAACCTGTGTAATTTAGAAATAATTATTTTCTATAAATTCTCATTCAGGTGAAAAGCTTTCAGTCTGTACACATACTGAAGATCAATAATTGCAATTCTAGCTCATACATTCTGATTCTTATAGCTGTATTAAGAATTAAGAGGTCACAAAAGGAGTTTTTGTGCAGGTTTTTTTCCTTTCTTTCTTTCCATTCCCCCCCCCCCAGGTTTGTATACATGCATCTGTAAGTTATTGTTAACATAAAGTAATCTTGTATTACTTAATGCTTATATATCACTAGCCAACCATGATGACAAAATGGTTATTTTACAGTCAGAACTGGGCAAAATCCCTCACTAATTCAAACTATGTTTTGAAGCAAAACTGACTTTTGGGATTATATCATTTGCAAAATGATTACATTCAAAACATGACATTGGGAGCAGCAGTTGGCAGTGTAATGGCTCTACTTGTCATTAAATCAGTTAAAACCAAAACAAATGGGATGACTATCACTGTTATGGAGGCAATTAGCTCATTTTGTTATAAATGCAGTAATGTAATAACCTTGATTTGCAATTCATCTGTCTGGGCAGTCGTTTCTTTTGTTACGATGCTATTTTTATTTCAAATATTTCCAAGCATTGTTTAATCAATATTTATTTGGGATTTTCCACCACTGAGAAGGACATTTGGTGCTAGCAATCATAGTTTCTGTAAGATTATATTGACAGTTTCTGACTGATGTTTTGGAGAACAATCTCTGTTTTTTTAAAAAGAGAAAAAAATGTTATCTTAATGCACATTACCTTCCAAAACTAAGCAGCAAGTACTACTGCAAACTCTTCTTACTGGTGTCCATAGAAGAATAAAAATGTCAGAACACATTTATTTCCTCTCAAAAGTTTGAACCACAGCAATTCAGCCCCAGAATCGTGCCTATCTGATGTTTGTATTTGTATGTTTGTTAGGAATTTTAAAATTGCAGGAAAGTGTTGAGCTGAGTACCCTTTAGCAGTGTTCAGAATTGACTGTCAAAATTATGGAAAGTATATAAACTGTCAGTTTAGCTTCACATCAGAGATATTTTTCTTTTGCTTTTTTTTTTCAGTGAGGAAAAAAAAGCAGATGTCATTTGAAGGATTTGTAAGGTACATGAACTCAGAAGAATGTTCGATATTTAAAAGCCAGCACAAGACCATCTACCAAGATATGAACCAGCCATTGTGTGACTACTTTATTTCATCTTCCCACAACACCTACTTGATAGCTGACCAGCTAATGGGACCCAGTCATTTGTGGGGATATACCAGGTATTTAGATACTGATTTTTATAGTTTAAACATTCTTTGGCTGTTTTTTTTAAATGAATACTAAGTCACGTATAATCCTACTTGGCAATCAGGAACAAAGCCATCACAGATACAAATTGAAAATGTGAGAGTGGTATTTTATTTTGTGTATAGATTTTTCAATATACTTGCCAAACCATCTGTTCATAGTCTGGAAACAATCTATTTTTTTCACTTACATCTCAAAAAATCAACCTTTCAGCAAATGAAATCTATAGTATGGTGCACAGTATAAGATTAAATCAGTTTTTAATCTCAACATGCCATGCAAAAATAAATAACCCCCTGTTAAAAATATAAAATTCCCAGGTAAACTCTAATCTCATCAATATATAGGATGTAAGGGCACAGTGTGTTGGAGTGTATCAAGGATATCTGTGATCAGTGCATGCTGCAAGTTTAGAAACAACAACAACAGCAAAACATGGGCACTCTGGTAGCCAAGAGGGAGAAAAAACTTTGCAGTGTATGACTTCAAAATGATGATAACCTGATGACCAGGATGCCTTATTGCCAAGACAGGGAAGAAGAAAAGGGATGGTGTAATAACAGCAGCACAGAGGAGGCAGAAAGTATTAAGAACTTGGAAGACAAGTGTCCAGCATTCCTATCATTTGTATTACATTAGTGATGAGAAAGCAGTTGGAACTGTCAGCTATCTCAACTTTTTTTTGTTTTGGTGGTTCTCTGAATATTCTTTAATGACTTGCAATCATCAGAAACATTAGTAAATTTCTCACAGGATTTAAAATTATATGATGCTAACGCTGCATTGCTGAAAGTAATTACAAAGAGGGTATAAGCCCCCATCTCTTCATCTTTATCTACTCTTAGTGTGAGGAAAATTCTAAAATCAACTAGAGGCATCTTTGAGATATTGTAAATGTGAAGGGCAGCATGTAAGAGACAGGTTGGTAATTAAGTGAAATAATCTGGAAGAAATGTTTCAATTAGTTCCAAGGCAAATATTAGAGATCTAAGACCTTTAAGGGATGCCATTAGCATATTAAAAATTAAACCAGTAAATTTAAGGCACCTGAGAAACTTTAGCACTCCCTCTTACAAGTAAGGTGGGGGTAGAACAACTGAATTATGTAAAGACCAAGCACAACCTGACTCTCTAAGTGCAATGCTGTTATTTTTAAGTACAGTGATCCTCAAACTTGCAGGCATGTCCTGGAAAAGTAATAGAAAAGGCCATTTCAAACATTTATTCTTCTATTTTAAGTGACAGTTTGCCATTATCCCAGAATTCTTTTATTGAAATCTTTGACCCTCGTTTTTGTTTCTTGGTGAAGGTTATTCAGGTAATCCCTTACTCTTTAATGCTCCAATATAGTTTATTACCCAACACACCTAAGATAAACAACAGAAAGTACTGCTCTGTCTTATATCTGTACAATTCTATAGGATTTCTTTTTTTTTATGATGAAAAAGTAGAGGCTTTTTTTTTTGGTAATTAACCAACGTGGCTTGTAAACAGAAATACAGCAACTTGTATAAAAAAGCGTGATGCTTTTCTTTTCACTATAAAATTGTTTCTCTTGTCCCTTCGAAGTGCTCTCTTAAAAGGATGTCGTTGCCTGGAAATCGACTGCTGGGATGGCTCCAACAATGAACCCGTGGTGTACCACGGGCACACTTTAACAAGCAAGATTCCATTTCGTTCTGTAATCCATGTGATTGACAAGTATGCCTTTATGGTATGTTTACATATGTGTCTGTGTATATAAGTTGGTTAGAATGTGATGGTGGCTTTAACAAAGCCCAGGGACATGGTTGTTGTCGGAGATTCTCCAGGGTAAAACAATCGGAAACAGATTGTTGTGGCACTGGGAATTGTTGAAATTTATTACAGAAAAATTGTGCTATCTGTTCTTCATATATTTTTAATCTTTTTTTAAGGAAGAGCAAACATATTTTGCTGAATGATTATAAACTAAACTTTTTGCAAAGAATTCAGGTGATTTTACTTAGTTTGTTAGGTGGAATGCTCACCTGAGATCATTTAAGCAAGGACTGAATATAAAGTGAACAACTACTTCAGAACCAGTCTGGTGTTTTACTCCTTTGTATCTTTTAAATCTTTTTGCTTCACTTATTCTTCTGTTGCTATCAGTCTGTCTTATGTCCTACATGTGAGTTTATGAAATAGACAACAATATTAGATTATAGCTGAGGTTGAGTCTTTATTTTCCATTTCCTCTCTTTTTGTTTTAAATGTTGAACCTGATGCAGGTTGCCAGTTACTGATGTCTTTTTGTCGGGTGACTCATTAGGGCAGCGTCCCTTCTGCCCTTCTGGCAAAGCAGTAAAAGGTGGAGAGTTTCTGGCGCTGTCTCAGGATTTTGTAGAGGTTTCTGACAAAACTCCTGCTCAAAAAAGTCCTGAATTTAATTAAGTTAACTCTTGAATTCAGGCCAGCATTATGTTTAAATATATACATCTATGATCATACATTTATATGGATTTTTATACATGTATATTTATAGCCTTCTCAGTGTTAATCAAAGCTGTGTTTTTTCTATTCTGATTTCTATATACAATTTAATTAGCCTCTGATTTTAAAGATGAAATAAAAAACGTGGTTTTATTTCACTGTTCTTCAAAACCCATTAGATATAACTCTCCTGCTCTTGCTAATACACCACATATTGTACTTAACTATAATGCAAACTTCATTTCACAGGGACAAGTTACAGTAAGATGATAAAATCACAATAGGTAATGGTTCATACCAGCTGTGCTTCTATTAGTGGTTAATAGAAAATACTCAGGGGACAAGTGTGAAGACAGGGTAAAAAACCAGTACTTCCCTCAGAAACCGATAATTTAAGTCCTGCTGAAGCAAAGATTTTATTCAGAGTTTTTGTTTTCAGTAGCCACCAGTACTACTGGCAAGTTATGAGATTTAATTTTACAGTCTATATGGACATGTTTCTTTGAGCTATTCTCTGATTTTTACTCAATTTCCCTTGTTTTACCTGTCTTGCTTGAGTACTGTGACGAGCAAAGTGTGAAGAGTCCCAAGAAAAGTTCCTGATATTATGAAAAAAGTAGAAGCATAGTTTGTTCATGTAAAGGCAATGATTTCTGAGCAAGCTTTAAGGATACTCAGCTTGAAATATCATCAGTTAAAATCTGTCATAAACTAAAGCAAAAGACATTTAATCCTGCTATACTTCCTCAATTTTAATTTTAGAATCTGATTTTACCTTTTAAAAACTGAACAGTTCTTTTTACACCTCTAGTAAAGAGGTCTAGTACTGTTTTAACCCCCCCAAACATCCTGAAGATACGTTTTTCCCTTCTTCAATTGTGCTTTCTCTTTTCCATAAATATTGTGAGCCTTTATTATGTGTTATTAACCTGGAACAACTGACCTATATTCTGAACATTTGAAAATAAAGGAAAATACAGATTGGTAAGGGAACTTTTGTAAGACATTTTGCAAAAGCAAGTGATCCTCTTTTTATTTATGCATAATAAAATCTTTAAATTATGTTTTCAGTCATCTGCCTATCCACTTGTACTGTCTTTGGAGAACCACTGCAGCCCTAAACAACAGGAAGTAATGGCAGACTGTTTAAAAAGTATTCTAGGTGACAAACTTCTTTCTTCACCAATTGGTGGTGAGACAGAGATGACTAGACTACCTTCTCCTGAGGTAATAAGATTGCACTTTCCTCTATGAAAGACATGGAAAAAGATGTGTTTGGTTTGTTTGGGGGTTTTGTTTGTTTATAATTCTCTCCAACTGAATGTATGGAACACTTCTTGTGTCTGAAATAGACCTCAGATAGTAACAGAACAATATTTAAAGAGCACACAAAAGCCACATGAAAAGATACATGTTAGTGTATCTGTTATCTGCTAATTTATTTTTTGTCGTTTAAATTGAAGGAAATTCCTGAAATTTAAACATGTTATTGAAATGGAAACCTGAATCTAAATCTTTTGACCATAACAGTGGTGATGAAACTTGCTTATTGAGCTCTGCTACTGCAAAGACATTCTCTCTTTCTCAGTGTGTTTCTCCCTAAGACTGTTTCTCAGCTGGTGGCTTCAGACCCCTGGGATATAAAGTCAGAAAAGGCAATTAAATGGGTGTTGAAAATTTTATTGCAAACTAAAACAAATAAATTCCCATTGTTCCAGTCTTTGCACACAATGTTCTTTCAAGGGCAAAAGTTTTTTTTTAATCTCTTGTAGCACAGTGCATACATCCAAAATACTTATTTAGACTTGTCAGTCTTGCCAGTGATAGGTATATTTTATACCTTTTTTTGTTTACAGTAATTGAAAAAGAATGCAAATGAAAATGCGGGGAGGAAACACTGTCACAAGAAAAAAAAGCACACAGAGGGATATAGCAATTTTAAGAATTTATCAGGGAAAAAAATTTTTGAAGAGATATGTCCAAAAGATATGCTGAAGAAATATGTATACTACCACATTTCCATAACAATGTAGTTGTAAATATATTTATTATATAAATTTCTCACCCAACATAGTTTTTTCTGTTTGTAGCATTACACTTTTTATATCACAGTGTCCAATGTCACTTTGAAACCCTGAAAGTTTTTTTGTAACATTGAAAAAATATAACCTATATGAAACAGAAGGCTTTGTTTTGAAGCTTCTCAAAGCATGACTCGATTCAGTGCATTACATGTCCAAGGATCATATGTTCTCTGTAGCAAACACAAAATCACTGCACTGCATATGAATCATGGAGTCACTGAATCACATACTTAAAAATATTACTTTTTAAGAGGTGTGCCCCTTACCATGACGTTACTACAACGCAGGGAATTCATACTTCATATTTTCATAGCTTAGAGTTTTCATATGTCAGCTCTGTAGAATTTTTGCCTGAAAATGCATTGCTGGAAATGCTGTTCAGGTGAGATTCATTCTCCTGAACTTTTAATATATTAAAGTTCTGTGAGATGCATTCCACATCTACGCAAGATGTAAGGGTTACCTAAATAATACCACTGTCCTCAGGTGTTTACTAAAGTCTGAATCTAATAAATTGTTATCTTGAGAATGAAAAAAAATTAAGATCATCTCCATTTCTCCCAGCTGCCCTGATCAAGAATGTAAGAAAAATCAACAGGATTTTACTTAGCAATGGAAATATGCAGCTATGACTGAATTTGTAAACTGAGTAGTAAGCTTGACTTTTGGGGAGCATCTTTTTGAAGAACCTCTTTGGGTCCAGGTTCAAAAGGAGTTTAGTGGCATCACATCTTTAAAGCTTGGGACCTTGTGTATATTCAAGGCCTGGGTAAAATCATTATCATTTGAGTAAGTCAGATGCTGAACTTGGTCTTCAACCTGCTTCGCTTAAGCTGTGCAAAAGAGATGTTACAGAACCGTAAATGATGAATTTAAAATGCTGTTTGTGAGAAAGATTCTCAGTTAGTGTAAAAAAAACCCTGTCACCTACATAGTTTACTCTTTCACTTTTTTCAAGATGGAGCACTGGCAAGAAAAGGGAACAAACCATCTCAGTGTTCTTCAAATGGTTCTCTTGTCTGTTCATGAAGTGGGATACCACAAATTTTCTTCAAACACTTCATAGAAATTTCTGCCAATTACAGGTTCTTTTAAGATCTTGGAGTTTTGAAGACTTTGATGGAAATTATTTTCTCCTCTGTTGTCTGGTCAATCTTCTAATCCCTTTTCTAAGTAGGTTTTGAGCTATACCTTTGTCAGCTGAGATGACTGTGTGCGTCAGGAAGGAGGAATAAAATGCAGAGCAAACCCATTCTTAGGTGCTTCCTTGGACCACAGGTCATGCAGTGATGTCTCCTACCATTGTAAGTCCAAGTGAAAGGTCCAAGAAGACCTTTATAAGATCTAGTTTAAGGAGGTCCAGAAAAGAAAATTGGATCATCACTGAACACTATTGGCCTCTGCTTTTTCTCAACATTTGCTTGCCCTGAAAAAAAAAAACAAACAGAAAATTTCAGGAAAAGAGGTTTTTTAATTCTTTGCCCTTAGCCATATATGCACTCTTCCAGTTGACTATACTAGTACTGTTAATTTCCTGGAATATTACTGTATTCTGTAGCATCTCAACATATAGTTCTTTCTCTACATGTGGACGAAAGGGAAGACTTTTGCTCTGTTTCTTCCTTTCACACACCCCTTATTCAATGAGAAACTGAGGCTACTCTTAAGCTTCATCAATCTCTTCCATCTCCTTCCCAAACGGATATTTTTTCACCCAAAGCAAAAGACCCACTACCATTCTTTCCTCACATCTTGGCCACTATAGTGCTCCTAAAGAGACTTCATGAACTTCCTTTAATATTCGCTGGAATATCAGGTCTTTTGAGTCAGTTCCCACATTAAATTACATTTGACATCACTGGCTGGTGCCAGAGATCCCTGCCAGTTGCACCAGCAGTCCTGGTGATATGCTGATATAAAGTGACAGAATGTAGTGTCATATGCAGCAGTCTGTAGATGAACTTAGAAAATATTAGAATCCAAGAAGAGATATGTTTCCACTTACCCTGCTGTATCCATCCTCTCTAAGAAATTTGACAGCTACTGAAAGAAATAAGTAAGCCTCCAATGTAACACAGAGAAAAGAATGCAAACACATTGATGCTTTTGATGGAGGTTTGTTCCTCAATTATTTTTGTAGTACATCAAACTGCCTTACTCTGCTGACAGGATATATACATGAGCTGCTTGGGAATTTTCCATTATTTGCAGGTTTCCTGTCACAGAAGTGGAATGAGATATTGATGTGTTGTTAACTGAAAGCGAAGTGGCAACTATTGTTATTTTACAAGTGGTCTTTAATGTTTACCACACAGCTGCAAGATCAATAACTGTATTGTGGTGGTTCAGAAGCATTTCTGGCCAGGATTGCCAAGGTTTCCCCATAGTTATTAAAGTCATGGTGTCTGTTTTCCTAGAATGCACCAGTCTTGGTGAACTAAGTATTGAAGTCTTCAACATCTAGATATAATAATGGAGTGTGTGCCTAAGAGATTCACATTGCTACTGCACCTTCTACCCTTCTACCTGTTGCACTGAGAAACTTTCAAATGTTAGTTGTACCTGGCTGTCTATCACCTGTGTCAAATAGATTCTTACTGACCAACTGTAACATCTGACAAAATGGTGATGGTCAGATTAACCTGTGGCTGTAGGATCCAATGTTCAGTTTAACCATCCCCATATTTACCTCTCCCGTATAACATTGTAGGGTTTTATAATCTTATTTCTTTGTTATTGAAATACTAGGACACAAAGATTTTCACTGGGAAATTCAAGACCAAGGCTGCTTTAGCATGTCTAATTTTGTTGCTTCAGTGATGAGATTCATTCCTATTTTTTTAACCTACAAGTCAAGTATGCAAATATCTCGACCAAGTCTTTGCATCAGGAATATCTTTTCTTCTTAGCAAGTCAAAACATTTCTAGTCTACTGTTTTGCCTTTCAATCTGCCTATGGCATCTATTCTTTACAAAAATGAGAAGAAAGATGTTGAAAATGAAGCATGCCTTGGTGATGACCTCAAAAATAAGAAAATCAGTATTGTTTATTATAAAATTTCTGGATTCTCTAGGTTCTAGTGAGAACTTACAGAAGACTCATCCGGTTCCTACACTATTTCTGGGCATTACACTCTACAGTCTTTTTCAGGGGACATGGTTTTCCCACACATGTATTAAACACGTGAAAGTCACTTACCTCTTGTTAATAATTTTCCTGCGTTGTAAAATTACTTATATCATAAATCGGGTAGGTCTTAGGCTGATGGTTTATTTGGTGTATAAAAATCAGATCCAAGGTGTCTTCTTGGAACCTTGAACTGTGGTAGGGAATTTGTGAATGAAGGCCCTGAGCACATTATACTAATTAGCCTGGCCAACCTGTAACCATCTTTCTCTGTAATGATCCTTTGGATTTCCTTCCAATCCATCCACCAGAGATTTAGTTGCCTAGGTAGAATGTCATCTCTAATATGGCACAACTGTTTAGCCTTGGACCAGACTTACATGAAGTCTATTACAGAGCACAATACAGGACTGTAATCTTCAGTGTAGGGGTCTTCTCACTGGGTAAATGTGTGGTATGAAAACTTGTAATGAGATAGCTAAAGTGGAACTCCTGATATAATTAATATCTGTTTAACTAGAGTTCAGACACTGATGGTAGTATTGATTTCAAGTATCTTGATAACTGTGATTTATAAGGCTGCCACAAAGACATCCATTCCCACTTTTACTAAATGTGATTCTTCACTTAAAGTGAATAATGCTGGTGTTGAGTGTTTTTAACAGTCGTACTTAAGAAATTTTGTCATTCTCTTATAAGTTTTCCCTATGTTAGACTTCACAGGAGATGTTGCATCTTCACCCTATATCGGTATTTAGGGCATCAATATAAGTCTTGAAATAGAAAACTATGTAAAACTTAAATTGATTTTAACCTTGTTACTTAGCAAGGTTTTCAGGATTAGATATTCCTCTAACTAAGCAGCTACAGCTGGCTAGGAGAAGAGAAAACTACATGCTAAATTTAAATAAGGGAAGCTATTCTTCTCTTTTTAATACTCATCATGCAAAACCAGAGTTTGTTCTCTACGTTTCTGAGGAATTAATTTTGTCCTTTTTTACATTAGTTAGGTGGGTTTGCCTGATCCAAATCCATGATTTTGTCTTGGAATCTTGGAGTCAACTTCAGCTGTTCTGATTTGTGTTGTACATCACGTTAACCAGAATGTACAAGAAATAAGTTTTGTTCATTTAATTATGTAAATATTTGTTCCAGTTGATGGTACTTGGAGGCTTTTGCTTATGCCAGCCTTGAAGTCCCATTATGCTCTAGGGAAGATCTATTATGTTTTACATATTTAAATTTTTTATTATGCTTAGAGTTTATATAGAAGTACATAGCAAATGTATTTTTAACACATTTTGCCTTTCATATTAAAACTAGAAAAGAGAAGTTATAATGAATGTTCAGACTTTCAGCTCATTAAAAGACTTTTCAGCTCTTTTAAAAGACTTGGACATTCAGAGAAAAAGGTACTGTGTGTTTAGCACCGCTGATTACCAATTAAAGAACTCCAATTTCATGCAGTCACTGGTTTTGTAACCATACATTTGTTATAAGGTTTTTTTTTTTGAAGATGCATTTGAAGTTCAGACTTAAAATCCTTGATGTGTCATTTTTCAGTTCAGGGTTCACTTTCCGTGGTTTGGGATAACTATTATTGGAATTTGCTTCTGGCCAAATAATAGCAAAATTTCATATTGCTAGAGTATTCTCTGTAACTGGTTTTGAAAACAGAACTGTGATTTAAAATGTTATCTTTGTGGAAAACTGAAAAAAAAATTCTTAAAAAACTTGTCCTTCCTCAGGGTATTTACATTTTTGCTAATAGTTCATAAACAGAACTTTAGAAACTGACTTAAAACATCAGGGCCCATTTTTACAGGCTCACACACACATATTATGGCATTTTTCTACTTAAAGCAAATTTACATATAGGAAGCAGTGATGTAGCCAGAGAAAGGTTTTCCTTCCTTATATACTAGGTCCTTTTTTTTTTTTTTAAATTTGTAGGATTAAATCTTACCTACAAATAACAAAATGCAAGACCAAAAGCGGACAGAACTGCTTTTAAATATTGGGAAATGTGAACATGCAAAGGAAAATTCAGAACTCTCAAAAAATATGAGTAGCATTAATCATATTAAAACTCTCCTAAAAATATCGCGGGGAAAAAAAATGAGTGCATCAATAAGAAATGAAGGAAATGTTAAAGGGCATCCTTATTCTGAGTCACCAGTGCAGAGAGACTAATCAAATCTTACAGTAGCATGGCATTGATAGATATTAAGCATAAGATATCTCATTCCACTGGCACGCTGGCAAACTACTAATACAAGATCTGAAGTGGTGAGGGGATTATGAGCAATGGAGATTGCCATGTAAATAAACGGAATGTCTGGTTCCTTGCCTATGGCTGTAGTTTCCATTACAGAACTTTGGTTTTATATGTTTGTGCTATCTGTACTTTTCATATTTACTTAATGGATACCTGAAAAGACAGTATTTCAGTTACATTTCACTTGCTGTGAGATTGTAATGTTCCCTGTTTCTGGAGCCTTCCCAGCAGTATAGCCTTCCTTTTCACTAGTGCTTATGAAACTTAAGGAATATTTTTGTGGATCACTTTATTCAAGAATGATAGTAAGTCCTGTTACTCACAGTTCCTGTGTACAGCTGTAGAGGTAAATGTCTGCTACGTAATAGCTCTTTTACTATGAATATTATTTCATAAATCTAAGGGAAATATATGCTCATAGGATTCAGGTGCACAGATGAAAACCATGTTGTAAGAATTGACTTAATTTAATGATTTTTTTCCCCTACATTTTACGTTACGGAAGCTGAAACATGCCCATTTAAAAACAGAGAAATTGCTTCAGCAAAATCACAAAACTCTGTTACTTTCCTGACCAGATCAGCATGAGAATCCACTGTAAAATAACAAAAAAGTTTTAATTTGGTACACTAGACAGATATGCACAAAGGCAGTAATCAGATAGGGCAAAAAATTTCCTGCAGCTGCAATAATAGCTAAAACAACATCCAAATTAACATCAGATATGTCTCTAAGTATATATATATTTTTAAGATTATATTATACATAGTTAAAAAAATATACCTTCTGTGCCTTGCCTGACCATCACCTCTGACACTTACTTCCTACTTTTGTCTTTTCATGGTATCAGCATCTGTGTATCTGTGGTGGAGAGTCTTTTCTCCTGTCATGGGTTTAGATAGTCACATTCTGTCATGTGCTTTGATCCCCAGATTCTGTTTGGTTTACTTCTTTTTGGCTTTTGCCTCACTGATGTCTATCTTTACTTCATTTTGTTAACTCACTTCATTACACTTAATAAACAACTTTGAACATGGGTTAAACAATACCAAGAGATAAAAACCTACAATTAATCCATACAAAATTCTGGTTACTGCCGCTTAACCTCCTTTCTACAGGCATTAAAATTCAAAGTTCTGATAAAAAATAAAAAAGTTGGAACAATTGAAGAAGGTATGCTCAGGATGGGTGATGAGACTGGTGCTGAGACTGCTGCTGAGACTGCTACTGAGTCTGCTACTGAGACTGCTACAGTTGTTGAGACTGGTGCTGAGACTGAGGACATATCTGAGTCTGAATTACTGTCTGACGAAGAGACTGATGACACAACCCCTATTTACCGATCCAAGAGTCCCTCCAAAAGAAAAGGAGATCGTAGAACTTCATCCCCACCACCTTCAAAAAAGTCAAAGGTAACTTTTATCTTGATTGTATATAGAGATTACATAGATGTATGTCAGCTTCTTTTTTTTTCTTTTTTTTTTTAAGAAGAAGGAATATATTATCCTAAAATAGAGGTTAAATTTAAAAGCTAGACTTTAAAATAACTTAGAGCAATGCATTTTGAAATGACGTGTTTTAACTCAAGGTTTCAAAGTTTTCCTCTTCTTACAAGAAACTCCAAACTGGACCACATTTTAGAATCCAAATAAAAGGCAACCCTTCCCTGTGCTCCCATCTTGAGCGTAACTGCATTTTTCTCTTTCAAGTCTTGTGCTTGCCCCAGGTGTTCAGTACCACAATAGAGCTGAGATGAAGTTGCCCAAATATTTTGTTGGTCCCAAGGCCCTCCTGGAGCTATGTATGGAGAACACTTGCAGCATGTCCTGATGATGACAGACAGAGTTAACTATTTCTTCCTAAGTCCATCAGTCTATCTTGGAGATCTTGAAGAGTTCTCCCTCCCCTGTTTTCTTCTGTTCTGGATTTATGCATGAAATTAGGTGCACATTTCTGGTTGTGCTAAAACATTTTTCAACACTTAGAATAGAAAAGGTGTTTTTACATTTTTCATGGAGAGATTTGACATTAAGTATTATTTCTGAAAGAGAGAGCAAAAATTGGATGTGATCTTCTTTTTAAAAAGTCAAATTGAACTTAACTTATATTTTTAACCAAGTATAATTCTCTACCATGGGAATCTGGTGCATCATCAGGATTCAAACTGCTTTGTTCAAGTTTTTTAAGACATTAAGCTTCACTCTGTATCCAACCACTGTTCCACATCATGCTATAGTTACCTGAATGTGGGTAAACTGGCAGTGCTCCTCAGAGCCCAGTGTTCTTGCTGAGTGGCAGTGTTTCTTCTGTGTCCCTTCCCTTTAAACGATTTGATGGCCAAGATCTTTGCTTTTTTCTCTTTCCACCTGATAAAGAGAGATAGTAAGGAAAAATTCTGAGGAAGGATGGAGTCCTCTTTGAAGAGGAAAGGCCAACTTTCCAGATAATAGGGTCAAATATATTTGTAAGATCATGTCAGAGACCAGAAAAAACACCACGTACTCAAGAGCAGCAACAACAGGTATCTGGTCATGTTTCAGAGGCAGAAGAGAAAATGATTTCCAGGATTCCACTCCATTGGAGTATTTATCCTGAGGTCCCATAATGGGAGGGTGGGAGAGCATTGGAGTCCACAGCCAGGATACCCCAGTGATGCTGTTGGCTTTGCCAGTGTCCCTGCCTGCCACATCCAGAGAGTTGTGTTCTTCAGGACTTCTGTAGATTCCTATTGCTCCTCATGGGACATAGCCCCAGAATAATTAATGCACTTGAACTTTGCGTAGTTTAAGAGCCATGAGCAGGCAATCTCTATTATTTTGTCGGGTGAGGATTTGCCTTCAAAAGCTTTAATGCCTTGTAAACATTATGAACATCATCAGCTCTTTGCTGGGTAGTGCCCCTGCTTAGCTCACAAGTGGTGCTAAGCAAAAGGGTCACATAGCGCCTCACAGTGAGAGAGAAGACCCTGGTAAAACCTCAGTCCCTTTGCTTTAGCTCGCTTTGGTAATGGAGCAAGGCTAAACAAAGATTTTGGCAAAAGAACTTTCCGCCTTAATTAAGAAGAAAAGAGTTTTCCTAACTTCAGAAGGATGCTAGGAGGAATATTCCTATGACTAATTTGCTTGGCATGGTAAAATATCTTTCTGTTATTCTACATTTTGTAGTTGAGTTTATGCTATTGATCTTTTCTAGGACTTTATGCATTTCTGAATGTAAAGTTGGATGTATGTTTTAAATTAGTGGTGTTTAAAGCCATGAAAAATTATGTTAATTTACACACCAATCTCAGGATGAGGACAATTATAAAGCTATCCAAAAGAACATTGTACTATGCATTGGCAGCATCTCTCCATTCACCCTACAATTGCTGTGATAAACATGGACACAATAACCTTAATAATCTCTAACTGTATCAACTCTCACTATCAAAAGTCATAAATTCATTAACTGTAACACATTTTCTCATACTTTATTCATACAAAATGATAGTTTCTCTGAATTAAAGATAGTAATAATAATAATGAAATATGAAAATTGTGACTTTTTTTTTTCCATTATTTATATGATGATTATTAGGTGAAGAAGCCAAAAATTGCCATTGCATTGTCAGACCTTGTGGTTTATACCAAATCTTCAAAGTTTGTGAGCTTTGAGCATTCCCTAACGAATCAGAAGTGCTACGAAAATAATTCAATTGGAGAGGCTAAAGCACGAAAATTTGTAAAAACTTCAGGTAATTTAGTTTGATTTAATCGGCTAAAAGTTACATTGTTGCTAGGGCTCACTGTCAAGGCATTGGAAGGGTTAAAATTTTATGAAGCACATACTGTCCGATTTTATTTGATTGTTTTTATAATACTGTTTTAGAAATGTCCTTTGCACTGCATTTTGTTTCAGTTAGTTTTGTGAGGAAAATTGAAATTCAACTTTCTTTTAATTTCACATGGCTTTATAAGAGCAAATATTAACATAGTCTATAAAATATATGGCTACCTTTTGATTCATTGTTTTCTGCATCAAATAATTTAGACGTTACAGTCAATACTTGAAAACACGTGGAATAGGTTTCACACTCCCTTCCATGTCTGGTCTCAGCACTCACTGGAGCTGGGGTATGGACCCCCCCCGGCTTTGGGAAGAGCTGCAGATAAGACTGACAGAATGGATAAATCCCAGAGAAGGGAATTTGCTCCATTGGACCAGACCTTCCATACCAGCCAAGTTGGGTTATTCAATACCCATTCTGTGTTGGAGCATCTCCATTTGGTGCAGTCACTACAGTGCAGGCTCTGCTGTTTGAACTCCAGCTGCCTGCCAAGAGCCTCGAGGGAGTGTTAAGGACAGAGATCAGTGGCCATGACAATGAATCTGCCACATGCCCGTTCACTCAGGTCCAGCCCAGCTGCCACCCACTGCTTTGTGGAGGTGATTCAGTGGTTGGTTGGGTGAATGGTGCTGAACAGCATCAAAACAAGTAGGATTTTGCCAACAGACAGTCCTCTCTGGCTCCTCTGGCAATCCAGTGAACATAAAAGTAGTGATGTTGAAAACAAACAAACAAAAAAACCCAGCCAAAACCCCACCCAAAGAAGCAACAAACCAAACAAAAACCAAACAAAAAAACCCCCAAAAATAGGGTTAAAGGAGGATGGAAAGGATCAGGGTGGAAAGTGAAAAACCTTTTGTTTAATTACTAAAAGGAATCGTTTAGATAGAAGTCATCTGAAGTTTCCCACATGGGAGTACTTTATGCCTACATATGAGGAGGGAGGGAACACTGTTAGCAGGAAGAAAACCAACCCATTTACTATCTTCTGAAGCTCGTAAAAGAACCATTTAAGTGTCATTTAAAAGTGTGCTCTGCACTGGTCTTGATATTCTTCAGTCATTTTATTAATCCTCAGAACAGTAAACAAGTTAAGATCATCTTGGGGTGATTTTTTTTCCTATTGAGCTACTAAAGAATGAGGGGGCTTTTTGAGCACTTTCCTGTTTTGTGTCTTAGTTTTCCATGAGAACACAGTGGGCATTTGTGTAAAAATCATATATTTACCTAGCAAAGATGTGAAGAAACAGAATATTTCAGTGAAGGAATGATTCTCGGTTATTAAACTTTTAAAAAAAGTCTACATTTACACAGCAATATGATTCAAATATTGAAGTTTTAAAATAGGATTTTAGCTGTATCTTGGAATGGTATATTAATACATAATACATATATTAATGTTAGAATACACTGTTATGATACTGAGTTAAAAAAATTGCTGGATCAGATTATTGTATTTTTATTGTTATTTATTTGAATGGACTCTTTTTAATAACAAAGTTTTTCTTATCAAGCTTTTATCATTCTGTTTTTAAGCTAAAGAGTTTATTTCACATACTACAAGATTTATTACAAGAATCTACCCGAGAGGAACAAGAATGACCTCTTCAAATTATAATCCTCAAGAGTTCTGGAATGTGGGGTGTCAAATGGGTATGTTTGTCTGCAGAGACTGTTGCATTCATGGCTTTACAGATACAAGAGGTTTTTTGCTTCCTGGAGTACTTTTCTTGTTATGCAAGTTACATATTTTCCCCCACTGGCATCAGTTTCATTTTGTGTTATATAAACTTCTCCTTCAGCCCACATATCCTAGCAATTTTTCATCCCCAGTAATTATAAATATCACTTTGTGTTAAATAGCTGTATCTTATCCCAAACATCTCATTTATTATATTTTATTAGTTTATTTAGTTTGTTACTAATTTATTTAAACGATACAACATTTTTAAGTTTCCATTACACAGCAGTGGAAGTCTCTTCTGAAGGATCTGTGGGTTTTCAGTGGCTTTCTGTGACTGAAGTTGCACAGATACAGGAAATGTGGGCACAACAATTAATAGTGGTGCCAAGAATTCCCAGAATAGGATATGGTACTGCAAGGAGGCACTCAAACACTACTGCTCAGCACAATACCCAGGTACAGCTGGGAGCTGCTGGGAGTCTCCAGTGTTCGTACAGATGCAACATAAATTTAGCATCTTAATTTCCAGTACGAAGCTCCCTGAACAATGAAATAACAATAATTCCTGCTTCTCTTCATTTTAAGTTATTAATTTGAAACTGATAAAAATAAGCACGACTTCTGTACTCAGCAGGCTTCGAGAAACCTCTCACCTGTAAGCATTTTCCCCTTTTTAATGGCTTTAGAGACATTGCCTTCATCTCTTTGTTCTTCCCTTTAAAAGATTCTCATTTACAGAATATTTTTATATATCTGTCTGCTACACCTTCTTCAGCCTTAGGTAAAGTAGGGAACAATATTTTTTGCATCCACATATATATTCTGTCTTTTATTCCGAGTCTATGCCAAGGACACCTGAGGGAGGCTCTGGGGTGAGCAGGGCAGTTTGCCGTAGGCTCCCAGTTTTGAGAGGTGAAAGGTATGGTCTCACCTTGTTACATTAAAATACTCATCCAAGGACAGGCACAGATTTCACTTTGCCTGTAGGGCCCCGAAGCTGATGTCACCCTTGTTCCAGGCTGTCTTTTTCACTTGTTTTTTTTCTCAGCTCCAAAAATATCTTCTGTGGCAAGTTACCTTCTCCAAAATGTTGTTAACGGTGTGCAATTTCCACTCAATCATGCACAAATGTATTATTTATTGTTTAACCCCCTGATGTATTCTCAGCTATGCTCTTACAGTTCAAGAACTTAGAATGAGCACTGTATATACTATCCCCATTGCTATTAAACACTAGTAAGTTTGTTTTGTGCTTGGAGGAAGCACTGTCCAGAGGTCCTTAATTTAAAATTCAACTAATCTCCCAGGCTTATCATGCTGCAGTTTACTAGTTTTCTTTCTAGCCTGTAAATCTCCATACTTATCTCTGCAAAAAAATATCCATTTGTTAGATCTCAGACAGAACTGAAGTCTTTCAAAGTTACTGTTTACTCAGAGTTATACTTTAAAGAAAAGTCATTCTAAACAATAGTATGCAAAACATATGATTTTTGGTGTATAGGGGTTTGGGGCCCTTCCTGGAAGAATGAAAATATGCAGGAAGTGGTTAAATCTGCCCTCTTGGTCCCTTCATTTGCATCTTTATTTAAAAAAAAAAATCTCATGGGAATATGCTGATTTAAACAATTCTACATATATGTTATTTCCAAACCATGTTAGATCTATTCCTAATTCCCTAATCTGTTTTAGATAACCGTTTGGCAGAAATATAACTGCTCTTCACAATGTATGTCCCAGAGGGAATCTCAGTGAATCTTCTGCTGATGTCCTTCCACCGACTTGACACAGACCTTCTAATTTTTATGTCTCTCCTTTGTCTGCATAGTCCACATGCCCTTCCTGTCTCCCTGCCATTGCACTCTACATCCCATGCACAGAAGTAATCCCTCCAGATCCCCTCTACCACTTCCCTAAAACTGTTCACAGGACTCTCAGATTTCTCTTGTGGCACCTATTCCCCTTCTTCAGCTCCTTTTACCCTCCCCGCACCTGCTAGCTTAAGTTCCTTTAACATCCATGACTCTTCTGGCTGGGCAAAGAAAATATATTAGGTTTTGGTCAAACCTACATATAATACTGCCTGCCAGGCCTCTGCATCATGAGATGAGAGCTGAGCTATTCCTTCACTTCTCTTAGTGATCGACCCAAAACAGTGCTCTTCTATGTACCTTGCCAGCAATTTTCCCTAAATTGCCTGGAACATATTAACTTGGAGCAGTCTGGCACTCAGCTAAAGCAGGATGAAATGGTCCAACAGGCTCAAGATTTGTTGAGGCTGAGGACGAGACATGTAATTGTGTAAACCTAGTTTCCAGGGGAAGGCAAGTTAAAAACCCCAGTTAAGAGTACAGAGTTTCCACAAAATTGCTTTGGGATATCACTGTGCAGTCCATGTCCATTCTCTGAAAATTGAGACTCATAAGAGAAGGATAGGTTTTGTGAACAAAGAGGTCTTATGGAGAAAAAAACCCCTTTTAATAGTCTATGGAAAATTAGTATGCCTCCTGCATACAACTGCAGTGTGGCACTGGAAAGAACTGGTTTGGTGTATCCATAGCTCATTTTTATGTAGTAAATAAAATGAATGTAAAGATTTATGCAGGGAAAGAAAATTAAGGACAGTTATTTAAATAAACATATATCAGTTGAATTATATTGACTGAAAAAAGCAGAGCAAAAAATCCAAAACATAAGAAAGCTTCAGCGAAAATAAAAATAGAAAGACTTAAATATCCTTTTGAATATGGTCTTTGCACGCAGTATGAAACATTATCCATGTATCAAAACACTCTACAGGAATCACCAAAGCATGTCATAGGTTTTATGAGAAAGCCATGGTATGGCAGGTACAGAATTTTGTATCAGAAGAGGCCACATAGAGCATCTGCTTTCTGGAGCACTCATAAAAATTTGTATGCTACTGTGAAAGTTCCTCTACTTGTATGATGGATTTTTTTCTTATTCTAGGCTTTGTTTTGGTCTGTGACATTGAAATGTATCTTGGCAGTTTTGTCCCATCTGTTTTGTGGCTTAATCTTGTGTGCAATAGTATGGTAAAAAATAATTCATAAAAAGAGGAGTGATAAAAAGTTCTCTAACTAGTTCTGATTTTAACCTCTGAAGCTACCTAGGGAAAAGAAACCCGCTTATTTACATCTTGGTGTGCCTCACCTTTGCAACTTAAAATGACTGAAGTCTGACCTTGCTTGGGTTCTGTATCAATACCTATATTATTACTTTCTTACTAATATGGTTTTAACAGTCCAAAATTTCCTCTTTAGGAGGTGAAAACTAGGTCTATTACAACCTGGCTAATGAACTCAACTGATGCATTTCCCCTACTTCATTTTCTAGGCAAGGGGGATCTTCTTGAAGGTGTTTTAACCTGCTTGACAGGGGAGCCCACACACAATCTTGGAGGGCCACGCGTTGTTTTTGGTCGAGTTCATACGACTCTCTTTCTAACATTCTTTCCCCTTCTATGTTTTCCATATCCTCCAACTGCTGCAGAATAGTCTCCACACAACTATTGTAAATCTTCCTAAATATTGATGAATAATGTGTTGTGTAAAGATAATACTGAGATGCCAAAGAAATAAGTGTGTTTATTATGTAGTTGGAAAAAATTCCAACACCTGTAATAGGCCACACAGCCATCCTGGTTTATGGACCTCCCCAAAAAGATTGCTTTGCTTCTTACTGTCCATAAGTCCTCAACCCAATGGGACAGCTATTAGAATTGCAAACTCCAGGGATATGATTAATTTAATGCTTCCACTAAGGACCCATTTTTTTATATGTTGCCCATTAAACTTCGTTGATTTGATCATCACAAGCTGTGGTGGGGCAGTTAACTCAGGTGTAGACATGTACAAGTTAGGTGGGACAATATCATTCAATATATGAAGCTCCCTAAATGTACTCAGCTTTTCTTTGGAATGGCTCCGAGGTCTGGGAGTTGTTTTGAATTATGGTTACATGTTTCTCCTGCAGAAATGTGTCTACTGTCAGGTTTATGAGAAAGCTCTTGGGCTGCTCTGTAGCCTGTTTATTTTTAGACAGCTTGGTGTATGTAATAGACACTGGAATTTCACTTAAAAGCAAGAAACATTGAATTTAATTTTATCAGTTTTTTCCAGCTACCTTCACTTCAGGCAACCAGTAGAATAGTAAACCATATATCTGAAATCCAGTAAATTTTAAAGAAAGATGGAAAAAAGTGGAAGGAACACATATACCTCTGAAATCTTTGCTGATCTTATTTTAAACTCTGTGTCAGTGAGTCAGACTAAAACAGGAAAAGGAAGCCGGTAAAATACACTGTTCTGCCAAGAATCACAAGTTAAAAAAAATTTAAAAATTATTTTGTCAAAGTATCTGTTTAATGATGAATGAAATCAGTTAAATGACAACTAAAAGATGCTCAGACTTACACTGACATGTAACTTTCAGACTGACACATCCAATAGATAGCAAAAATCAATTTAGATTTTAGATTTGGTAATTTATCAGAAATGCTTTAGGTACTTCTCCCATGAGAACCTCACAAGACAGGATCCCTAATTGAAACCACTCACGGATATACATGGACAATGGATGATTTTTAATCACCCGACATCTTTTTGTCCAGTAGAACTACTTGTAATTATGTCGGAACAATGTCAGCAATTATGAACTGTAGGGCTGAATTCTTAACATTTCTAATGACAGCGCCTTTAGAGCAAAAGTATTGAATTGAATTGGTTCAATGACAATTAAAAAAAAGACTGACTGCCCATTCTAAGTGTGTTATGTCAGACAGTTATGCATTTACTCAGTTCTCAGAAGAGTAGTTACTCTTACCGTGGCAGAATCCCTCATGTTGTAGTCATTCAGAAATTAAGTGTCCATAGAATAAGAGCAACCATTTCAAAATACATCAGTGACAAATAAAGCCAGAACTTATAATTAAGCTTAACAATATTAGGAGTCTGAATACCTAAAGCCCAATTTTATTCTGTAAGGAGAAGGAAAAAATACATACAATCTGACGAATTTTTTTGATCAGAAAAAGAGATGAGAATTTGTGTGCCAAAATTTATACTGTCCATTTAAGCCTGATCTGTGTTGCAAGGGAACCGATCACTATGCTTTTTTTTTTTTTTTTCTGGTAGGCTAAAGTCCTTGTTCATAAAGTTTGGGTGGGATCTCACCTATTCACAAGTTTGGCAAGAGGGCTAAAGCTGCATGAAGATTTAGAAAAATTAAAAAGCTCAAGGCAAAAGGGATGCTGAGGACACTTAAAAGACTGACTTTGGACAGGATGTCCTCAAGCCTGAATTAAGTCCCCAGAGATGGCAGTGGGGATCAGAGTGACATGTCAAGACAAGACCAAACCAGCAAGCAATGCTAGGAGCCATCTGAGGAGGCTGCTGTAGTTTGGCAAAGAGGCTTGCTTATGCTGCAAGTCTTTCTACTTTCTCAGAAAGAACCAGTTAAAAATGGTGCTTAAAAAAGACCATTTTCCCTGGTTTCTGCTCTGACCACTTGGTGATAGAGCACATTATCTTCCTTACACCTGCTGTTAGTGAGAAAGGTTTATAGGGTGCTACATATGCATTGCATTTCTCCTATGCAGACTCATCAGACTGCATGTTAGATTTAGTATATTGAAAATAGTATTCAAAGGGCAATATTATTTGTACTTGAGCACATTGTGATAGTTAATGCTTGCACAAGACTTAGAAATTGGTGTTGTATTTATCATTCAGATGATGATGGTTTTATGTTTTAGTTTGACAGAATTTGTTTACTAGTGATGAGATCCCATTGCTGTGTAGTCTGCTTCCATTAAATTAATGCTTGCCTCCTGGTATATGGAGCAAGTGACAATTTGTCATCATGTTACAGTTTATTCTTCCTTCAGGTGTCTTCAGTTGATTTTAATGCAATCTGATGACTGAATATCCTCTCTTTGCATCCAGATTTTGAGTGAACTCATACTGGTTTTAAAAGCCACTTTCATCCCGCTAAAAAAAGGTCATGTGGAATACCCAGCCACGTGAGAACTTAAAATCACAGAATGGTTTGGGTTGGAAGGAACCTTAAAGATCATTCAGTTCCAAGCTCCCTACCATGGACAGGGACACCTTCCACTAAATCTGGTTACTCAGGGCCCTATCCAACCTGGCCTTGAATATTGCCAGGGATGGGGCCTCTACAACTTCTCTGGGCAGCCTTGGTAGCCATATACACCCTTTGTACTCTGGGCAGCCTGTTCCAGTGCTTCACTACCCTCAGAATAAAGAATTTTTTCCTAATACATAATCTAAACCTGCTCTCTTTCGGTTTAAAGCCATTCCCACTTGTCCTGTCACTACATGCCCTTGTAAATAGTCTCTCTCCATCCTTCTTGAACTTCTGACATATTTCTCTACATTTGGGCAGTGATGGATTGGGTGCAGCTGTGAGCTGCATGTGAGAAGAAAGGATAGACTGTCAATGCCCAACTGGGAGTGCTAATGTGGAATGAAAGCAATGTCTTCAAATCCAATCATACAGATCATCTCAAAACCAATGGCAATGTACCAGATCATTAGGATATGGTCCTGTTTTCACCAGCGTTTCCCAGTCTGTGTGGAATTCATCTCAAATTTTAAACATTTAAGGCACAGAATTGCATTTTATTCATTGTGAGTGGCCCGTTTTAAGAACAGAGACAACTGGAAAGAGCTGAGGGGATGGCAACAAGGCTGACAAAAGGGTTGGAAGTGTGATCTATTATATTTCTTTAGACTTAAATGAGCGAGGTAAATCATGGAGATAGGAACATTGGCAATGAATGGTTTTTACATATGATATTGTTTGAAACCACATAAAATTTTGAGATGCGTTTTAAATGGCATAAAATGCAATTAAGTAACTCATTTTAAGAAAAATTGGTGACAAATGTGTCCTTAGCCATTTTAAAATCTTCCCTTTTAAATGGAGAAAATACACTAAACGTTATGTAAGTAATATAGCTGATAGATCCAGGCAGCAAAGAATAAAAAATAAAAAATTACAATTTTAAAGTCCCAGCAGGACTATTAATTGAGAGGCAGGATCACAGACAAAAGATGTGCAGTTTTCCTCAACTGCCTTCAAATCATAGTTACAGGGCTCATTTTGGTTTTAAAAAGCTTTTGCTTTTAGTCTATAAATCGTCTTGAATGGTAGTGCTTATGGAATGTGCTGTATCTGAATATTTAGAAGGTTGTTAGTGCTGCTATTAGTTGTGGGACTGACTTTAGTTAACTCCTTGTGATACAGAGGGTTTTGGTCAAATATACCCTTTGTATTCCTCTGTGCAGTGTGGATTGTTTCATCTTTTGGAGCCAGGCAATTTCCTAACTTCCATGTGCTAGATGAAATTATTTACATTTGGGGCCTACTGGGACAGCCATGGAAGCTTTGGTACTTTGCAAGATGACTTGAGTATGAAATACTCTGATCTGAAGGAGATTTGGCCATGTGGTTCCAGGGAGACAGATCCATTTCAGGTGCAGGAATCACACTGAGGAATTCCTTTGCTCAGGTTGTCCTCCAAGACCATGTTTTGCTTTGCTGTTTTGATTTTGATGTCAACATTAAAAGGCTTTCAGAGCTTAATGAAAGGACTGAGGAGAAAGTTAAATGTACACAGTGCTAAACTTCAGGTATCTGTATTTCCCCATGAAAGCCATATATTAAGGTGATGTACTGCTCAAATGGTTTAATTGCAAGAACATTTAGGCTTCTTTCCAAAAGAAATTGTCAGTTTAAAGCTCTCTTCATACATGCCTTAAATTTCTACTGTTTCATAAAACAACAGTACAAAGGATGTTATTGACAGTTCTGCTCTTGAATTCAGCAAAACCGAAATGAAACACTGGGTAGAAATTCGGTCTTCCTTGCAGAAAGATGTTGCTAAGCCCACACTGCTAGACATAGGCTTTAGTTTATGATCCTTCTCATTTCTCAAGAAGTGTAAGGATTATAATTAAAAAGAAAAACTGTGCATCAACAATACACCATAAAGCGGTGTCCTGGGAGGCCCCAAGCAGCTGCAAACCTTGCAGTTTTAGTAGAGGTGTGGATCTCAGAGAATAGGATGCAAAATTTCACATTCCCTTAATCACCCTAAAACTTGCAATGCCAAGAAACCAGTAGGTAAATTAAAACTACTGTTCTGTGTGTCTTTAACTTATTTGAGGTAAAATTAAATTAAGTGAAAACATAGTGTTGATGTTTGAAGATATGAATCCATAATAACATTGCCCTTCACATGTGTTGCAAAAGTAATTTTCCTCATATGATGACGTGTGAAGTATTCTCCTTTGCTTGTTTCTGTTGTTACATCAGATTTTCCTGCTTAGTAGCCTATAAAACTTGGCAAATTTAGCAATAGCCTCATTATGTGCAATCATGTAATTTGTTTCATCGTGTGGAAGCTGCTATTTGAAGCTACGACTGTTCAATTTGCCTAATTTCAGCTACACTTTTTAAACCACATTTTCTGAGTATGGCCTAGGAATCATCTATGAACTGAGAGACCTTGAGTTATCTCTAGATCACACCAGGGCCCAGACTTCCAGGGCCCTCGGGGTTGCAGCTCTGTAGCATCATTGCACAGCTTGAGTCAATGTATTAAGATATGACAAGCATCATATAGCACCACATTTGGGGCTGTTTCTGGATGATGTGTTGACTCATAAAAAACAAATTGTGAACCACTGCCAAAACAATACCAGGAGAATACTTACCCTGTTTTAAAGAAGCCAATGGTGTGCAATGGGCAATATGAACACTTTGAACTTTGATTTCTATTGTCAAAGGTAAAATAAAGTTCCTTTGCATATTGACACAAAATTTATCTCTACATTTACATTAGCATTTAGTTCAAAGCAGGAATGCATGTTGTGTTTTGTCATTGTTGTTTTGGGTTTTTTTTGTTTGTTTGAGGTTTTTTAGGCAAGATTTCCAACTGTTCCTACTTGTTGCATGTTGGTTCATGATGCAGAGCAATCTCAGGTAGCACAGATAGGACTCCTTTCAGATGAACTAGATGATGCACATGGGGAGCACTTGGTGTATTCCAGCCATTGGTTTGTTTTGAGGCCATGGAACCAGGCTAGAGCTCTTCTGAAGTAACCCCACCAAAAACATGTGTAGTGCAAACACCAGGCCCATAGCACGAGCTGCTTCATTCCTCTTTTGTCATTTACTACACAACATTTTAAAAGGATCATCAAAGCAGTGAAGAAACAAATAATTTTTGCGGTGAAAACATTTTGTGCATTTTCCACATCAGATGAGGATTTTTGAATTGAGTCAAATCTTCATTCAGTACATTTATATTATTTCATTGGAACATCTAATAACATCTTCTTCCTGAATTATGAGGACTCACTTAAACTGCTAAAGTCTTCCTTCTTTTTTTCTTACCAAGCCATCAAGTAAATGACTTTTTATTCTTTTCTATTTAACATGTCATGTTATCACTTTGCTGATTTGACTTCTGCATTTTCTATTTTGAATGTGACAGGAAGCTCTAATGTACTGGAATAGGGGAAATGTCATTAAACAGGTCTAGTTCAATGTTGGCTTTATCTCATGAATGACAATATCCTGTTGACGAGACGTGTATTGTATTATTGCTGCTGCAGCAAACCAGGAATGTTTTGAACTGCCAAGGAAAGGAAAATCTGTCAGGTGTATTCTGAATATAATCACCAATACTGGAGGATTAAGCTTGAAGAGAGTGTGCTCATGTAAATTTAAGAACACTTTTAAAATTGGTTCTATAAACTTATATGTATTTTCACTGAATATTCTAACTCTAAGATAAAGCTTCTTGGTCTTCTGGGTGACATGTTTTTGTGATGAATTCTGCACCATAACTAAGGTTAGATACAATCCTATAGTTTTACCTTCTGCACCAGAACTTTGTTAGCAAGTTTGGGGTGCAGGGTCTTGCTGCTGTAGAGAAACTAGTATGTGAATTTAGTTCTCATAGAAGAAAAGATGTCTCCTTTCATATTCTCCAAGGTCTAATTTAGAAAGAAAATGGAAAACACATGACATACTGCAATGTAAAAAAGATCTATAGGGTAATTCTTAAAATGTGGTGCAGTTCTAAATAGTGCACTGCTTTTGTGTGTGAACAATTCATTATTGAATGCTGCTAAATTTAAGAGAAATAACAGGAACTTACAGATGAATCGAAAGATATACCTACTTTAACTCCATTTGCACTTTTTTTTACTATTTGCTTTATAAAATGGTCTCAAATCTAATTCACTAAAATCAATATTTATCCAATTTTACAGTGGCCTTAAACTTCCAGACACCGGGAACACAAATGGAATTGCAAGATGGAAAATTCCTAGACAACGGTGGTTGTGGCTACGTCCTGAAACCCGAGTTCTTGAGAGATCGCAACACAACGTTTACACCAAAAAATGTGGGAGCATACAGTAAACCAATGTCTCTGTCAATAAGGGTAAGATTATCTAAAAATGAGAAAACAAACATTATGTAGTTCAGATGTATTTGTTATCTATTATCGATTTCTCATCTTATCCCCATTTCTGGTTGTTGGGAAGTTTAATATTGTTTTTTAACAAGATGGTAAAACTCTCATACAGTATCTATTGCTGCTTGGGTGCTTTCCCATTTGCAGTTCACTCATGTTTGCTAAAATATGTAGGTGTTCAGAGCTTGTAGGAGTTTGTAAAAATACATGATTTTTTCCTGGTGTTGTGTACAGAAATATAAACAGTGTAGCTGACAAAGGGACTGGTCGGTTGTGCTTGTGGAGACTGAACTCTGAAAACTCAGAAATCAAATGTGCCTTTTTGGTGTTTTTTTTCCTTTAATTATTAATAATACCATACGTACTGTTATAATGTTAACTGACAAATAGTAATATTTAAAGATACGATAGGAAGCTTTATGCTTCTTTTAAGTTTCATTATCTTCCTGTTCATACATGAAAGACTATTTATCATCCTAGAATAATATAAATAAGTGTGAAGAGGGATGAATTAATAAGCCTTTGAATTATTTCTACTTCTCCCAAATTAAAATATTCTAAAAATATTAGAAATACATGTCATTTACAAATAATGGGTTAGAAAAACCCTTTTTTTGAGGTCAAGTAGATGTTTTATAATTGTTCACTGGCTAGAAAACTACCTTTTCCCAATGAAAAATTGATATTTCTGATTACACAGTACACTACTTGCATAAATGCCATTTAATTAGCATAAAATTAGTGTATAATTGGTATTTTGTTTCTTTCAGAGAAATAAAGAGTGGAGATAAAACATTAGTTAATAACAATTATGAAGTACTTACATAATGCATGAACCTAATCAAGACCATTTTAGTGTCCTGACAGTGAGCATACCAATTGTGAATAGACATTGCTGAATGATTTCAAGCAGCCAGGCAAATACCTCAATTATTTTAGCCCTTATTTGTATAAAGCAGGAATTAATTAAGATGAGCAGAACTCCCCAGTTGTAATGCAGGAGACAGACAAATTCCTTGACAATGGGAAGTAAATGCCTGAGTGTGAGAGAAGCTGGAAAAGAGAAAGGCAGCTTTTTAGGCTGAGGGCACAGGCTGAGATTACAGGCTGGGTGGTGCAGGCTACAGAGGAGCAATGGCATCCCACCTGCTGAGGGACTGCAGGGGACAGGGAGCTCCATTCACAGAGTCAGCAGCAAAACCCAGGAAATGGTGGTTGAAGACAGAAAGAATCAGGAGCAGGAGTCGAAGGAGAAGCGGTTTCTGCTGAGAAAGAGTTACTACCTTGATGAGTAGAGAAATCACTTAACAGAAGGCAAAGATATAAAACATATAGGGGCCAAATCTCTCAGAATGACTGGGAATGAATCAATCAATGAAGAACAGAATTGAACAGAAAAATCACAGAGGGCCTGATTTTACAGAATTCAACATCCCTCTTAAGCTTATGTACCACAATTCCCATCAACAAGAAACATATAGCCCTTGAAGGACAAATACAGATATTCAAGGTGCTTCATAAGGAGACTACTGAGCCCAACATTTTTTACTACTCTCTGTGTGTCTGCTTCACCTTGGGTCTCAAAAATTAATTGGATTTATGGATCTAGATCACTGTGTGCTGGAAAGAGCTCACTCTTTTCCCACCCCATGGGGGACTTAGACTGGGTCTAGCAGTGAGGTAGGAGTGTGATGCAGGCCTTGGCCAGTGGGGCTGCATTTTCATCATGACATTCAGGACATGGCAAGGAACCTCCCCAGGATCTAAGTGGGCACCCCATGAGTGATTGCAAAGTTTTCTAGCAAAGGTAGTAGCTACTTTTTAGGAAGAAAGGGGACAGCATCAGTGTGTGCTAAGCCACTGCTCCTCAATATGTCAGGCTAGAAGTTTTCTTGGAGCAAGGTGTTACAGAAAATATTTAAGCAAAAGGTGGAATTTGTGGGGTTTGATTTTCTGGTTGTTGACAGGGGAATAAGAATCTCTGTCACGAGTTTTGATGCTTAGTCCCGATGCCAGGATCAGGAGTCATATCTTTCACCAAGGCTTGCAGGGTTGTATCTCTCTATTGATACATTCCATACATCGATTTCTAAAAAGCAGATTATGCACAGATGGTTATTCTCTCCTAGGTGTCCTGAAATACAGGTAGAAAGCACACAATGAAAGTTGTGACTTTCATGAATCCTTTCTTAGGCTGGGTGCCAGATTACAGGGCAGTCTGAGGCAAAATTTCTAGGTAGCTAACTAAATTAAGGAGAAAAACATCAGGGAGCTTACTAAATGCAGAGGTTTTATGTATTACTATGCAAGAGAAGGAACATAGGTGAGGCAGTCTGCTACATACCCTGTAACACAATGCTGATGTCACCATGGGTGTTAATGCTGGTCCACCAGACACAAATTGGAATTCAAGAGCTTGGTATCAGAAAATGCACAGAAATCATGAAACTGATTCCTCCAACATTATTATTTTGCATGTTAACAAAATATAATATTTATGTCTAGCTATTGAATCAAAATTTAAACCTGAAAATTATTATTTAGAGCATGATATCAGATTTTTTTTTTTTTTAACAATGAGGGTGGAAAAACACTGGAACAGGTTGCCCAAAGAAGTGGTAGGTGCCTTGTCCTTGTCAACATTTAAGATCAGATTGGACGGGGCTCTGAGCAACCTGATCTAGTTGAAAATGTCCCTGTTCGTTGCAGGGGGGGTTGGACTAAATGACCTTTAAAGGTCTCTTCCAAGCCAAACCATTATGATTCCATGAAAGTACAAAAAAATTAAATGGGAAGGATCATATTCTTGATTTCCTTGTGTTTAATATATATTTTTAGAAGAGTTTATGGCTGGTATATGCTATTTACAGTAGTTTCTTATGAAAACAGCTATTTCTACTCTGGCTACTATTTGGCTACTATATATAATTGATTCTTAGAGTTATTTCAATCCATTACAACTTTAATTTTCCAGCTCATCAGTGGTCATCAGTTACCACCCAGCAGCCTGTCGAAGACTAACAAAGCTGACCCTTTAGTGCAGATAGAAATCTATGGTGTGCCAGAAGATCAAGCAAAAAAGAAATCTAGTGTTGTAAAAAGCAATGGTGAGCATCAGTCTGATTCTCTTGACTGTGAACAAAGCACAATAGTATTTTATAGGGAATTACCAGTTTTGCATCCCAGGGCATTGGTATTAACTTAATGAAACTTCAATTATTTCTCTCTAGACTAGAATCTTTTGGCACAAAATTTGTAGCAGAAGTTCGTTCTATGTACCATTTGTGTAGATTAGTAGGTTCTGGAAGCACAAATTCCTAGTTAGGAGCACTCTCCTAATGGAAGATGGAATTGTTTTTATACCCTACTGTCACCCTGGACAGCCCCACAGAGCTGCTTGCCCACTCTCCCCCAGTTGGATGGAAGAAAACTCTTGGGTTGAGATAAAGACAGTTTAATAGGTAAAGCAAAAGCTGCACATGCAGGCAGAGCAAAATGAAGAATTCATCCCCCACTTCCCAAGAGCAGGCAGATATAGAGCCATTTCCAGGAAAACAAGGCTTTGTTATGCATTATGGTTACTTGAGAAGGCAGACACTGTAACTCTGAACATCCTCCATTCCTCCCTTCCCCCAGCTTTCTTTTCCCGAGCATGATGCCGTATGGTCTGGAATATCACTTGGGTAGTTGGGGTCAGCTGTCCCCACTGTGTCTCCTCTCAACTTCTCGTGTACCCCCAGCCTGCTCGCTGGGATGGGGAGGGTGTGTTGCAGCACGAAAAAGACGGGTCCTCGACACTGTCCAAATCCTGCTCAGCAATAGCTCAAATGTTGGTGTGTCATCAACACTGTTTTGATCCAGAACATAGCACCATAAGGGTTGATATGAAGCAAATTAACCAGCCTAAATCAGTACACTAATTGGTATATTTAAAGACTTTTTTTTCTGAAGAAACTGCCGTAGCTTCATCACTTAGCTCGTATGAAGCTTCTAGTAGGAGTAGTCCCTTAATTGCTTGACAGGTGAAGTGTGTACTCTTTGTAGCTGCCTTCAAGCACTCCCTTATCTTTATCATATAGATCTTCTTGATGTCTCAGACTACAAGTTGCCTGTGATCTTCCTTCTCCTGTACTTCTGTCTTCTATATTTTTTTCCATTTCCTTTTTTATAGATGGATGCTGTTTTAAATCAGCCCCTGAATTTCTTTTCTCTGTATGATCATTGCTCAAGACAAAGCAACCCCCTCCTGTTCCACATCCTCTTTTTGTATTTCTAGTCTAGCAAATGTTTTACTACCTGAATTTATTTAGCTCCTACCTCATTTCCAGCACTGTAAAAAGAGAAACTTCGGCAAAAGCATGAAACTATATGTCTATATAGACATATAGTTCCTATATGTCTATAGGAAAATTTAAGTTAAGCAGAGGCTCTTAACCTGGCTATTTTGCTCTTCTAAGAGATGACATTGACTTTGTTAGGCTTTTGTTTTACAGTATGATAATCCATGACAAATTCTTAGGAAGGGGCTGGCCTATATACTGTAAAGAAGTCACAAGCTGTTTAAGTTTGTTTCATTCTCAGAGCTTCCCACTGAGAGTTTTAACTCTATAATCTATACAAAAGATGTGATCTATGTACCCCCGCAGTCAGTGGGAGTCTCATCATTTATTTAAATGGGCACAGAAATCTAGGGAAGAAGAATGAACCCTCACCAGTTCAGACTAGTGACAGCAGATAGAATAATTCAGTTATTAACTAGAAAAAATGAAACTGTATTTTAATCCTCTTTCTTTTCTTTTTTTCCCATTAGCTTTGTGCCCTAAATGGAACGAAACCTTCTCTTTTAACATCCAAGTTCCAGAACTAGCAATGATACGCTTCTGTGTGGAGGATGAGGTCTCTCTGGTTAACAATGAATTCCTTGGTCAATACACTTTACCTGTGCTGAGCCTGAATACAGGTAACAATTTTATGTGAGCCACCTATAACAGCTCCAAAAAATCTGTGACATTCCAGGCTTTTATCATTACAGCAGCATTGAGAGAGTGCAGCATTATGTCTATTTTCTAAAGGAGGATTGGATAACTATATGTAAAAATGGCACTCCCTGGTTTTTGAAGTATGCGAATCCCTGTGAATCCAGGATGTTGAAATCAAAATAATATTAATGACAGTTAATTATTCCTACTGCAATATTCCACTCTAGATAGAAGCTGCTCAGATGATATTTTAATTCATTACAAGGAGCAGGATTAGTCAGAATGGCTATGAAGGCAACGGTTTTATGCACTTTCTACTCAGTTAGGCTCAAAACCCAACAGAAACCAAATTAAAACAAAACAAACCACCAAAAAACCCTCAGGTAACCGATCTGCAACTTTTCAGAGTGGAGAACAAAGAATATAAATCAGGTAAAATATTTATGGTATTTTTCTTACTAGAGTTTCTGGAACAGTTCCTGGAACCTTTTGTAATGAATAGGTTGCACATAAAGAGCACACACAGAAGTCAGTAGGCCAAGGAGAAAGGCTTATGTAAAATGGCTGTTTACTACACTGGGTTTCTAAAGCTATTTCTGACAAAACAAACAGCTTTTATTAGTGAATAAAGACGTGGAAGGAAAACACTGGAGCTGGCAACAGGCACTGCGCCTTTTTTATTAAGCTTAACAGGATTTTAAATGGCTTTTTTCCCCCTGTGTTCTAAAGTCATAAAGCTGCTTGTGATTCTTAGTTGAGGTTGAGGAGTTACGCAAGAACAAAGACATTACTCTTGGAGCACAGTTGTTTTTCTACAACATAAATTTTTACGCTGATAACCTTTTACTTTCCTTTTCTTAGTACTTTTCCAGATAATGCAAAAAAACCAACCCGACAACTTGCAATGTCTGAGACAAATTTAAATATCAGAAACCGATGTTTACGTATGCCTGTAAAATAATTGAGTTGGGCTTTTTTTATATACAATTTTTCTTCCTGGCTCCAATGTGCCTGTATGATTAATTATGGCCACAAATGAGGGATTATATTTTGGAAAAGTAAGAGCTTGCAGATTCTATAGGAAGTATTTTGCGTGGAATAATACAAAATGCTAGGAAATCAGTGTAGGTACAAAAACTACAAATGGTGCCAAACAAATGGCCCCAATCACCACTTTACACAATGTAAAGAAAATGTAATTTGTCATCAGGATTGCCCAGAGGCATAAATAAAATGCTACTAAGAGGTGAAGTGATAAATAATTTCAAAATTTAGTGCAATGCTTAACACTGAGACCTCTGAAACCAGGTCTGGAACAATGGTTTTGCTTTAGGTACCCAAGCTCTTTAGACAGGAAAATAATGTTCTTGCAGAGGGAGTCACAACAGTCTATATTTCCTAGGGTAGAACTGCCTAAAATGCTGAAGAGTGAGCTAAGATTTGAGTCTTACTTTTCAGAACTCGGCTTTAATCTGTACTACAGGACTGTCCCTCCTTCCTTAGGATTCATATCCCTGAGATGTCCCCGAGGGCAAGTTGCTTCCAAAAGCTGAGCAGTGCTTACATCTTTTCCCTTTGACGGGCAGTGGGACAAAGTTGTGCCTCTGCCACCCTCCCCCACGTTTTCTTTTGAAAGGATTCAAATCTGTATCCTCCCTGCCTTCCTTTCCCCAGCAGCAGCCTCTGAACTCAGCAGACTACACTGGGGAGGAATGTTTGTGGCCCACCTGAAGCAGAATTTGGTTTATCATGCAATGATTATGTTGTTATACTTAGAGGGGCTCAAACTGAGAATAATTCTCTACCTTGGTGGTTAAAGGCAAGAGTGGGGGGTCCCGTGTACCAGTCCCTGTCCCAGTGAGTCTACTGTGGAGAATACTAATACAGGACAGGAATTCAGTTATTACTGTTATTATCATGGGATCCAGGAACAGTTAATTATTTAATGCAAATTGGAGCAATTTCAATAAGAAAAAAAGGAAGCTTTACTTCTCTCAGGAAACTTTGTGGAATATTTTGTAGGTAGGGGCTAGAACAGAGTCTTCAGAAATTAGTCTTAGTCCCTGAAGTGTATCTTTGGATAGGAAACACACTGAGTCTTCCACATTTTGTGTGCATGCCCTAAAAACTGATTTCAAATGTAAATTGCCTGGAACCAGCTTTACTATCTGCTGCCCAGAAGCTGAACCTTAGATACCAGGGGAACTTTCATGTAGTATGACAGGACAAGAGGACGTGGCCTCAGTCTGCACCAGAGGAAGTTCAGGCTGGACATCACGGAGAATTTCTTCACTGAAAGGGTGGTCAAGCATTGGAATGGGCTGCCTGGGGGGGTGGGGGAGTCATCATCCCTGGAGGTGTTTAAGAACAGACTGGACATGGCACTTTGGCCTGGTTGACAAGGTGGTGATTGGTCAAAGGTTGGAGTTGATTTTAGAGGTCTTTCCAAAATCCTTCTTTAGGTATGTCTGGATGTCTTTGGGACCCTCATCTACTTGAGTTTGGAATGTCTTGATTCTTTTATGCAGAATCACAGAATCATTTAGGTTGGAAAACTGCAGCCCAGGAAATATTTATTCAAAATAGAGACTTAATTAAATAACGGCAGTTGTATATACATAGATAAAACACAGAACAGTTTTTTAATCAAAAGTAACATTGTTTATTATTATGAAATAATAGATATTTAGTCATATAAAGCAATACAGGTTGGGGTTTTGGAGACAAGATCGTTTTGTTTTTCAAGCAGGTAAATTAATTATGTTTTAAATTGAGAAGTACAGCTTCTCCAAATGCTTCAACAACCAGATGACCACACAGTTTCTGAGGCATGCATTATCCCTGATAACAGGAATTACTCATATGCAAAAGAAAAACCTTAACAGATTTAAGATGTCATGGTAGCTCTCACACTACACTTTTTTTTTCTGCCTCAGCTGGCCAGTGCATTGCTGCTGCAACACTGTTCTTCTCTGAGGCACTATCACTGCTGATTCATAGGTTATTTAATTTGCTATCAGAACAATGATACAGCATGTAATAACTCTGGATGTTAAAATATATGCTTTCCCCATGTTTAAATATCACTGGGCTAAAAGTCTTCAGTTTGAAAAAATACCACATCATGAAAAACACTGGAGTTTTTCGCTCTGTGACCAAAAATGCCAGAATTGAAACACTGCATACATAGAGGAGAAAAAAACAATAGAAATGGTATTTGGGTTCTGTATCGTTTCAGTTTATTTTAAAGAGTTAATTGAGAGAATCATAAATTATGCCTTATTTGCATAGTAGATCATAAAAGCACTCCATAGTAACATTTGTGCTTGTGGTTAGCACACTAATAAAGTCTGATTGCATTTCCAGGTTACCGTAACATTCCGCTGCTGACCAGAGATGGCATCAAGATTGAATCTGCGTCGCTGTTTGCCCATGTCTGGTACTATTAATGGTGTTTTCTGCTGTAGGAATTGTTCTGGGGCATGGCACCCCGCTTCAATAAAGTGGCATTACTGGGTTTGCAACAACCCAGTGGTCTGATTTCCAGAGTGACACGTTCTCAATGATTTTATGAAGATAACGGGACTTCTTGTGTAAGTGGTACCCGGATCAGTAACAGCTACTGACATTGGCCCTGCCACTATTATTGAACTGTCTGCTGTAGGAGAAGAACGTTCAAGAACATTTAAGGGATCTGAAGGTGCACAAGTCCATGGGACCTGGCAGGATACATCCACAGGTCCTGAGGGAACTGGCTGAGGAAGTGGCTAAGCTGCTATCCATCATATTTGAGAAGTCATGGCAGGCCAGTGAAGTTCCCACTGACTGGAAAAGGGGAAACATAAGCCACATTTTTAAAAAGGGAAATAAGGAAGACCCAGGGAACTACAGGCTGGTCAGTCTCAGAGAGACTTGGGGATGTTCTTGGGGATGTTGGTTGACAAGAATATCAACATGACCTGGCATCCCAGAAGGCCAACAGCATCCTGGCTGTATCCAAAGCACAGCCACCAGCAGGTTGAGGGAGATTTTCCCTGTCTGCTCTGCTCAGGTGAGACCCCACCTGCATCCAGCTCTGGGACCCCAACACAAGAAAGATGGAGCACCTGTTGGAGAGAGTCCAGAGGAGGCCATAAAGATGATCAGAGGGATGAAGCACCTCTGCTCTGTAGACAGGCTGAGAGAGTTGAGGCTGTAGCAATAGGAAAAGTGGGAGATGGCTTTAAACTGAAACAAGGCAGGGTTAGATTAGATATTAGGAAGAAATCCTTTACTGAGAGGGTGATGAGCAGTGGAACAGATTTCCAGAAATACTATGGACTCCCCATCCCTGGAAGTGTTTAAGATCAGGCTAAATGCGGCTTTGAGCCACCTGCTCTAGTGAAAGGTGTCCCTGCCCATGGCAGGGAGCTGGGAACTGTTTGGGTTCCTTCCAACCCAAACCATTCTATGACTCTATGATTCTTTAGAAACAATTCATAAATACTGAACTTTTATGTATATTTTCAAAAATTCAGTGAATAATGTCATTTTCAGCTAATTTCAAATTTATGATTAATTACTGAGAATAATAATCTAATATATAGCCTCTGAGAAATAAGGTTAATTTTTATGATATGAGCATGTTACCTTGACATTTTCAATTGTATTGAAAAAAATTTCTTACCATTGTATCTTTACAAGAGAACAGGAAAAACTACACATACAATGTACCCTTTGAATTTATAACAACGGCAGCTTCTGATTGGTCTATTCCTCCTTAATGTTCACTGTAATTTTGTTACCTGAAAAAGTAGTTTTGAGAAAAAAAGTAGCTCTTAAAATAATAAAAAAATCATATGCTAATAATGGCACCTTTTCTTAGCTAAGTCTTGAACCTCCTGCTGCTAAAAAAAGACAAAAAATTCATGGACTGATTTGTAAAGGGCCACGTTCCTCATAGCAGCAGGGAGCTCAGGATATATCTTACTGTGAACTCAAGAAATAGGAAGCACAGTGCTTTGAGGTGAACTGGAAGAATTTTAGAAAAAGCAAGGATTAACTGTGTGATTTAAGATCTACTTCTCACCTAACAGCTATCAGTGTAGATCTTGCCCATAAGACAAAATCTTCCCATCTTCCTTACAGAGCTGAAGTATTGTCGACCTTCCACAGGACTGTAGCTACCCAATTAATGGCAGATTTTTTTATTGAAACATGATTTTTTTTTTTAAAAAAAAGGACATTATGTTTGCAACTATCTTTAATGCCAAACAAAATATTGCTTATGTTTGCAGACAGTTGTGGTATTATATTGTAATGCTCTTTTTATTTATTGCTATTTTAATGCTATTTTATTTAATATTGCTTTAAGATGGAAAATCAGGGTATGTGGTAAACAACCATTAGAAAATGTCACAGGAAATAACACTATTAGAAAATTGCATTATAGTTATAATAAGGAAACTAAGACAGTGGACTAAGAAGAATCTAAAATCAATATTGACCTGTAAGGTCAGGTAATTTGGTAATGTTGTAAGCTGGCCTCAATGTGTTTTCTGTGCTTGAATGACAAGGCACTTGATTTCTCACTCAGGTGAGCCTATAATCTAAAATGTTAGGCATACTGATCTTTGTAGTTGTATCTGTGTGCCAGCCAATATCCCTTTTATGTGGTAAATATTTTATAGCTTCTTACAGCTCTGCATATACTCATACCATTAATATTCAAGCAGAGTTCCCCCCACCTCCTCTTACTGAGGAGAAGCTTAATACAGCACATTGCCTGGGGAGAATATTCCAAGATAAAAACTGGCCAAGTGACAGAGTCAATTGGTTTGATGCTGAGAAAAACTCCAGTCTATTTTGTTTCCTAAATAACTGGTCCCACTTCAGGAGCTTTATACAACTTTACCTTCTGAAGATTCATTTCTGAGTGTCCTTTGGGAAAAGAAGGCAATTATCTTCACTTCTGGCATTATTATCCCTATGTTGACCACTTTTCCACCTGGTAGGACAAATGTCAGACTTACCCAGTATATGGTAACTTAAAATTTTCGGCAGAGCAGATCACAAATCAACATTTCTCCTGTGCCTTAAAAATGTGCCCTTGGTCCTGGACAGGTCTATATACATGGTCAGCTGAGTGCGTGTAAGAGTCTGGCAATAATGGACAGTTCATTATGGCTGCTCACATGCCAAATGTTTAAAGATGTGCTTAAGTGCTTCCTCAATTTATGTAAAAATACCTTGAACAACAGAGCCCATAATTAGCCTCAGTGAACTCAAAGGAACCACTCACGTTCATTATTTGATATGTAAAGATATATTTTATAGCCCCAAGGTCAATTCAACGCATGTATTGACTTGAATCCCTTATGCAGCATAAGAGGTAAGCATATGTAGTAAGACTGGTGAACAAGCATCTGAGATATCATGATCTCAAATAAATATCCCACTGAAAGCTCACATTCAATATGTTCTATTTATTCATGAGCATTAGCTGCTCCCTTCTCCTTTCTTCTCACAAATCACCAGTTATATCTGCTCCTTGAATGTCAGAATAAAAGAAACTACACACCTTACACCTTACTTGACAAATGAATACCCTGGATTGAATGTTACATTATGGCAAAAGCTTTTAAGTTCTTTTTTAAAAAAAATAAATTATTGATTGCATAAGATTTAATGTGAAATTTGTTGGACATCTGAAATGTGTTGGCACCCGGGGAACCACCCCATGGTTTTCTGGTGAAATCATCACATGCAGTGGGGTCACAGCAGTTGCTGATAAATTACACCATTATCAGCATTGTTTCAACACAGCCAGTGGAATTAATGTGCAAGGAATGAGGCCCCACACTTTGATGTGTACAGAATTCAGTATTTTTACAGTCCAGTTGAATATGAAATAACCAAAAATCTTTATTGCTGTCGTAAGAATTTCCTGCATGCTGCTACAAGTCCTTAGCATCTGATTTCTTAAACTCACACTGTCAGGAATCTGTTGCAGGAAGATGGTAGCAATATTAAGACAATAGCCTTATGATTGGAATGTTAAAAAACGTGGTCAGCAGATGACTGCATATTCTCAAGGGCAACTGAGACAAAATGTACCGTGGGAAATGGGATAAAGAAAAATTAGTGGACAAATAAGTGAATTATCTCAGAGAACATTTAAATTATACTATTTCCCAGTGGATACCACTTTTCTTCATTTAACTGGACACTGCTCAGTTGAATGTTAACAGCTCCCACAAAAGTTCCTTTGCTTTTCACAACAAGCTTCAATACATGGCCTTTGAGCTCCGTGACTTTGTCATACACAACCTGAAATAATATACAATGAAACAGAAAGAAAAATACAAATTTGTTAACCTGTTTGAAAAGCAAATTACTTACTTCAATCAGGATGATGATTACAACTTTGTGATAATTGCTTTAAATTTCCATCCAGAATTGTCAAATATTAACCATGAGCCAAAATCACTTAGATAATTTACCTCAGAAATATGTTTGACCTTATCTAGTTTATATAAAAGAGATTCTGCCAGCTTAGGCTTGTGAAATCTGATTACCATTTGTAAATAAATTTGAAAACTGTGTTGCGCGACGCTTGAGAAAAAAAACCCAGTATACATAATTTTCCATTTGAAAATTGAAACTCTAACTTAAGCAGAGCTTTGAACTCATATGTAAAAAAATATCGCAACCTCCATTAAGTTCCACAGGGAATCATAACGTGTCTGATTTTGTGGAGGAGAAATTCAGATGGAGGGCGCTCATTATGGACAGTGGCATGAAAACATAAGATAGGTAATTCTGTAAAAGTGTAGATTTTTCTGATTATTCGATATCTTTCTAGAGCAGATGCTTTGATAAATGGTATTGCTCTTCTGCAAAAATCAGAAAAAGACAGGAAAACAGTTTTGATGTCAATTTGTTTAACCTATGTATATTTTATTTGTTACGTGTTCCTTACTGGCACCTTAAAGCAAATTTCTGTTGCATTCATATGTGTTACAAAGGTGTGTCACATCAAGGCACAGTGCCTCAGAATGTTTTCCCAATACTGTACTTGTGATTAAATCTTGTGCTACATACCAGAATTAAAAAGGAGATCAATTCAAAGTAAACCCAAAATTTCTTCTATCCAAGACTTCCATAACATTTTGTAACTGTCCTAGATCCAACAGACCCACATCATAAAAGAGATAAGAATTTTCCTTTGAAAACAGTCTATAAATTTTACTAATTCAATAGTAAAAAAAAAATCAGACATTGAGGCACTGGAACAAGTCCAGAGAAGGGCAACAGAGGTGGGGAAGGGTCTAGAGCACAAGTCCTGTGAGGAGCAGCTGAGGGAGCTGGGGGTGTTCAGTAGGTTGTGGTGAGGTGGGGGTCGGCCTCTTCTCCCAGGTAACAAGTGACATGACAAGAAGAAATGGCCTCAAGTTGTGCCAGGGATGGTTTAAATAGAATATTAGGAAAAATTTATTCATGTAAATGGTTGTAAAGCATTGGGACAGACTACACAGGAAAGTGGTGGAGTCACCATTCTTGTAAGTGTTCAAAAATGTGTGAATGTGGCACTTGAGGGCATGGTTTAATGGTGGTAGTGCTAAGGTTGGACTTGATGATCTTAAAGGTCTTTTTCAAACTTAATGATTCTCTGACTCTAATGCAAATAATTTCATGAATGATTCTGGATGCTAACTATACCCAAATGTGCCTATTTGGATATTAGGAAGAAATTCTTTACAGAGAGGGTAATCAGACATTGGAATGGGCTGCCCAGGGAAGTGGTGGGTTCTCCGTCCCTGGAGGTTTTTAAGATGAGACTGGATGTCTCATCCAGTGGTACTTAGTGTCATTCTTTAGTAACCACAATGGTAGTGGATCAAGGGTTGGACTTGATGGTCTCAGAGGTCCTTTCTAACCCAGCTGATTCTATGATTCTATGATTATAAAAAGGCTAGAATTTTTTTATGGAATCATCAAATATTAAACGTGACAGAATGCTCAACCCACTCAGTAGAAGTTGTAGATGTGGAACACCTCTGAGATTGAACCCAGTTTAGCAAGTGGAAGTTACTCAATTTATGTTTTTCCATTACTCCAGAAGTGCTGTTAATACTTCTCAAAATAAATGAGACAGTTGTTCAGCATCTCTTTAGAAAAGTACTAAGGTCTATCGTTTTTAAAGTATCTTTTAAATTACCTTGATACTGTGAGAACACATTGAGGTTGAATATGAAATGTTAATGGTGTATTTTTTGAATTTAAAAAAATCTACCAATCTGGAGCGATAGGCTAACAAGAATGAGCTGCACTCAGAACAGACTCCCATGCTTCAGTCTCCTCATTAATCAAAAACTGCTGAGTGAACTGCATGTGGGCTGAAAAAATGCGAAAGAATGCTCTCAGCTAGTTCAGGCCTGAAAGGTAAGCTTTGTTAAGAGAAGTACATTCAATCTAAAATTTGTGTGGCTGGAAATGTTTTTGCTGTTTTAGTTGCAATGGAAGAATGCTTTAAATTTTAATCTCCCTGAGCAGTTTAAGCAGCAAACGCAGTGACAGTCTGTCACTTCTGGAGAACGGGAAACTGAAACTGCCTAAAAGGTGTTTGCCACACAACCTGCTCGGATTTTCCGTGCAATCTGAGCGCAGGTTGTACCTGAGGCACTGCTGAGGAAAGGAAACGTCAGACTGAGCCCCTCTAGCTCAGAGCTCTGTGGGCTGAACTGCCGAGCCCTCACTGCACCTCCACTCCTAAGGGAAAGAACCAGTCGTGGGAGACGTCCTTCAGGCAGGGACAGAGTTTGTAAAGGCTCATCCCCAGCAATGTTCCTCACACTGAGTGGTAACAGAAAGGTGGTTCTGAGGATCATGGGTGGACCCAGGAGGCATAAAACTGTTGGTTCTCCCACCCAACTCAAGTTGGCTTAGGCTGCCTGTTGGGTTTTGTCTGCACTGCAATTTGGAGGGATTTCACAGGGAGCATGGAACAGACAGGACACCAGGGAACTCTGGCAGCAAACACCGACAGACAGGACACCAAGCTCTCTGGTTTAAGGGGATAATTGGTGCTGTGGGGATGAACACTTACTGCCACGGGCTGTGGGGGAAAGACAAACTGTCCCGCTCACTCTTTTTAAATGTCTTTTACTAGAAAGATCTTTGCGGGGGCAACATTTCCTTTTCCATTTAGAAACCTTTGGAAATCATGGTTTGGAATGGCTGTCATGAAAGTCACACCTGGTGCTTTTTGGTTTTTTGATGTTTACTGTGCCTATTTTGCCAAACTGTACGTGATTTAAAAATTCCAGCTTCTCTGTTCCCCAGTTGCCTTTGCCCACCGAAATAAAACTGAAATGATGAAAAAAATCCAAAAAGCAAGGGCAAATACAGTAAGTAATAATATAACTTAGAGTAAATCTACGATCTGACAACGAAGCAATGCTAATGTTACCGAAGAAAGCTGCCTTGTTTCTTTGCCAATATATTAAAGATACCAGCTGCTGCTTTAAATCAACAAAAAGTATACATGTAAGCTGTAAAAGCTAAGAAATCTTCAGTATGGTGGATCACAACAGGCGTGAACTGGGGTAATGAACAACCTTCAATCTTTGGCCAAAAGGAGTTAATAAAAAAAAGCCTTGAGCAATGACAGGCCTTTACAGTGCACGGTGGGTGGTTTTCGAATGATCCCAGTAAACTGTTTCTAAAATGGTATTGCAAATTCAGCTGGAGCAAGGTATATATCATCAGGATGTAGGGACAGAAGGAAGGTCTGGAGATAGCTGAATTACTCCGTGGGTAAAACAAATGCCACCTGCCAGAACTTCGTACCGCAACAGTTAAATCCTGAAATGATGGTACAGGAAGAACCTGCCATTTGTACAGCTGGATCAGATGGAGGTGAGTTAACACATGTCCATGCAGCAAATCAGTGGGACAGTTAGGGCTGGAATTCAAGTATTCCTGGCTCCAAAAAGAGAGCACTGTTGACCTACAGGAGTCTAATGACATTTTAATCACAAATGCGGGACAGTTGCTTCTCCTTAGGTAGCCATGGCACAATTCCTAGATTTGGGTAATTAATCCAAATTAGCTTTGATGCGTGGTGCTGGAGGGAGTGGCTGTGGCTCCTGGTGCAGTTCCCCTCCTCCCTCTCTCCATCAGACTTGCTGGGGCTGTTCAGGCTGCTCCAGGTCAGCTCCCCCTCAGCTCCAACATATTGATGTGGTCCAGGTCTGTGTGCTCACATCTGGCTGTACCCAAAGGGCAGGACAGAGAGAGTGCCCTCTCGTTGTGGAATGTACACTCTGCCTTGCCTTGTAGCTTTGCTCATTCCATGTCTGTGCTTGCAGGCAGGCACTCAGGAGAGGACAACCAAGAACCCTGAAGCATTTCTCAGGGCAAAAGTTACACATAGGAGCAAGAACCCACTGCAGCTGGATCTGGTCATCATGGCTTCTCTTGGCAAGAGTTTAAAATTAAGTCATTCAGGTTTATTTTCAATTCTTTCTTTTAACTTCATTTTCACTAAACTACTCTGAAACCTCCGAAGACCTTTTTATTCTTTAATGTAACAGGTATGTTATTAATTTTCTCTTTGCATTCCATTTTTCTGTGAACCTACTCTTTTTCTCAACCATTATTTTTTAATGCAATGTTATACCAGTGTGAATGCCACAAACTCCAAAATCCAAATAAGGGAACAAGAGAAAAAAAAGGAGTTCTTGTTAAAAGCAACTCCAAAACATTTTATTGTCAGTCCTCCTGGACTTTCACATCTTCACTCTCACACACATGAATAAAAATCAAACATAAAAAGCACTTTTGCAAGGTTGATAATTTGCTGTAGGCAGTCATAAGAAATAGAAGTAAAAAACTAAAATCAGAAATACCCAAGAGAAGCACATTTCAGATTTTTCTCAGTCTCGAACAAAGAAAGAAATTAATACACAGCTTCCTTCCAGCCACTTGGCTTTAATAAAATCTTATGAACTCATAAAAAAGGCTAGTACATTTCTGTGCACAGTGTTTTGGACAGTAACTAACCTAAAAGACAGCTGACTTATATTTTTAGTAGGTTTTCTTCCCTGGGGCAGCTTTTGCCTCAGTCTACCAGCCTTGGACAGAAAATGCATACAGAATGACATCACATATGGGAGAACAGAGCTGCTAACAGCACAGGCATTGGGTTTGAAATGTCCAAGTTCAAGGGAACCATATGTCCCCACTGCGATTAGGAGTTCCTGGTGAAAAAGATTGAGCATCTGTGAAGAAAGCTCTAATTTTGATTAAGGATATTAAAGTTTTCATGGAATTTCTTTTAACAGCAGTGGAACACTCCTTAACCACAACTAAATCTCCTCCCTGTGATTACTGTCTGACTGCAGACAGGATTTTGGATTTTCCTGTATTCAAATTGATCTAATAATGATTTGAAAGTAATTGTCTTCTTGTGTTGCTCATTGGTTCTTATCTATAGTCCATCTTGGACACTTTACAACAAATGTTATGATACATCCAATTGTATTTCTTTGCTCTAAATATCCTTCAAATGTAAAGGAATTTCTTTAGACAGGTTAATTGGACTCATTCCACTCTCTCTTTGATTGCAAAGGAAGAAAGAAATAACAAAAAAATAAAGCCTAGTTCCTTGGTATTCCACTGCAGTACTGTAGGGAGGGAAATTTGTCTCAGCTGTGAGTAGCCCTAGTACTCAGGGAGCCTTCTTACAGAAGCACTGGAAGTCATCAGTGTAAGTAGGTAAGTTTTGTAATCACATAGATGTGGGAAAAGAGAAATATTAAAACTCCAGGACTGGGAAACTAGGAGATAAGGACTCAGACTCTGCTGACTAACCTAAGCTTCATCATATCTTATCTATGAAACAGGGTGGAGTGGTAATATTTTCCATGCGTTCTACTTTATAGCCTGCTGAAAGAGCATTTGTAAATTGCTTTGAGATCTTTAGGAGATTTATTATATGTAATAATTATAATCTCCAATCCCGCCTACTGTTTCAATCTCATCTAGCCTTACAAATGAACACAGTTTATGCCACTTCCTATTCTGTTATAAATGTTTCTCCATAAAAACATTTCCTTTCACCCCAGAGGCTTGAGCACTTCAGTGGTGTGTGAAATAATCATATATATAGCTGTGAACTGCTAGTATTTTTACATAAAAAGAATCTGGCTATTTATTCTTGTGTTATCACTTAGGACAGTGACAACCAATTTTCAAATGTGAATTTGAATAACAGCATCCATTCAATTAGTACTTTTCATGCTATTGTACAAAGCTGCATTCAAAACTGACTAGGTTATGGTGCAATGATGCTTGGTCTCATTTGGCTAACGTGTGGTTATGGGTAAGATAGAGCAGTGTGAAAAATCCAACTGTTTTCCTGAAGAGAGAGACATAAAAGAGACTGTTCCACTTCTGAGAAAGATGCACAGTCCATGGTTCTGCCCACTTGTGGTTCAGCTTATGATACATTCCTTCTTTCTGATCACCTTCATTGCAGCAGCTCTAAAGGCTGTACTGTTATAATTTTATTTCAAGAGTGGGCAAAGAAAATCAAACAAGTTGCACCAGCACAGGCTGGGGGCTGACCTGCTGGGAAGCAGCTCTGCAGAGAAGAACCTGGGGGTCATGGTGGACAACAAGCTGTTCACGAGGGGACCTCATCAATGCTCTCAGTATCTGAAGGGAGGTGTCAGAGGATGGACCAGGCTCTGCTCGGGGGTGCTGAGCAACAGGACAAGAGGCAAGGGGCAGAAACTGATGCATGGAAAATTCTACCTGAGCATGAGGAAGAACTTCTGTACTGTGTGGGTGACCATGCACAGGAACCAGTTGCCCAGAGATGTTGTGGAGTCTCCCTCACTGGACATACTCAAGAACTATCTGGACACAATCCTGTGCAACGTGGTCTGGGATGCCCCTGTTTGAGGGAGGGAGGTGGGACCAGATTATCCACTGTGGTCCCTTCCAACCTGACCCATTCTGTGATTCTGTGAAATAACAAATGGTGGAAGAAAGTGAATGGTACTCACAATTTCATTGTAAGTAGGGTCAGAGCTTTTTGGAGCTGTTCTTGTTTTCCTTCGACTGACCTCATAAGGATCTGGCAGAAGATAAAATTCAGCATGTGCACTTGGGGCAGAGCCATCTGGGAGGTGCTGAAAAACAAAAAGGTCATAATACAAATGCCCACGTTCTAGCAAAGAAACGTAAATAAAGAAATAAAAAGTACCAAATGAAATCTGGATTTTAGGCAGACACAGAAACATGTTAGATTCGTAGTGTTCTCTTGGCTAAATTGAAGTGCTAGTGCAGTAAATAACAGGAATTATTAGAATTCAGCTTAAAATTGAATCAATAATAGAAATTAAATAATACAAAGACAAGGTAAAATTGCCTATCTTTAATATTTTACATTCTGATGGAAAAACCCTTAAGCCTCAATCTACTTTAACTCAGCTTAATCTGATACAAAGTTGAGCCCTTCCACTTTCCAGAGCAATGCATTGCCAGAGAAACTGGATTTTAGCCAGTAAGCTCCTACTGATGTTAACTCCTAAGTATCAGTGCTGATGCTGGGTAGACCTGATTGTTTCTAAGGGTGTTTCATAGAACATATTACTACAGAAGATCCAGGAGCAGTTCCTGCAGCAATATGGGCAGAACAGGATTCTTATAATAACAGTCTTTCCAATCTCACCCATCACACAGCTGCAATCTCTCTTTAATTTTCCAGTTCAGGTTACTGAACTATATTCCAGATATTCCATCTTATGGTAGCTACTCGAGATCACAGCCAATCTATTAACCAGGCTCAGTCATAACCCAGTGCTGGTGGGTGGAGAGTTTTTTTGATAACTTCTGAGGAGCTGTAAGGTTATTCGTAAAGGAGCATTACAACTACTCAGAATTGTTATTATTTGAGGCTTCAAAAGAACACACAAGAAACATACTAATGAAAAACCATGGAGCAGGTATTTTGCCAGCACATGCCACTTAATGCTTCCCTTATAATTAAGCACAAACCCTTGTGTTGGTTACACAGTATACAGTCAGAAAGCACAAAATGGGGCATATCAAAATATCAGTCATTTTAATCATATAATCAGCATTTTAAGCAGCAGGTTTACCTGGCAGCTCACAGGCAATCCAGTGAGAGGATGCAAATAAAAATACAGGGAAATAGAAGAGATCTTAAAACATTTGTAACCAATGAACCCAGAGTATTATACAGCCACTTGCATTTGTATTTCCCATTGTAATTTTACACCTGGCTCACAAGAAAGTAATTTCTCAGATTTTGATTATTCACAGTATGTGTCTGGAAATGTGGGGCTTTCTACAGGCATTATCAACAACATATCCCTGGGATAGGAGAAACCACTGTCTCCTAGCAATAAATAACTTCTCTATTGGGAAGAAAAACACTGCTTGTGCGTGTGAGCAACCAGGGCTTGCACAACAAACCTCTGGTTTTTGTTATCTGAAATGATCCTTCAAGGCAAATGATGTGGTCAACTGCAAAGCTCATTATTGCTATCGTTAACACTACACAGCATCAAAGGATGCACTACTCAAATCATTACATATTGTCAGCACCACGTGAGTGATTAATATTACTATTGCTAAGCCCCTCAAAGTACATCTGATTTAAAATACACATGGGATTTAGATAGATGGGATTCAATGGCTGACATAAGAAAGCCATTAAAGGGCAATGAAAGCAATGGGTATTTTCCTAGGGCAGAGTAGCTCATTGCTAATGCAGGATTTATAACTCACACTGCCCATTTGAAAGCACGTCTCTGTTGATCTAGGACTCCACTAAAACTTCAATTGAGGATTACAAGTAACAGTAAATTGAACATCTCTTAAAAATCAGGAAGGAGAAAGAAATATAGCCTTAAATACCAGTTCAAGCAAGCAGGATCGTAACTGTAATCAAGCTCTTCCCTTCTCAATGAATAGGTAAATATCACTGTAACTTGAAGCTCAACTCAGTTGTTTCAGACAAAGAAGGGAACTCGGTTAAATAAAAAGAAAAAAAAAAGGGTCATTCTTGACTAAGACCTTATCAGCACAACTGCTGAGGCCCAGCACTATGATCTTCACTATCTCCAGCATGGAAATACAGCACGGGGAGAGCCCCATAAAATGTCAGGTTCTATGAATCATCCCAGCAGTGTATTGCCTAACCAGGGATCATGTCAGAGTTGATTCTGAAAGCTGAGGTCAGCAGCTGAGGAGCCCAGGTAGCAGGTAACAGGCTACAAAGGTAAGGTGGCTGCACCTGTCCCGTCCCCTCTCGTCGAGCTGCCCAGATGGGACAGGGTGTAGGCACAAGTGCTGTGCCCACTGCACACCCCCAGACAGCAAGGGCACAGATCGTGGCAGCATTGTTTGAATCGGAAACAGGCTCAGCCTGACATTCACCTACCAGGGAAAGAATACGAGCTGATTGCCACAAGATTGCTTAACAGGACCTGGGCATCCAGAAGTGGATGCAATGAATTGAAAAGAAGTCAGATAAAAATTGTCACTATGCCTTTGAGTTGCTCTTTGGCATATTACCTACCCTTCAGCCAACTAACCTTCCTCCATAGCTGACTCCTCCCAAAATTGAAAGAAGACACTTTGCAGCAGTGCTTTGGCCACATGAAACATGGACTGAAAACTGCTTCCTCGCTTTTCCTTTGAATTTAGCTAAATACATGCTGAGAGGCGATTGGGAGGAGAGGGTCAAGAGAGAAAATTCAAAAAAGAGAATATTTTAGCGATTCAGAGGGGGAAAACTCAAGGTAGAGTAGCTGCCCTGGGATATTTCAGAACTAAAATAAAGCCACTTTTCATGAATAGTAGCAATCAGCAGCCAGAGCGTTAGAGGTAATTTGAACTGCACCTGAATTCCAACTAGAGATCTTAGTTCTGGTTGTTGGGTGTTGGTTTTCTCCCTCTCCCCTGCTTTACAGGTGACGTTTTCCCACTTCATCTTCCCTTGCCAAGAAAAGGCAAAGAGGCCACTCCAAATTCCACAACTGTCCCAGTTCTCCATTTGCAGTGGCACCGTTATACCATCAAACAAGGAGAAAAGCTTCAGCTGAGCACTCTTCCAGCCAGATCGCATCTCCCACTTCTCAGCTGCCCTCCCCTGACTCCTGATATGACACAACACATCTAATTAGGGGCTCCAACTGTTAAAAAGGTTCTGTCTCACCACACACTAATAATTCAAAACTACAGATTAAGAGCAGGTATAACCAAGCCATGGCCTTACAAGAGCAGTATAGGGGTAGCTTGTATGATAAGTTTACGCTGGTTTCTCTTTAGATTGGCACAACAGTTGAATTTTTTTTTGTGAAGAGCCTGCTTCAACCACAGGATTTATTGAGGCAAGACTTTGCAGTGGAAGGAGCTGTACTTTGCTAGACACTCCGCAGCAGGGACAAGGAGTGATCTTGGCAGTTTGACAATCATAGTGCAAAAACAAGAGTGGGATTAACATGGCAGAAATATCTTTTTAAATCTTAAGTAGGTGGAATTTGAAGTTTTATTAAGACAACTGGCATAGCAGGCAAAAACCCCCAAGATTTTGGGCAAGCTAGTTCTTTCCCAGGTTTCGTATACGAGTGGAGCATTGAATTAAAGAAGAATGAAGAATAAAGAAAAAATGGAGAAAACGTCAGAAATATTGTTCTTACTAAAGATTATGTCTTCTGTGAGCAAACTCCCTGGATTGTCCTTTCACTTCTAACTGAGATTGCATTGGCACATTTATAAATTTAGGTAAACATGAAGAATGCCTGACCCAAATCACAGAATCATGGACTGGGTCAGGTTGGAAGGGACTGCAGTGGGTCATCTGGTCCAACCTCCTGCTCAGGCAGGGTCATCCCAGAGCACACGGCACAGGATTGCATCCAGATGGTTCTGGAATATCTCCAGTGAGGGAGACTCTACACCCTCTCTGGGCAATCAGTTCCAGTGCTCAGTCACTGCACAATAAAGAAGTTCATCCTCATGTTCAGGTGGAACTTCTGCCTCTGCAGCAGAGAATCTGTTCTCATGAGCCCATTGTAAACACAGAGTGAGATTTCTAGCAGGTTTAGGAGTAATTCTGAAATCCAGCAAAATCCCCTTTTGTTATTATTAAAGAATAAAAAAACCCACTGATTTCTTTCAACAGTCCAGGCCAGAAGGAAAATCAAAGGGTACCTTGGGAACGACATTCTGCGCTTTACTCTGCAAAACCTTTGTAGCTTGAATGAACTCGTGATCAAGCAAACAGAAAAAACCCCAAAGTTTTAGATTGAATTCTATTTATGTTTCATTCTGTAGTCATTTCATTAACCCCAAAATAAAGGATTTTTACTTCCTTCAGACGAAGCTAATCCCAATTTAAATTACTGTCTTAAATCTTTGATTGTGTATGCTTGCGAATAAATCCAAGCCATAAAAATCTGTAAGGCTGCACTGGTATAAAACCAAGCTCCCAACAGAAATGCCATAGGTCCCCTTGATATGCCTGTGGACAAAATAACCACAAAAAACCCCACTGATTTTGATCTGCCAATAAAAAATTTTAATTTAGAAGCTGACTCCCTGTGCTTCCTTCAAATGCAACCAAGTGATGATGGAATGATTTTCCCAGAGAATGACCAGCCTACCTGACCTTGATAATGACATGTGTTTTTAAGGAACTCAGTTACAACTGCCTGTATACATGTTTAAAAAAGTTTATTTTATTTTTTTCTTCTAAAGTCAGGTAGAAGGTGATAGAAATATTTAAGAATGAGTGGGAGTGAGGGAGAGGAAATAATACTCTGGATTTACTACTTTCCACATCTCTAATTCAATACAGGCCCGTATCTGTTATGACTATGTTCCATTTTTCACTTCAGTTTTATTTTCCAAAACAAAAAAGTTGATATTTACTTACAGAAACCCACACCACTGATAGGTTATGTCTGGTGTAATTTAATTTTAAATATAGTAGCTGTAGCTGGGAAATAATAGATGAAATTCAATTAATTTTTCTACAGGAATTGTATTATCCTAACGACTTTTCTCCCTTCACCATTACTAATCATCCACAACTCTCCCAACAGAAGGATTCTTTGTTAGCATTACAACAGGCCTAGCTACTTCCTAATTTGCCATATATTAAACTATTTAGTGTTTTAGCAGCCAATATAAATGTTGGGCCATACTCATATGAATTTTGAGGAAAGTTTTATGATTTTTAAAATATGTACTTTAATGATAATTTGTGAAACTTTTTTAAAACTCACGTCTTCCTAAGTGACATAAAATTTTCTTTTCAGGTGACTTTTGTCTTCTCCCATTTAAATCATGCCATCAGTTTTTGTTAGTGTTAGACATGCAGATCACCTTTTGTCCTAGAGTGAAACAGATTGATGGCTCCTGAACATTTGATAGTTCCAGCTGCTGTTCTCTTTTTCCCATTTTTCATTTTCAACCATCTTGACAATAAAAAATAATGATCAAAGCTAACTTGTATTAACTAATGCCACCTTTTCTCCTTTATAAATAACTTCCTTTCTTCCCCCAAAAATTAATTTCCTGGACATTTTCAAATCTCAGTTGCTTTCTTCCTGTTCTTCAATGAAGAAAAATAAAAGAGATCCAGCCTTTAGAAAGGCTCCCATTTCAGCTACTGCCCCCAAATAAAAATAATTCACTTTGTCCAGTAGTTTTCTTAGTTTTCCTATCCTTTACCTTCATCTTGTGTTCTTATATACACTGCCATGAGATTATTTACATAGTGAAGGACTACAAAATATTCCTTAATGTTTAATATCAAGATATCTTTACCTCTTTAAAAACCACATCACTATAATAAATGGTTAGAAAAAACCTTCACAGCTACAAACCAAAATGTCTATATATGAAGTGTAGACATTAGGTGGATTTGACTATCATCCAATAAAGGAGGATTAGAAAAAAATCCACAGAAGAAATCAGCCTTGCACCGCAGTAACCTTTATAAATTACTAGCTGCCTCTTAGCTTAAATTAAAATTAGTAAGAAATGTGGAAAAGCCATCACTGCTGCTACACTGTCTTTCACTTTCTCCAAGTCCCTGTGTAACTTAGCAGAGAAAGGCTAAATCCTGTCTTTCAAAGCTGCAGCCTAATTAGCAAATACAGCCTCTGTCTTAGGAAAAGAGAACATCCTCTGGGCTACTTCTAAACTTAAAGAGCTGAGAAACTGGTATATTACAAAGCAAGAGGTGCCTTCAAAAACAGATTAATAAGATATATAAACCTTCAGGACAAACAGGATTGCTGTGTGAACAGGTGGTTGTGTTGTTACTTCATAAATCCTAACGCGGGACCAAAGATCCTTCCTTGTTTCTCCTTTGGGCTCTGCATATCCCAAAGCACTGAACATCTCTATTCCACTCTGCTACCAGGTTTTTAATTTTCCTCTCACAAAATATCTTCAAACTGCTTCAAAGAAAATTAAAAATAAAATCACATTTGCAGTAATCACATAATAATTACAAAATAAGACAATCCACTATATCACTATGGTGCACCCTGCACTCTCTGCTATTGGCAAGACAAATCACAAAAGCAACTGGCCAAAAGTGATTGCACAAATAAGGTATTTTTTTTCCCAAACAACTGCTTTTTGCACTTAACATTAAAAAAATACTTTACTGCTTCTCTGCAAGATAAGAATTATTGTATTACATTCTCTGATCCCAATTTTTTTCCATCTTCTCTGTGAGATGCCTCATTCCTTTTCCTAAGTTCTTTCCTTTTTGATGCATGCATCTGGGTATGTAATAAAGAGAGAAGACACACTGTGACAGAGGCCACTGACAAGGAGGTCAGGCAACAAAAAAACAAATTAGGTTTATCTCAATTTAATGCAGGGAAACAAAAACATAAGTTGGTTTTAGAACAACATATATTTTGCTCTAAGGAAAGCTCTGGAAAGCATTTTTTGAGCAGGCATTTTCTACCTTTCAGAAGTCTGACAGTGTCAGTGGAAGGAGCCTCCAGATGGCATTGTCATTTACTATGATAAAAATGCAGAGATGCTCCATCCAGGATATTGATTTGAATATCCAAATATAGCTTATGTCCAGTACCTTCAGCATCCCCATCAGCCCACCTGTAGCAGAGCAGCCAGGACTCATGCAGCCTGGCTTTACACCTCATTCTTGACAGGAATAAAATGTGCTGGCAGAAACAGGGTCTAGAGCTGTCCTGAGCCACAAAATCTCTAAAGAGCAACCCAACAACCAACACTCTCCAAGGTCACTGAGAGGGAAAGCAAGCACCTCAGCTAACACACTGCAATGAGCACACCAGTCCTGGGCAAAATATCCCAGTACTGACCTGTCCTGGTGTGTACATGAGGTGGGTAATGTAAGTGCCCTGTGAAGTCTCAGCTGATCTCTGTCATGCTGTTGAGGAGGGAGGCCAGAAAGAGATTCAACCCATCATATTGTGGGCTTGGCTTGGTTAAATTGCCCACATGTTGGTGCCTGGCCCAATTTGAGGCACAAAAGATGCTTGAGATATCTGCTTAAACTGTCAGACATGACACAGGCCCTCCTCTTCTGCAGTGGCAGCTGGAGGCCAGATGGGGCATGTTCAGTCATCTCCTGTAGACTCAGGAAAATGGGGTTTAGGTCTCCACTGATCAAATGAGAGCTTAGTCATCTAGACAAAGATCCAGTTTCTAAAATGCTGCTGCCTCATGTCACCACAGATGACAGAAGGTGTGTATGGAGCTGGAAATATGACATAGGCTTTATGGGAAAACAGACCATCCTGGAGTGGTCACTGGAGGTCAAGCAAAATAATTCATTGTATTCAAAACAACCATGATCAGGCAACTGATCCATCACAACGTGATGGAAATGTGATTCCAGCACACCATGTATGTAAGCATCTTAGTTGCAAACTGATTCCCACTCCAATTACGCCAAGGAACACAGACAGTGGGATTTTCAAAGTGAAGAAGAATTATTTGTTAAATATTTAACAAAACCAGGTTTGTTCCTTTGTTTGTTTTTTAAGGAGAAGGACAGTTCTGGGAAATAACCTGGATCCCAAAAGACTCAGGGCTTTCTAACAACTGTGTAAAATGTTTCTGATCTGCTTCAGTCATTTGAGAGGAAAGCCAATGTAAATCTGCTCAAATAAAGTAAATAAGATGAAAGCTGGCCCGTGATACCCAGAAAGTCACAAGGGTATCTCTCCCAAGCCTTTATTTCTGTAGAGCTCTGAAACCAAAAAGGTGAAGAAATGGCCTGAGATGTATCTCTGATGCCCTGTTTAAAAGGAATAATCTATTGCCTTGATGTTCCAGAAGGAGTTGTGTACCAGACACAATCTCAAATGAAATGGGGAAGAGTCTGTACAATCATGGGACCATGACTGCTCTTGCCTTTTACAGACCATTGGCAGTAGCAGGCAAGGAGGGCTGGAATTCAGCTCCAGCAAGTAATGACACAACTTTGTGTGTGTTTATTACTGTTTCTGAACAAACAACACAGAAAAAGACGTCACAGGATGGCTTGTGTTCCTGCCCAGCCCACTCAGAGCTTAATTCTCGCTCTGAACTCTGACAAATCTCTGACCCTACACCAATGCTCAGGACTAGATTACTGGGTGCTCCACATCGCACTATGTGGGCATAAAAAAAGTTACCAAGGCTGCAAAAATAATATAAATCAGATTACTGTATAACCAAAGTGTGAATGTACTAAATAAATGTACAACTCCCAGTAAAAAATTTGAGCAAGAATCACATAGAACACTTTCTTTCTGTAAGAGAAAGAGGTGACATGTTCTAGATTCTTGAACCACATGCTGTATTACTATCTTTAAGTCATTTAACTCCATTTTTTTTGCATAGATGAAAGAAATCAAGATTCAGTCATGCTTTAAAATATTATTATTCTGTGGATAAGCAATGTTGGTGCAGGGTGTATAATGCAGAGAGCAGATTTCATGAACAAGTCTCTGAAGGTTTTATTTCAGAATTACCACCAAACCATTGCTTTCAACCCTGTATTATTGTTGTGCTTGGAACACTTAATTTTCAGATTATTATTTAGTCTCAGAGTCTATGACACTGGCTAAGACTGATCTAGTTTGACCCTTAGAAACATAGATCTCTGAATTTCTTCTCTTTTGAATAAAGTACAGAGGAGAAAAAGTACTTAAGACAAATCCCCATTTCACTTTCCTTTTGAAAACACTCAAGATTAAGAGCATTGCTGCCTGTTAGAGGGTATGAAAGAAAATTAGCTTTTGAGAAAAGAAATGTAAGCAAATGCTGTTGTTCTGTTTCTTTTTGTCACACACGTATTCTTTTCTCTCCTTCTCTAGGCCCAGATAGTAAGTGAATATAAGAATGCACAAAGAAACAGTGAGACTGTTATCTGTGTCTTCATCCTGCACTATTTTTCTTCTCAATTTCTTTATTAGTTACAAAAGTCTGCATATGCCTGATCCAAACTCTTTTTAATTTCTCAAACTGTACAGAGCTCCCTCCACTTTTCTTTCGATTATTCTAGAGCTTGCCATCTCCCTTTGTACGAAAGCATTTCATTATATGAGGCATGCAATTTCTGCTCCTTAATTAGCTCTCATTACTTCTACTTACGCTTCTGCTCAGTGTGCTAAATAATTCCTCCTGAACCTTGCCGCCTTCTCCCTTAAATATTTGCACAATTGACTCCTGTCCTTGTTAGTCTGTTCTTAACTAAGTTAAGTTTCAGTAGCAATAAATCACTCCTGAAGAATCAATCACTCCTAAGTAACCCTACTGAGAACTGTTCTTTGAACTTGTATTCTAGTTAAAAAAAACATCCTGAGAGAAATATGTTACTATCAAAGCCTTATAAAGATGAACTGCTTTCTTTCTGCACCATGACACCAGGATCTGGCCTTTCTCATTGGCATCTCATAGCAACCTCATGTCTCACCATTTGCTTGTTTTATCTTCACATTACTCTGGGATATAGATCTCTACCTCCCTGAGGAAATACTTTTCATTTGTCCAAGCTGGTTGTAGGGTTCTGGAAATTACTTTTATTCTCTTGATCTTGCTCTGTCTCCACTATTATTTTTAATGTCTTCTCCATTTGCAATCAGTGGCAAATTTAATTTATTTTCACTTTCATCTCCCAGATCACTCATACTATTAAACAGAGCTCACTGTTTGTTGTTGCTTTTTTTTAATCTTATTCAACACATATCAACTATGTAAGGAATTACTTATTTAAAAATGAGCAGTTAGAATTTAGAGCTGAGGCAGTACTGTGACTGTGACAGATTAAAGGGTTTAACAAGAAATAATAACACAACTTTCTGTACAACATATTTGTCAAACACCTTTCATAACAAATATGTTCAAATCCAACAGTAATCCCTGTGCCACAAGAACAGACCTCATCTCTTTCCAATTTAAACTACTGTTGAGTAGTTGCACTCTTTGTTTAGAGGTGTTCAGCTAATTTTCAGTCCAAAAGAGAACACAGTCTATCTAAGCTAATTTCCTTTCATTTTAAAAGTAAAAGCATTTTCTATGAATATAAAATTAAATCCAAATTCTTTATAAGCTAGAGTAAGTACAACAGCTTTCTCCCCGTGGCTTTTTATTTTGTTTTCCTGTGCCAGTCTAGGGAGAACTTCATCTGAATGTGTTACCTCCATACATCAGCCAGGCTGCTGATTTCATTCAGTCACTGATGCTCTTTGGATAACTTTTTTTCAGCTCAAAGAGATTTTTTTTCCTCTTGTTCTCTATCTCTGGATGACCAGGCTTTCCTCCCTATGCAACTTCATTCCAATCCCTGTTGACTGATCCATGGACTGCAGCAAAGAAGGCAGTATACATTCATAATATTTTGAAAGGATAATGTGGCTTTTTATTTAGCTGGAAGGCATTGCATTGTTGGCAGGTAGTATATATTTTCCATTTAAATCTATATAATGATAGTCTTAAAGTGTAAAAGTTGGTGAGCCCATGAGAGGAACCATGGGAACCAACTAAGACTGAACAAAAATCCCAACCATTACCCAATCAAACTTGAGACAAAACCCAGTGAAGGCAGCAGAGCATCTACCTGTACTGAATGTGGGATCTTCCCTACAGCCCTGTACCTGCAGGCTTAGATTTCATCCCTTTGGTTTTGGGAAAGCTTGGCTCTCACCTTTCTTCACAACACATTCAAGCCATCACATCTCACAAACATTTTTGGAAGCAATTTGTACTCGGATGGCGTAGGACACAAAATGGAAAAGAGGTTGGATGTCTGTGCAATCCTAAAGCTGATTACTAATTTGTCACCCACATATCAGCTATCCCAGAATCATTAATCACCAAGAGTGGTACGTGACAGCTTCAGAGCTTTTATAAAAGGAAAGCTGGAAGTAGTTTTGCAGAGAACTGTAGGAGTTTATTTTTCTTCCAGCAAATTTTCCCCCTGTAAAATTGGTTCTGAATTCATCACCCACGCATGCTTTCCTGAATTCTAGTAACATTTTACATTTATTGGCATGAGGTTGAGGATGAGTTGGCTTTGTTTCTCCTCCCCTCTACCCCTGAGGAGTTATTCTGTCCACAAGAAGTAATGGGCAAAAATGTTTAGCAGTGAGGATTGAAAGTTTAGCTGCTTATCTAGGAAAACAGGGGATGCCTGAAGTCATGGCAATGAAATCAGCTGAGAAAGCACACTTCCTCCTGAGCCAACACTGAAGAGAACCACTGTTCTCTTCTGCTTCTCTGTGAAGCTGGAAAGGAAACAGGTTAGCCAACCTTTTCTGAACTTCCAAAATGGCCATTTCTGTTTCCTCTGCTGTCTCTTTGAGCAGTGAGCGAGCCCAGCAGCACCAGTAGGTAGCCTGGCTGTTTCTGGCTGTGTGGAACTAAGCTCGCCCATAGTGTGCCCTTTATCAGACCTGGTAGGATCTTGGTATCCCCCATTCTCTGTGTTGGTTAATACAGATGAACAGAACTGAACTTGACCATTTCAAGTTCAAAACCTACGTGTCTTTCAATTTTCATAAATCCATCTCCACACTTCTTGCACTGATCTACAAGCCTATGCTTTTAAGGCAGACTAGCACTACTCCTGTGCTCCTGTTCCTGCCTACTGCTGTTTTCCTGGGTATTGTGCTGCCACAACTGGACTGTTTCTGCTCTTGGCTAACAAATCCTTTCAGATGCCAAAACAAACCTCCCCATGGCTCCTCTGTATTCCTCCTAAGACCACTTAGTGTGCTTTGCCAGGCACTGTGCTACAGTATGTGCAGAATAAGCCTGCCCTGTCTCATCCCCTCCAGCTGCCACATCCTCCATGACTCCGGAGGCAAACTCTCCAGGCCTCTCTGGTTTTCACCCCTACATAAATGTTTCCTTTTATTCCAGCCTCACTTTATTAAGGCAATACTGCCTGTACTCCCTATGCAGTATAGCCCAGTGTTGCACCATCTGCCTTTGAGAGGAGCAAGCAATGCCCCAAGAGGCTGACTTACAATTATGTGATAGACATGTTTGGAAAATTTCATTTTATTACCATCATGGCTTTTGTATGTTTGAAAATTGGATTTAAAGTTTTTTTTCCTCAGCAGTCATGGTGATGCCATTCAAATCATAAGCAGCAGTAAGCCGGCTGACTTACAGAATCACAGAATTCAAATGAAACCATGAATTGCTGAGGGAAATTTTGAGACTGAAACATTTTTAGTATCTTATAAATATCTGTTTAACAGAACTTGTCTTCATTGTGCACCCACAGTCTTAAATTGTAGGCAAACATTAACAACCAGTCTTAACATCTCTGTGTTCAAACAGTGCCTTGGCTGCAAGTATTTTCTCAGTGAAAAAATACATCCTTTTCTTTACAGAAGGTTCAGTTAGATTAATGGGCCTTTCCAGTCACAAAATCTATAAAGCTGTTCTTCTCCATTATTTGTCTCTGAAGAATTTTTTGATAGAGTTTTCTTCAAGCAGGACAGGCTTTCCTAACACGTGACTGAAATGTTGCAGTGGTAAGGGAGAGGACATTCTGAATCTGATCTACAGCTTGACTGACTTGTACATCTGCAGCACATATGGCATGTGTGGATGCCTCAGATCAGAAGTGCCTGAACTGTGAAGTCCATGCATGTACCCGCACTAGACAGTCCTCTGGCAGGGCTGCACCAGAACAGTGCCCTCCACTGCTATAGCATTTGTTCTCTAATACATCCCAGATGAATAGGGAAATCTCCTTCAGGAAAAACTCCTGCAAATCTATAGCATTGCAGTCTTTTGGCTTCCTCCTTTAAAGGACCCGTGTGACACTTGACAATGGCCATAAACACCAGCTCTTTAGGGAGTCTCTTGTGCATTGTATATCAATACAGGATTTTCATGGCAGAATCTAGATGTCCTATTAAAACCCCTAGAAGTAAACGCACACAAATACTAAATAAAATTTATTTGCATGGATCAAAAATCTCTATCACAATTTCTGTCAGTTCTACGAAGCAACATTTGGGATTAATTTGGCCTACTACAATTATTTTCACATCTGAACACATTGTAAAATCTCTTTATAGAGATAAATTAAATAGGGAAGAGCAGCACAAAAATTATTTACTATAAATTATGAAATAAAACAAGATAGCAAAGTAATCTCTGCACAGATGAACCACTAAAACATAATTAGTGAGACTCTGCAAAAGTCAGAATATACCTGAAATAGCTTTAACACGTCTTGAATAAGATATGATCTTGGCATGCTTTTAAAATCCCTGTTCAGCTCAACCAAAGGCAAGACAAAAAGGCAAGGCAAGGCAAGGGAAAAGAAGAGAGAGCACGTCAGAGAGATGGATCTATATGACTGGGAAGCACAGAATATTACTAATAGGATTAGGAACCTTTCTATTATAGGATGCTAGTTGAAGGCAGTCCAGTAGCACTGTACCCCGAAGCACTACTATTTCATATTTCAGATCAGATGATGAAGGATGGATGGCCAGATGGAAGGAAGGAGTTGGAAGCCCAGGATTTAAAAACATGATTGCCTAAGTTAGGCTGCCAAAACAATGACCTTATTTTCAAGTCATGAATCATGACCAGTCTTACTGAATGGGGCTCCTACCACTTCTCAGCAAACTTAGTAAAATGGATTTGATTTAAGTTGCCTACTTACAAAAGTAGACAATAACTTAAAGTTGTATTACCCATTTCCATAAAATGAAGAGAATTGAACCCTGGATAAGAAATAAAGAGAAAAACTAATTCCAACACCTGTAACTGTGCATCTCCACATTCTCTCCTTAAACACCCAATGCATCATCAGCATGGCAAACACTTAAATATGCCCCTCCCACTAGAACTTTACCAGAAGTTTATCAAAGTCATTTGCATTTAAAAAGCACAACAGAGAAAAAAATAAAGAGGGTCTTATGATACATCCTGAAGGTAAAGTTTGTATAAATTGGACCTGTCAGCGGAGGCTGATCTTACCTGTCAAGGTGGCACACAGGAAACAGAAATCAAGTCTCATGACAGAGATGTATTGAATGTTACAGACCAAAATGAACATGTTTGAATTGCAAATCAGAAGCCAGAGCGGCCAACAGAGAACAGTAAGAGCTACATAAGCCTCATGTGTATCATACAACTAATTAAACATTCGGCCTTATTTTATTACTGGCTGGTGCTCACATAAACTCCTCAGTTTGGGAAAGTGACTGCAATCCAGTTTGGGATGGAGGGGGCATTGATGTATGCAATGAGAACCCACAACAGTTAATAAATGCTTTAGTCCCCTAGCTAAACAAAGATAGGCTCTCTTGCCACAGCCATTACTTGAGACATGAGCCACTAGGAGTTCCAGAGCACATCTGGGTGCTGAACTCGTTACAGAACAGCCGACACGCTCCTTTAGCTGAGAGATCGCACGTGGCCCAGGAAGATCTCTCATGACACCTTCATCAACCAATTCCACCTGCCTCGTGCTGCAGGAGCACTACCAACTTCCCCCTCCCATAGCCTGGCTCCAGGAATGCACAGCATTTACCTCCCTGACAGAGACTGTGCTAAAAAGCTGAGTGTCACAGAAAACGACATTGCTGCTTAGAATACACCACTGCTTCCTCTGCTGAGCTCTGCCCTGTTCGTAGACAGCCATGCTAGACTAGAAGGAAATGCATGGACAATCAATCCATAATGCCAGACTGACATGCTACAAAAAGTCATGCAGTGGCTTGATGCGTCATGTCTGACTGGTGTCAAAATGTGTCAGCTGAGAGGCCAATACAGTATCAGAACCGGTTTTCATGGAAAAGGCCATTACCAGCCACCAAGAAAACCCAGTTTCTGTATCTATCCCACGCCTGTAACCATACTGAGTGAGCTCAAAGGAAAAAAAAACCCAATTGTTAAATAATGACAGAACAGCACTGCCATTACTTTGAGCTAAAATTAGTTATCCCAGAAGGGGCGTTTGAAGATTAATGTTTCCACAGTACTCTGAAAATGCAAGGAGTTACGAACTATACATCACAACAAAAGTACTCACAATGTTCCTCATGTGTTTTAACATTATTGTCAGGCGTGTGTTCTCGTAGGATATGACTAACTGTACTCCAGGCTTATGACCAGTTGACTGAGGACCTAAAAAAGGACAGATAGTTTGATTTTTTAGTTAACAGCTCAGAGGAAGTAGATCTGTAAAGTACTGAAGTACACCCGAACTAATATATAAAAAGAACCTATTGCATGTTTAAATCAGGGATGAAATTAGGACACGGATAAGGAGTGGGATGGAAGAAAGTGATCTGACATGCAGTGCTTCTTTTCTTTCCTGCTTATGAACTGACAGTAAGATTTTTTGTTTTCTAATTGCCATCAATCTGAAATTCAGTGGGAAATTTATGCTTGAGTGACAAATAATTGGGTTGTTTTTTTGGCAGTCATTGATGACACTATTCACTATTGATGCAACTCTCTTGTCTGGTTAAAAACACTGGATTTGTTTTTTTTTTCCGTTCCCAACAGAACGGAAAAAAAAGAAAAAAGGAAAGAAAAAAGAGCAAGTTTCCTGACTAGTTCCAAAACAAATTAGAGAAACAACATCTGCATCTATCATATATAAATTCTCCCTTCCTCATTCTGTACTTTTACTGTTCCAGGCTGTTTTTCGTGCAACCCATTGCCTTCACAGATTTTTCCACTAAAATGCACTTAAAGAGCCTGATTCCACTCCCACTGAAAAAAACATTTTTCATTTTCCAGGCGAGAAGGATCAGTCTCATAATGCAGAAGAAATGACTAAGCATGTCCTGTTCCCTCTTTCTGCTGGAGGCACTGAGCCAGCTGTCCTCACTGCCAAAAAGGTGTGTCCTTGAAGCTGGGTAAGTAAGGTGCTTTACCTGCCCTGCAGAGACAGGAAAGAAAATACAGGTGCCTTTTACCACAGTAAAAGGTGGTAAACACAACCCCTCCTCAGTATCTATCTAACCTTCTTATTTGGCAGTGTTTCTCCTGAGCAGGGTGGACATGAGCCACTTTGCACCACCTGGTCTGAGACCTGGGGTTCTCCCCACATGGTCACAACCAAAGACAGTCCAGATACTGCCTGTGTGAAGTAGCCTGGTTTTACTTATGCAAACAGGGCTTCACTTAATTAGACCAAAGCTGTATTACAAACCAGTATTAGGTATTTACTGCACTTGAAAAAGTAAGAACTCAGTCCTGCTAACCTTATGACAAAACAGTGATGTCTCATGAGCTGGGCTCTGCTCTCCTGCCTCCCCATTAAAGAAGTAGCTGAGCTTGAGACCTCAGTCAGAGAAGTCCTGCTCCCCTGCATGCACCTTGGGATCTGTCACTGACACACAACCCTTAAACCCACCACGGGGTGAGATAATGACATGAGACAATATAGAAGCAATTAATTCTTTAAATGGAAACATACCTTCTAAGAAGCAGAAGGAATGAGAAAGGATGATGAAAATGAAAGAACAACCATCACGCACAAGGGTTATGCACTGTCAGCAAGAGGCTTTTCGGAGAGCATCAGGGCTGTTGACCCTCAGCAGCAGGCAGGGTTCTCACATCTCCCTTCCAGCCTCAGCAGACACCTGTGCACTCTCTGTCGCACTCTTGCTCTCTCTTTCCCACGCGTGCACCAGAGCTCTCACAGCCAGCATTGTGAGAGCAAGAAATCAAACTCCCCCTCCTCAGCTTCTCCTCTCAGAGGGGAACTTATAATGAATAAGCCACACTGGCTGTATTTTTCTGAAGAAACAAAACGCGTAACCTCTGGAGTGAACAGAGGCTGAAATAACCACTAAGCAGACAGAATGACAGTGGTGTCATGTACTACTGACAGCCAGAGCACCACTGCAATTGCCATTTATCTCAAGGAAAGGAATTCAAATGAATTAAAAATAACACAGCGTGTATATGCAACTGCCATAATATAATTTTTCCAGGAAGCCTGGATATGAACACTTCTGAGTTTCTGATGTTTGGAATGGAATTTGAGAATATGAATCCATCTCAAATTTCTTCCCTTTAGAGATTACAAAAATACATTTTTAATCACATCCTAATTAAAGAAGGGCCTGAAACACTCTTGAAGAATTGAAATCTTACAAAGAAATCACTAAGCTGGGACTTAGAACACTGAGTTGCAGCTCTTCGTTTGTTATTCTCCCTTATGAACCTTGACGAATCACTTGGCAAGACTGTACCTTATTTCATTTTCTTGTGGTATGCAAATAAGAACAGGGAGGGATAGGGAATGAAAACTCCATGAACCAGACAATCTTGAGTTTTTTCTAGGGTAAGAAGAAGCCCATAAAAATCAGTTCCTCCCCTCTTCATGCAAAGCCACTTTACCACTTTTTTTTTTTTTTTAAGCTGTGAGTCCTTTTGCCTTTAAGCTGCAACAGGAAATGTAGAATTCTAGACCATTACACACAGCATAACACAAGGGGAGTTGTGTTTTAGCGTAAGGGCACAATTCACTTGTGGGGCTCTGTTAATTTGTGAGTTGCAGTGACTCACCCTGAGCAGTCAAGCATTTCAGAGGCTAAATGACATCATCAGAATCCATCTGATCCCTGTGCCTTCCCCCTCCTACCAGCACTACCAGCGCCTTTTTTTGCATTACTTAAGTTTTCCAGCGTGGTGCTTATATCCAGTCAAGGAATTTCTCTGTGGGAATTGGCCATTTTTTAATTTATTTTTTTTTTAAATAACAAATATAAATAAGTTTCTAACCAAGCTGAAATTCATGAGAAACATGGGAGGGGAAAATGCATTTCTAGTTGAATATGTAAAATGAAGTCTGAAGCAGACTCTATGGGATGATAACTACTAAAATATTTGCTCTTGCTATGTAATAAAAAGAGTACAAATGAAAAAAAAATAAAAGGAAGAGAAAGAAAAAAAAGAGAGCATGGGAAATCTGATAAAAATGGAAGAAACATCTATCACCTATATTTCATAATAAAAACGAGTTACTCTTAGGTGGTATATTTTAGTTTTTCCCACACTCAATGCTAAGTCATGGCCACTCTGAAATCCAGATGATTTTAGCTTCAAATGATAATAGAATATACACACAATAATTACTTCCAATCTATCCAGTTTGGGCAGATGGACTTGATCCCAGGCCCTGCATTTTTAGAAAGTGTCATGCTCTACTTGCACTCCATTATCGACAAAGACCAAATGCAGCTCTGTTGTAGATAACAGGACAAAGCTGCACTGACTACAGCTGAAGCAAGATTTCCCTCCCAGGGATTGATTCTTCACTCACTGGTGTCAACGCAAAAGCTGTCAAATACCCAATGAGAACCCAAAAAAACTCAAACTCTCTGCCAGTTTATAATCTCTTATCAAGTAACATAAACACGAGAAAACTGTGGGTCCTTTCATCTTTTCAAATGACAAAATGAAGGCAATTGGCTTCCAGATTTCTACTGAAGGTAAAACGATCTTCACAGTGGTCAAGGATTGCAGTTGTTTTCTTTAACTAGATGGTCTTTTCTTGCATGTTGGAGACCTACCAGCTCCACATTCTATTATTTGTGCAATGTTTTCATTAGCAGCATTTCAAAATAAGCTCTGCATTACATTTTGCACGATGCATGAGGAATGTAAATGGCGAGGAAGATGCTACCAACAAAATCAATAGGGAAACTATAATTTAATAATACATTGCATTTCACACGTGAACTGCAAAGCAATGTGGAAAAACTAATTAGCTAAGTGTCAACACACTGCCATTGGGGAGCTCAGTATTACTCTGTATTCTGCACCCTCAGATTTTTCTTAGGCCTTTCTTCTTGGTGACAGCCTGTTTTGACATCTGGCATCAAAGAGTACTGGAACCTGTTTGGTTTTCCAGGGCTAGGGTTGAATGCCCCAAGCCAACCATCTGCCTGCTTTAGCTGGGTTTACGAGCCTCCAATGTATCTGACTTCATATAGTCAGCTGTAAATACACTGACTATCTCAGTGGTTCTGTTCTCCAAGACAACCAGAGGTGCTTATGGCCAGCAAAAGAGTCTAAATGTGACTAAATCAGGAACGTAACTTGTGACAAAAGCTTTACATCAAGAATGAGCAACTTCAGAAGATCAAAACACTACATAACATGAGCAAAACAGCCTGTTCTCCTCAGGGACTACTCATGAGGACTGCAATTCTGCATGGAGAGGAATATCATATTACAGTTCTCTTGGAAAGCTTGGATCTTCCTTTAGAAGGACATGGAGCCAGTCCCTCTTCTCTACTACAAGGACAGAAGCCACAGAGATCCATAGAAAGCCATGGAGCACTAATTACACATGTCAGAACTGGTCCTGGGCTGTACAATGTTATAACCCACAGCAAAACCAATACAGTCTGAATTATTAATATTTTCAGGAGATATAAACTCAAAAGAAAAATAAACAAGATTGATATAAAAATGTTTTTGATATATTTTCTCATTCCTTTTTTTAAAAGGGCCTTTATAAAAGGCTGTCTGTGAAATCATTCCTGATATCTGCTCTATCTGCTCTCACTGCCTTGTAGTGAGCTTGGTATAATGAAATGTTGACAATATTCAGTATAATTCAGAATTCACCGCACTGGGAGCACTGATTCAGTATTCATGTCAAAATAAATTTAGCATTGATTTCTAATCTCTTCATCACCAGGAGCAAAGTACAAATTCATAAATTTTAATTTTTATTCTACTTTAGTAAGTGTAATTACCTACAACATTTATAAATTAAAGTAGTGTAAGAGAAAGATGCTGGTTTGATCAAAATTCATAACCTGATCCTATTGGGCATTAATTTTATTTTATATTGATCTTAACTAAGAGACAGATTATTTGCTTGCATAAAGGCTAAGAGAGAAATCACCACATCCATGCAAAGCTACAGCCCATATTAAACCTGAGTTATTTTTCAAAACGGACTAATATTAAGACCCTCATAACCTTGGAAAGCAATGATATTTGTGGGGAAAGAACATACTTTTTTTCATGGTAATTACCTCTCTCTGGTAGGCTCTGTGAACTTAATTCCTCCCCAGACTGATTCTGGTATTACTACAGAGTTTACTTTTAAATCAAGACTTTCTGGGCACCCTGAGCAAGCAAGAGCCTCCAGGGCCACTGTGCTCTTCCCAGCAACTCCTTGTTTGCTACCTGGCAGCTTGGCATGATCAGCCACTTCCTGCTTTAGCTGGACTTGTGTCTTCTCTGGACAATTGCGTGCAAATGCCCTGCAGCAAAGATTTCAGCGAGCTCACTAGGGTATGGCAGCAGCCTAACTCCGACAACCAGGAGAACAATAGACAAACACATATGAAAATAATTTTTCAAGTGGGTGATTAGCACAAGTATGGCAGGTGTTCCTCTGATAGCTCAGACAGCTCATTTACAGCTAAGCTCATCTTCCACAATTCACTACAACTGACTGTCAACCCTTCCTTGCTGACCACAAGTGGTGCAGTAGCCAGAGCAACTCAGCCCAATGCTTCTTGTTCTCTGTTTTTCCAAGGTCTAAGCAGATTGGGTCCTAATTTGGGCCTTGTGTGCTACTGGCATTCTATCAATTCTATTTATTCTACTAAATGATAGTGATAAATTTTCTGGGCTAAAGGGAGTTGGGTTTTTGTGGTTTGGGTTTCACTTGTTATTTTCTCCCATATTAAACAAAGGTTTTGCCCTGAGTCTAGAACTGAAGCGTCCAAACTTTAAAAGGCAGAGTTCTTCAAAAGGGAAAAACCAATCCCCCTGTAACCACACTGCTCGAGGCCAGAGATACATTTATTTTCCTTGACCAGGATGTGACCCTCACCTCCACTAACTGTGTAGTGAACGAGCAGATTGGGTTACCTGTCACATAGCTTTCATCAAACACCCCCTAAACACATTTTTGCCTCTGTTTCTTCATTCTCTTCCTTGATTTTGCTGTCACTGGCAACAAAAATGAATGGCTTATCCTTCAGACTGTATCAGCTCAGGACACCACAGGAGGAATTATGAGGCTGCAAGTTATTTCTCAGCTTTATCACAGACTCAGTTCATGCCTTTGCATAAGACTTTTACACCCAGATGCCCTGTAATAACTAGGCACCTAAATATTGGTGAAATGTCAAAATTCTTCCAAAGACCAGGGACTTTAACTCTTCTGTGCCTCAGCTCACTCTCACATCTGTATATCTTTGGTTAGAGCTGTCTACAGAGAGATGTAGCCCACCATGGACCCAGACTACATGTTCCATTTGAACTCTGGTTTGGATTTTATGCAACAAGATTTAGCCTTTTATGTCCTTAACACCTAGGACATCTTTGCATTATCTCCTTGATCCTTTGTAAAAGTTAGAGCAACCATTAGTAATTTTCAATAGTCGTAATGGGTTTAATATGATAATGGCATGCCCTAATCAAATAAACTCTACACATGGGGAATCTTCAAAGGCTGAGAAGAAAAAATGGGATTTATTTTGTTCTGATGGATTAAAAAAAATGGTCCCAGCAAAAGAGATAATGAAACCTTGGTCTGCAGAGGGATTAAATTAACTTAATGGACATGCAAACTAACTATGCAGAGATACACTCCTTTCTGAAATGTGGAAAACTGGTGATCTTGGAAACTATCCTATCACTTGGAGCACATAACAGCCAGCTGAATTGTTGTGGTGCAGAGTGCAGCTGCAGACTTCTTTATCAGATTTTATTTTGCCTAAAACTGACTATGGAAGATTATTTTCAGTGCAGAACTAAGGCAATGGAAGACAATAAACATTCACAGTTTACTTTTTATAGTTTATGCTTTGGCTCTTAATGCTGTAATGTCAGAAATTAGATTAAATTAGGTGCTGGACAGCAGAGGAAAATGGGTTAAGTGTTTACATAGGCTATGGGAATAGTGCAGCATCTCATTCAGCAAGAAGTGAATTACTACTGTCATTAATAATGTATGCCTAAGCATTAGCATAATGTTCTCTTATTTACCTGCTCCACTCATGGTGAAAATTACCTTAGAAGTCACCCCTGATTTTCTTCACTTGTGCAAGCACACATTGTGCTTTGTCATGACTCACATCCTTTCCTCCAAATTCTTCTACGAATATTTTGTTTTGTAGAACAAGAGACCTGCCACAGTTTGTGTAAATAAACTTTCACTATGCACACGGGCATGTTTATTCAAAAAGAAATGAAGCACGGTTGAGGGAAATATGCAAAAGAGAAAGAAAGCTACAGATGACATTAGTAACACATTTTCAGAGACCTTGTGAAATCAGGAATTATTTGATGGTATCTTTATGTCCTAAAAAAAAATAAATAAAGGTTCCTAAACACTTTAGACTCACCTTTGCTTTACTGTATTTAATATTATTAAAGAAGTCCTTCTTAGAAAAAAAAAGATGAGTAATCCACGTACCTAAGGTCACAGATGATGAATCTTTTGCCAAGGTATTTTTGGACCAATTCAGGAAGAAGCTGAGTACAAGCTCATTCTGAAAGAGAATAAAAATACAGTAGGTAATACCATATGTTGTGCTCTGTGCCTTAAATTATTCCCCTCAAAGAAGATTGCTGTATATATTGTATATATTAGATTATGTATATATTAGATTTAGCAAAAAAAGGGAGCCTTTCCCTTATGATTATGGGCAACCATACTGACTTCTACTCAGGCACTGGGAAGACGATGGTGCCCGTTACCACTGTCCCAGGGACGCTGCACTGGTGCCTACCTGGCCCCTCTCTGTCAACACACTTCCAGACAGTAGTGTGCTCTGTGGACCATGGATCTGCACTCTTGCTTGATCTCCAGTAGCTCAAGATTTGCATCAGTAGCTGCAACTGCTTTTCCAGAGCAGCCCATCTGTGACACAAACACAGGAGCCCATCTTTGCTGCGTCCTGTGTAGTCAGCACGAAACTCGCCCTTGGCACGGGACTGACCCTGAGCATCGTGTGGGCCTCCCCGAGGCTTAGATATTGTATAAATCTCCCTCACATGTCAGCTTAATGGACACTTACACTGAAAAGCTCCATACAGAGTTAAATCCTACCAGAAACCCACAGGGAGTGAAAGGGATGATCATATTTCACCATCCTGTTTAAAAGAGTAATCCACCTTACGCACTGCACTGTAACTTTTATATTTATGTATTGACCTGTGCTGCTCTAGTGAACAAAGATAACAGGTAGTTGCACTCAGCTGTAGGGAATTAAAACAATAAACCAAATCCCCAGATTTGAGTATTGGGCAAGGCAATAAAAATGTGAATTCTGAAATGTACTCTTATGACTCTGAATCAAAGGTGGACAGTAATTGCATTTTATTAGCTTTTCCATAAAGCCATGTATCAGAATGGCCATTCTTTAGGATGGTTAGAATTGCTACATTCATGCTGATGTTACTTGGACTGACAATGTAATGAATGGGTAGAACAAGAGACTTTTCAGATTCTAGCATTAAAATGTCACCACTGTTTTTTTCAAGCCTGTGGAAAATAATGTGTCTCTTATTGGGAAGATGTACTTCATGTAGCATTTGTGTTGTTTCAGTTTGACAAGATGTGGTGTAATTTGTGCAAGGAAAAAAAGAAAAGGAAGAGGGTATTGACAAATGCAGCTAGGGAGGAGTTAACATGGTTACAGCAGACAGAGGAACAAGATGTGTATGTTCATTGTAGAGATAAGATTTAGCAACTGGGATTTACTTTAACAGTTGCCTTTTATTTTTCATTCTACTGGTTGGAGTTTTTCCTCCCACTCTGATATTTTCTTTAAAAGAAAAATCAGGGGGAAAAAACAGGAGAAACCAACAGAATTGTTTTCCTTGAACTGAATGACAAATTCTTAAGCTATTAGCAGTGGACTGCCAGTACACCTGCCTGTCTGAGCATGACTAACTATTCTCTCATCTGATAAAGACAGCTTACAGGGGAAAGCCCATACACCTGCTTCAGCTTCCAGTAGCTTTAAACAGGCAAGTTATTCCCTGTGGGACCTTCATTCCCTCTTTCAGCACAAGTCCCATGTGCAGGAAATCTCCAGGGTTGAGAGTATATTTTTAGCAGACCAGACTTTATTTGACAGCAGGAAAATATGCAGAGAAACTCAAGTAGCCCTTCAAGTTCAAAGATCTTGAGAGAAGTGGGCAGGAGCTGGAAAGAAAGATACACAAACTGACTTGAAAGAGAAATAAAAAATTCCACACTGAGCAGCATGGTGTTCTTTCTGCTTCCTCTCCACCTACTCTTCCTGCAATAAATGGAAATACGTGAACCGAGAGGTTTGTAAATAGGAGATGCAAGGATTGTTTCAGGCAATAGTTCCAAAATCTCATTCTAAAGCAGAAAAGGCTCTGAAAAAAATGATGTTTTGTTTAAGTACAGGAGTGGAATTCAGGCAGATCTCACAACAGGCATGAACAGGACAGGCATGTACACTGCTGCTGCCACAGCACTGACTGCAAAGCTTTCCCTGCCTGTATGTCCATCACACTCAACAGGTACTGAAGCTCAGGAGGAAGCAGCAAAAAGAATGCAAAAACCTAATGGAATAGGTCATGTGGCAGGGGCAGATGAAGCAGGCTGTCCAGGGCTAAGTGCTTCAAAAGCAGTGGGGGGGATGTCTCCTATGTGTTTGGGGAGATAAGCATTTTGCACGCTGTTATTCATAAGACAGCAATTTCCCCTTGAACTGTGCTAATCTGCCTGCTGCAGGACTCCACCATTTAGATTTCCACCAGCAAAGCGTGTCAGTACCTTACGTTCAGCCTGTGTCAGCAGAGCTCCAAAGCACACACTGAACTTTCAGGTGATTCCTAAATCAGTGGGACCTCAATCAGTTGGACCCCACTTAATGGGACGGTATAAGCTCAGAATTAAGCATGCATCTAGTTACACTGCTGAATAGAAACAGGTATATTAGAGCTTTGAACATGTGTATGACCACAGGCACACTGTATAAAGTGGATAGAGCCCACTTCTAAACAAGCAATTGTTTTTTAGGAAAACGTGACCCTTGGTGGGAATCTTAGAGACCCTGTGATGGTCTTGGCAGATAGGCAGGCATTGAGGATGACCACAAGCACCCACTCACCCTTTTCCTTGCTGAAATTTTTACCTTTAAATCAGCAAATGAAAATTCTCTACATATGGATTCTTAGGAATGCCTCCTATAGTTTGTCTAACCATTCTTACCTAAGAAGACAACAGTTTTTAATAGGTAATGATATTGTGAAGGTCACTTGATAGCATTAGCCTATAAGGGAGCAGCCAGGTACATATGATCAGTTTGGTTAGAACTCACACATCCCCTTTTTTCAGCCATTAAACTCAAAAGGTACAAATTCCACCTTTACTTACACTAGGATAAACAATTTCAGTGGCACTGGGGGGGCTGGCACAGCCTTACACCAGTTTAGCAGGGTAGAATTTGTCTACTGCTCTCCATCAGAGACTAACTAGAAAAGCACTCTGCTGGTAGTGAAACACAGCTAGATTTCAAACCAGATTTAATTTTGATAGAAAGAAAAGCAGCCTCCCTTCTGCTTTCAGCTTTCTTTTCAGCTGTGTTAGAGTAGATTTGGGGTCAGAGAACACCCATGCATCTGTTATACTTTAACAGGATGGAGAATCAGCAGGAAAGAAAGAAACCAGAAAAAGCTGACCTTGGTGCAGCTGTTAAAACTTCAGGAAAGGACAGCGGAAAAGAGAGGACTTTGAACCCTCCCCATTTTGGACCTGCTGGATGCCTTGCCGTGGGAGTACAGGAGTGGTGGGAGTTCAAGGGACCCACACACCTCGGGGGGAACTTTGTACCACCATGCTCTGTGCCCCCACACGGGCACTGTGGGAGCTGTTTTCTCATCTCTGCAAACCCTGAGTAGTGCCAGTGAATAAAACGCAAGTGAAATATGGGAAGCTCTTATCAAACGTGATTACTTTTACAGTGTAAAACATTACTCACTCTAGAACAATGCTGCGGTCCTCATTTTTACTGTATGCTTGAAAATGAGTGAACATAATTTACAATCATTTCCATTTACACCCTCTTTAAAGGCCTTTTATACAGCCTATAAGTCACCATAAAGCTGTTTATAGAACCTATCCATAGCTGAAACATTGCCACTGTTTTCTTACCTGCTTGCATTAGATTTATCTTTGCCCCCGAAGTCCTTACTTAATTTGGATACTCAGAAAACCTTTACAGACTCAAACCCCAAAAGACCTAATTTGTTTTTTTTTTACTGATTAGCCTACTGTGCACCTGCACTTACTATTATGTTTGTCAAATGCCCTCACCACGATAAACAAACCCCCTCAAACATCCAAGCCCCCTGAAGTTGCACAGAAAACAAATCTATGTGAAAGATGTGGGACAAATAACATCAGTTTGTTTAAGACTACGTAGTTTTGCAAGATCAGTGTGTACATCTAGTGTCTGAGCTGTGTTATCAATAACTATATAATAGCCAGTTATTATATTATAGTTATTATATCAATAACTATATAATATCCACAAATTAAATACCACGTCTTTTGAATGATGAGAGATGGGAAGATTATCCATGCAATGTTACCAGCTGGCTGAGGGCACCAAATGCACATAGTTGCAACATAAAACATTGCTTTAGGGTCAGTTTTAGATTTTTCACTTGCAATGCCCAAGCCACGTGCAAGTTGTCTTTCCAAGATAAGCATGAAGACGTTCAGTTTTGTCAATGCTGAGGTTTGACACCAGGGCCAAAAGCAGACTAAGTTAATGGAGCTTTACCTTGCTTTTGTGTCCCCAGGCAATGTATAACCCTTCTACAATGCAGCCACACAGTGACAAGCCACCAGGGCAGCCCTAATTCATATTAGGAGATTTGAGTTGCAATCTCCACTCAGCCCATCGCTCAGCTGCAGTTGAGTGAAACAGAAAAATGTAACAGTAGTCAGCAGCAGCTGTCTTTTGTCACAGATTTGATTTACACTTTGAGAATGTATATTTTTGTCATCTTCTGTGTTACCAAGCTTCAATTCATTGGGTTTTGATGCTTCACCTCTTATTGGTGACATCACTTAGTTGTTTTGCCATTTCATGAAGAAAAACTCCAGAAGTCTAAAGATTGTTGAGGATGTTGCCTTGCAGATCTAGAAAACCCAGGTACTTCAGTGTATGCAGGCAGTGAGTCAGTCAGCAATGGTGCAACTGGTCCAAACCTAAATATTCTTACACTGTGATCATAAATATTGCCACTGGTTTGGGAGGAGTAGAATGAAACTAAAAAATGGTGCTGAAACCTGTTTTTGATCCTGTCCTAATTGACTCAGTACAAAATGAAGGTGCATCAGCTTCTGCATTTTAGTGATTGATGTAATGAATACAGCTGGTTGTTCATGTATACAGTCTGGTGGTGGAGTTATTTATAACAGAGTGTTAACCTGAATTTAGGAAAATCATTCCTATTCCAGGCAATTCTTCAACAAATATCAAAGAGGAAGTCAATGAGTGAGGCTCATGCTCAAAGTCAAATTACAGACTTAAAAAAAATGCTGTGACTAGGGATGGGCATGAGCATATTGAAGCATTTAAACTGGTCCAACACAAAGTATCTCCATCAACTGATGTGTCTGCATTTATTGCATCTGATACTAAAGTTCAGTGATGGAGAAAGGAAAAGTTTCTATATTAAAGAAGGGTGTAAAGAAACATTTCATTCCATTTGAGCTCAGTGCAAATGAGAAGGCAGATGTTTTCCATCTCTACTCCTTCATTCCAACCATTTAGCAGAAAAGGTCAGTGACATTCTGACATACTCTTAATTATAATACAATTAGCATAATCAGAACTTAGTCTGGACTAAAAAGCATGCACTTAAGGCATGACTGAGGAAGGAATTTGGATATAATCTGATTCTTTCTTCATTTCTAGGATTTATAATTACGTAATTGGTAGAACCAAGTCCTGTGTGGACTGGACTAAATCTTTCAGAGCTGAAAATGGTGTCTAGTCAATCAGGGTAATGTGTTTACAGTGATAACAAGGGTATTTTATAATGAAATAAAAGCTCTTCTCTCCATCTCAGACAATACTCCAGCCTTCTGCACAGCTACAATACAGCTACGATACAGTACAAGTACATTTCAGCATAAAGAAAAGACTGTGGCGAGAAAGTAAAAGGAACCCTGCTTTACAGACAGCTGTTCTTACCAGATTTCTTCACCAATTTAGGAATTAATTATTTATTCCTACATAGTTTTACTATTTCATAGGAATGACACTTTGGTAATGCTTGAGAACAGACAACTCACTAAATGGTTTCAGCCAGGCTCCTTGGCAACTTGAGAAAAAGGGCAAATTTGACTGCAAAGTTGTCATAGGCATGAAAAGAGACAAAATAATTGTATTTATTTTTATCAAGAAAACCTCCTAGCTTGGTTTTCTGCTCAGGTTAAAGCCAAGAAGACACCATGACACTTTTTTAAAAGAGTCATACCAAAGTGAAAAGTAAAAAAGAATACAAAGGAAATTACCCACCGGCTGATCTCCTTGTTCTAAGTGGGTCAGAACACGTCAGTATTTTCTCAATTTCTCACATCTCCCAGCAGGAGAAGCATATTGAAGTAAAAATAATGATTCAATGTTTATGGAGTATCAATAACTTTAAAGGTTACCATCTAGAATTGCAGGTTAGCTGCACGGGGGTAAGCAAGATGATTTCCCACGTGTAGCAGCACTTTACAGACGGAAACAATCAGCTCATTGCTCCGTTTGTTGTCGTGCCCTCCAAGTCCAGCACACCAGGAGCAGCGCAGCCCTCTTAGGCACAAAATCGCTTTCTTCTCCTCATGGTTCAGTGCTACAGGCTGTACCAGCCTGGAAACAGCCCCCTTGGGCTTGTTCAGAGCCACAACAGCACGTGTCCCCAGGCAGATCTGCCCACAGTTACCTTTGACTACCCTAGTTGTGGTTGTGTCCCAGTGTCCCAGCAGCAATGTGCTGGGAGGACGTCCCCAGCTCCATGGGTGCATGCTGCAGGCCCATAAAGGGAGTACAAAGGGCATTAGGAAACCCATTGCAAGGCAGCATGCTCTGGCTGATCACTAACCCATGCACAGATCATGGAGTGGGAGGGAGAACAAAGTTTCTGTGTGTGACCGGGAAATGTTTTCATTGCTATCCCAGGGCCTTAAGCAGTATAATTTTTCAACTGAAGATTAGGCTTCTACACAGCAGTGCTTGGCCCAAATTGAAAAATCTGTGTACCTTCCAGCAGCCCAGAGCACAGCAGAAGATACCCAGCTTTTCATTTCTAGGTCACAGGCTTATATCAGCTTTCCCTCAGCTGTGACCAAAAGGCACTAATGTAAAATAAACCCACGACCCGAACGTGAGCGTCAGAAATGAATCACAGAATTGTTGGGGTTGGAAGGGACCTCTGGAGATTATCTAGGCCAAGCCTCCTGCCAAGGCAGGGGCACCTGGAGCAGGTGACACAGGAATACGGCCAGGTAGGTTTGGAATGTTTCCGGAGAGGGAGACTCCACGACCTCCCTGGGCAGCCTGTGCCAGGGCTCTGCCACCCTCAGTGCAAAGACATTCTTGCTCATGTTGAGGTGGGACTTCTTGTGTTTTAATTGCACAACAATCAACCCATACTTGCGCAGATTATTTGGCAGGTTCAGCCAAAGGAGCCAAGCACCCAAGTCAGCTGTTTGTACCAAATTAGGTGTAACTCTGTGAGACAAATAGTTTTTATCCTCTTTGGAAGTCTTCTCAATTTCAACACAGGGCTCAGAATTTATATTCATATCAATAAGAGAAATCCTGTTCGTTTTGCATATGGACAATTTCCTCTTTAATCTGCATTACACAGTCGCAGCTGGGAAAATTTTATAGTTAGACAGCAAACACTTTTCTCCTCCTGCAAGACGTTTGAAATTTTGGAGAACAAACATCCTGACATACCCTCTTTTCATAACCTAGACTGTCTCTGCTATTAAACCAAAGCAGCCCCAGTTTGAGCTGTGGTCCTGAGGCCATGACATGGCTCACCTGGCAGAGGCCCCTTAGCTACTCTCAGCCGTGGCTTTTATGATGCTGAGGTGCATAAGGCTTTGTCCTGGTCCAGACAATGAAAAGACAATGTTTGTTACCATTTAAACTTTCCACTTTTAAACAGAGGAACCTCAAATCTCAGAAGGCAATAATGAATAAAAAATGAGAAAATCCCGATTTTAATGGACACAATATATCATTGTGTTAATATTGAAACCGTCTGTATTTGGTCTTATGTTTGCAAAACAATTTCTTCTACATGGTAACCACATTTTGAAATGGGTATTTCTGGGCTGAAAGAATGGAACTTTTCATTTAACAGCTGTCAAAATCAGACTTTTCAATATTTCAAAGCTTACTCCTTTTTTAGACATTACATTCCTCAGAACCTACTCCTTTCTGTCAAAAATTCAGTGAATCACTATTTTTCGATGGCAGCAAAGGAAGAAAAGTTTTTCTGAAAAATGCCCTGCCAGGTCTAATAAACTATTTCTCCGTCATGCTTGTCTTTGTCTTAAGTTTTGATGAATGCTGTAATGGCTCCATCCCAAAAGAGCTGCATTAGAAGATGTGTCACGTAATTTTTTTCCCCAAATGGGGCAATGGAAGGCTTCCTGAATCATTTGGTACAACGCCACTAGAAGTCATATGCAAACTAAAAAAACCAACTAGAAATGCTCACATTAGCCAGTTTCCTGGAGCCACTTAATAGCTGCTTCAGATAGAGATTCAAATCCTTCACTCTTTTATGTTCAAGATCCGTAAAAGGTAAATGCCATGAGTGGGGAAACCTGCAAAAGAAAAATATTCGTAAGCGTAACTCTTGTACTGCATTTGCTGAAAATGTTTCCAATTCTACTTAACAGAAGAAACTCAAGACTTTCTAAGTGGTTTGGCAGGTAGAGGAAGGGATGGGTACAGAGTCCAGAGGATTTTTTACCCTCTCACTCTGGTTCTTCTAATAATTTACTGATATTTTGTTTCACACTGTTGCACTTTTTCTGTCTAAATCATTAATTTAAAAGTAAGTAAATAAATAAAACCTAAAAGGCAGTTATTTGCATTTTGTGATATCTAAATAATTAGGCCTTTATGAAAAAGGAAAGCACTGCCCTCCCCATTTTCTTCACTGTGCCCAGCACAAGAGATCTCTGATCTCAGCCCAGAGCTCATGCTATACACAGCCTTACAACAGAACACTGAGTACCAAAGCCCTACAGAAACAATGTGAAATTTGATGAATATATCATTGCTTGCATTTTTACCTCAGCTATTTAGAGTGTAGATAGGTTTTTCAGAGCAGGTCCCTGATCCCATATGTAATTTCAGGCACTAGCCTAATAAAAGCAATATATGAAAACAAACGATTGTCATAGCAAAAAAATCAATCCCAACAAAAGCAATAGCAATAACAATGGTAAAAGTAATGGTCTTGCTGAATTTTTATTAAGACGAATTTAATTTCAGTTTAGTAAATAAATCACATGCATAGAATGGCCTTATGCCAATTTTCCGATGCTTTGGTGGTTGAAAATGTCAAAACCTCACATTTTTTTACTCGAATCATCTTTGCATTTTAGAGACAATGCACATTAAATCAGTCAAAAGGTTAGATTTTTAACAATACACATAATCAATTTATATTAACCTTGCCCTGATGAAGGGTATTTATCTCTCAGGTCGAAGGAGCATTAGAAAAGCTATCTGTGCTAAATTGCACGTAATGGCTTTTGTGATATGGATTGCTAATAGTCGGATTCATAATAAACATTATGCTTTATGTCCTCTAATGCATGGGATAGAGAAAGGCAGAAGTTTTGATCTGATTATATTTCATGTTCCACCACCCCCACTTGTAAATAGTCAACTGTGTCTTATTTACAAACCTCTTTTTTTTCTCCTACAACCTTGTTTATCCACTAGACCTCAAGAGGCATCTGAAGGCTTCAGACAAATGACTAAGGAGCTGTCTAGCATGTGATACATTGGAAAGGAACACTTGGCCAGCCTTTAGAAAGGCAGCTGGGCAATACCGTGAGGAAAAACTCAGTGCTGGTATAACTTAGTTTGCAATTACACCAGCAAGGGACCAGGATGACAGCAGCATACTGTACATTTGTATGAACTTTTCATTATTTCTGCCCATGGCACTGAAGGATCAGGGCTCAGTGAGGGGCTGCACAGATGAGCAGCAAGAGGCGACTCTCGCCTCATGAAATCACAGTGGCAGGACACATAAAGGAGGGGGGGAAGTGGGAGATATGACCCAGGATCGTGACATATACGAGCTGCACAGATAAAAATAGAGCCCAGGTCATCTGGTACACATAGATAGCCTGTGAATATTCCGGGTTCCCCTCTGGGGCACAAAAGGACTTCTTTCAAGGGATTATAGGGAGGAGCTGTTTGGAAGCAGCTTAAAATTAATTAGACTGTGTAACACAAAGAGAGGGCTCTGGCTGTAAAATGCAGGCCCCCAGAAGATGCATCCTAAGCACAGTGGCCAAACAGAGGACAGAGAAACTGCTGATTGATAGCACCAATAACTGCTGGAGTGAAGGACAATATGAACCTTGTGGTGGCACCGGACTCTTCTTTAGGAAGCCTTTGAGCTTCTGCTGAATTGTGTTTGTGGCTGAAACCAGCTTTGCCCTTGTGAGTGCTCTTGTGTTAGAAGAGGTGAACTTCCCAATCTGACATTCAGTTTTGCATCTACCTTAAGTGGATCAGAAAAACATAAACTTGCACCATGTGCAGACATCCTTCACAGAGGATCCCACTCCCTACTTGTCAGCTTGAACGTTGTTCTGTGTACAAATCATGTCACCTGAATACTTTCCTGGGTGAAAAGATTTTTGGCCTTTTGCAAAACAACAACTAAATGCAATTAATACCCTCTCTAGGAGGGTGCTAGAATACAAGGGCTTGCTTGGGGCAGCTGTGCTTTGGCTTGTAAATATGGGCTGAATGTTCACATGTCAATAGCAAAATTTCAGATTCTAAGAACTCTGAGCTTTTATCATTAGTTTCTTGTAATATAGTCAGTATTTGGCACTTGTATGAAGCACTCTCATATGGCATTGTTTTCTCCTAATGACACATAAATATATACAATTTCATAGAATCGATACAAAGCAGAAACCAAGTCCTTTCTGTAAGCAGCTCCAATTATTCTAGTAAAAATAAACATTTTACTTTTTAAATCATACATTTTTAAACTGATTTTGTGGTTATATTGTGGAACAAGGCTTTTTCCTTCCTTTGAAGCATCTGGCATCAGACAGAGTTGGAGCTTTGTAACACACAGATAGACTAATGGTCTGATATGGTATGGCAGTTTCAGTAATAATAACAATTTCCTTCTAAAGAAATAATTAGTTTTTTATTATTAGGATAAAATCTGGGATACATGAAAAGCCTCAAATTAATGAAGTTCTGTTAGAAAACAAACCAAAACTTTAACATTAAAAAACATGGCTATCAAGAACTATCATAAAATGAATTTCTTTAACACAACCTTGGGGGAAGATCATGCACTGACAGGTTACTGCTGGGACTGAATTATGAAAACAAAGCCCTGGTTCTCTTAGAGACAGCCTCAGTATATGCAGATTAACCCTCTGTGAGTTCTGAAATGCTCTTTGTGAAAATGTTGTGAGGGATTTTATTAAAATTAGATTTATCTAAAAAACGGCTAGTACTACTTTTGAAATTCACTACAGGGTTTCTGAGGTCTATGCATTTCTACAGAGAAACGTATTTTCTTTCAAAGGACTGCCATAAACAGGTACTTGTTAAATATTTTATTTTACAACCTAAAGGTTAGTGTGTAAATATCTGCAAATCAAAATCATGATTCAAGCACTTGTAGTATTTGTTTAGTGAAATTTCAATTCTCATCAGCTGCTGCAAACCAGTTCATATGAGCCAGTCATAATGAATCAAATTGGAGTCTCCTCAGGTAGAAGAAAGATTCTCTATAACAAACTAATCTAAAGCCATTTACCTGAATGCTTCTCACAAGCTTGAGGGAATATAAAATTTGGATCTGAAATTCTTGGACTTTAAGTCAAAACCATGTTGTTTGTGGCTGTGTACTGCGGGTCAAATGCCAGACCTTTATATTTTTCAAGGATATCACTTGAATCTCAACTTGGTTCAAGTAAACTGCTTGTATTTTAGGCCAGCTTTATGTTTTATTGTAGATAGAGCCTGAAAAAGGGCTTGTACCAGAGGAATCAGAATGACTGCGTAGAGAGGACTACTTTATTCTCAATGGGGGATTCAGTATAATGTGTATGATATTTGTAGAAAAAATAACTCCACTTGTATTACTAAAGCCATGGCCAATCATTACCTAAGGAAAAGCAGTTTTACGTAAGAGAGAAATAAACTGCGGGACTCGCTGTCCCAGGAAACTGTGAAGAGATAAGATTCAGAAATGAAAAGCAGGAACAGACATGCACCTGGACAAAAAGTAATATTCAGAATTATTGCAAATAATGGCACTCAGATCCATTAAATGACAGCATGTTTTCCAAAAGATTTTAAATTGAATGATGCAAGGCACAAAGTTTGGGTTTTGGAGCCAGGATAGTACACAAGATTATCGTATATTTCTCAGCTGGGGAATATGTGCATCTTTTTGTAAGTAGGTTGTTCATGCCAGCCAGTGCCAGAGACTGGCTTGTTTCTGTTCTGATCCACTGTAAATATTCCAATGCAAACACTGCTTTAACATATGGATTTTTCTATGAGTTTTGATAAGCATCATGAAGAAAATAAAAACTATTAAAGGCCTCATCGTGCCTTTAATGGAGTCAACACCACTTATCCTTTGACTTCAGGAATAGTTTTGTCAGGTCCAAGTTGTTCTCCCTTTTCTCCTCCCATTAAAAAAGGAACAATAAAAGCTAGACTGTCACAATGGTCTATGATTCAGTTTGTTCTGGGGCTGAATAGAAGCCTTGATAGAATACGTCGCATTGCCTTTGTGTTTCTAAAAATATGTCTGCCCTGCATCTTCTCACAGATCTATCTGAGCACAGAGAGAACCAATTAACAGTAGAATAACATTCATTAATATGCTGCCTTACTCTGGGAGGGCATGAGATGGAAACTGCTTCTGGAGATGGTTGTGAAGTTTAGAGAACTGGTCGAACGATTTTTCCACAAAAGTGACCACGTTGCAGGTTTGCACCACCTGGACTAGATATATCTGTGTTGGGAAAAAGGGAGAGGCAGAAAAGAGAAATGATCGGAGAGGCACGTTAAAAAAAATGTACAGGAGAAAATATAGAGTGATTTTAACAAAGAAAAACCTTGCTTTAATGTAGTGCCAAGTGCCAGAGAATTCAGTTTGTAATTCACAGCCTTTGCCGCACAGAAAGAGAAACTTGCCTGGATAGCATACAACTCAAACGCTGAAAGATCACTGCAGTGTGTGAAAACTAATAGTGCACCATTAAAGCATCATATAACAGCCTCCAATTTCTATTAGGCTTCCTAATTTTGTGCCATGCTTTCCTTCTGGATGCTTTAATTAGCTCCTGATTTATTTTTCACTATAGGGCATGAACTGTTCTCCTTAATGGCTCCCTGCAAATATCTGCCTGCCTAGTGTTCTTTCTCTCTGGTAGCTCATTGCTTATGGCACCGCTGTTCATCCCATGATCCCTTTAATGTGGCACAAGCAAATCTTCTATAAAGGAAGAGGGAGAGCATATAAGCTCTCAGAGGAATCGTTAAAGATCAAGGCGTTGAGGGCAAGGAAAGAATATAATACATACAGTGTCAGGCTTTTTGCTGAATCCCAAAATGGTGGCTCTTGCGATTGACTTCTCTGAGTCCAGCATTATCCATTCTTGGGGGACAGCCTCTGGAGCTGGAGGCTTTGCAGAGCCTGTCATTGACATCTGTACAAGCGTGTGGATCAAGTTATTGAGTTTAACAGGGAAGCACTCCAAACTTTCCTTTATTTTCCTGAAGAACAAACAAACAAACAGAAGAGGTGCTATTTATGCATCTGTCTTTCTTCCATTTCTTGATCCCTGTTCTCATGAAGGCAAGACCAAAAAAATCACAAATTCTAAAGCCCACCTCACACAAACACATACCCACATAAACACCAGTCACTGTTATTTGCAGCAATGCAGCACATCCAGCCCAGAGCTCTACTGCTTAAAGGGGTGCTCTTGCCATAGCCTGTCTCATGACTTAGCTTGGAGCAGTTATTCTTCATTAGCATGATACCATCAGATTTCTTGCAGACAACAGAGACAAGCAGAACATTTCCACGTGTGTTGTGAGGGGTTCCAGGGTTGAACAACATGTGTTCATTTTGACAGCTAGGAGAGAACGCACTAGTTATTATATTTATTTTTGGTTGCGCTAACCTCACATGGACTTACACGTGTTTGCGCAAGGCTCTTGGATTCAATTTGTGATTTAGCTGTGCATGATGTGTTGCTAAATCCTCTACCCAGCTCTTAAAAGCTCTATCCCTGTGGAACTGCTTAAGATGAATTAAAAAAAAATAAATAAAAAATAAAGAGAGAGAATTTTTCTGCTGGTATCTCCCTCCATCTCATCCCTGTGCAAGGGAAGCCAGAACACACTTCTGGTTTCCTAGAGTTTTAAGATCCTTCATCAGAAAAGACACAATAGAGAAAAACAACCTAGATATACATGTAGATATATACTGCAAATGTGTATTAAAGTCAAAATGAACTTGACTTGAGAAATAACACTGCAAGATAATCGTAGGTCTTTGAAGAGTAAGATGCAGTACTCATTAGAAAACACTTGCCCTCTTGAATTCAATTGCTAATTGAATTGTTAAGACCTATTAATTTGTGATGGTAATTTTTTTTCTGTTTCCCTGCTTATTTCTACAGCTCTCTGAAGATATTCAAGATAGGTTTTGATGCTATAGAACAACAATCCATTAGTTTCAGGCCATATGGCAGCAAACCTCTACCAAATTGTCAGGGTTTTGCTGTCTCTTTTTTTCTTTTCTCTTTTTTTTCTTCCAGTTTTTTTGACTATATCTAAGTAGGTTACAAGGGCTGATGATATCCTTAACCACCTCCATCATCCCTTGTTCAAAGCTGAGCAAATGCTTCACCTGTCATTTCAAATTAAATTCTTATTCATGGGTTTCTCTGAGTGGGTTGGAGTGCGTAGGGCAATCATTTGAAATCAACTCCATTCATCACATTAGCCTAATTTTCATGATCTTAGATGCTCTGGCCAAAGTCTGTAGCTTCACAGATGCAACCACACCAGAAAAAATATTCTACCTACTGATAGTTCCCCAGCTCACTGCCCCCCTCCCCCCCAATTCAGATTTTATTCAAAATAGTGTGTGAATTTATCATACACTAATCAGGCATGGTAAACTGAGAAGATGTATATATTTTTCTCAATGAAATACAAGGAAAAGTATCTCTGAACTGATTTGGTTAATTATCTTAATTATTAATTACATTCTCCAGAAACAGATACATGCAGACTATTTAATAAATTAAACAAATTAACACTCAAATGTAAAACAAGAAAACAAACCTAATTTCAAAACATTAGTATAAGATTAATTCAATGCTGATTAATTAGGCTGCATCAGAGGTGAACGTTTTTTTTAACTCTTACATACTTAATTTAATGTGTAACTGAAACACTTCCTAAGTCATTGAGATATCAGGTTATAGAATCTGTAACTGGCCATATAATAGCAAAGCAATTAGGGAATCAGCCATATTACTATAAGAGACACGATAACTTTTCAGCTAAACACGGTGCAATTTAATTCACATAAAGCAGGCCTCAGCTTATAAATTAGTACTAATTCAGACATCATCACTCCGTAGAACAGCCTGATATCAGAGTACCACTATTCTTTTCATGGGTCCTTTAGGCTTCCAAAATACTTTTAAAACCCAGACTGCTAATCATATACTTTAAATCTAAACAGAGGCTTGTTTTGTCATTGTTGCAAATTTTTCCTGTGAGTTATTTTAAAATATCACATTTAAAATCAAATAAAAACAGAAGTTACGTTGTTTTCTCCCCCTCTCAATATTCTGTTCTGTGTGCAGTCCTGTTTGTTAGAACAGAAAACACTCAGCAATCCCTATATCATACCAGCAACAAGGAATTGAAAGGGCCTTTTTGTTATTCCGATGCCATCTCTGAGCGTGTCTTCACAGCAAGGTAGAATAACTCGGGTTACAGTTCTCTGCACTTTCTTTCAAGGACAAATTGGCTTACGGGAACCCTCTTTGCCAAAAGCTGGTTCCTAACTCTACATGGAACAATGGGGTACATCAAACCTATGTGTCGTATCTTTTTGAAATTTTGCAGTATATTTTTGGCCTGGATTAGTTCAATGACCCAGTTTATCACGCTGTGGTATCTGATTCCCCTTTCTGTTAGCATTTTTAAAGTTCATCCTGAGGACCAGCAGTGGAAGTTTTGCCTTGAACTCCCCCAGTTCCCCACACACCTTCTTTTTTCTGTAGCCACTTTAAGATTAGCAATAGTGAAAGGAAGTTGGTAAGGTCATGGGTATTCCTTGTCAAGGTCCTCTTGCTCCCTGGCCACTACCACCTTTGGCTGTGCCCAAAGCTGGCTCTGTCTTAGCAAAGATGATAAAAGGTTTCTTATTTATTGCAGAGCTCTGGTAGCCCAAGCTGCTTAGAGAATTAGTACCTGATGGTCCACAGAAAGCAAAACAGAAGTGACCAATACAAAGGACATCAAAAGCACAGGTTAATCAGAAGAAAACAGGAATCGGTCATTAACTGGAGTAACATCAGCAGTGAAACACAATATTGCTAACACAGTTTTCAGGCACAAAAAAGATATTTTTCCACACGATAATAACTGTGCACATTGGTGTCTGACCTGCTTCTCAGAGAAGTGAATTAAATATCTGGGATTATTGAAAAGTAATGACTTTCTGCTTTCCACCTGCTGAATTGACTTTGAATTTCAGATTTGGCTCTCAGTCTTTCTACAGAACTGTCAAATTACTGTATCAGGTAAAATACGAACAGACTGGTTGGCTGCTTGTGTAAACAGAGATGGATGAAAAGTTTGGTTAATGTTTTCAACAGTGACTAGTGATAGTGACTTGATTTTTAAGAAGTAGACCATTTCTTATGGACTGGTATTCTGAGGGCTGGTGCTTGGATCTCTTTGGACACACCAGCATTTCTACACAGCACATACACTCATTATTACTACTAGTTATTCAAGATCTTAGTCTTAGCAGATGTAATAATTATTATTCACCCCAAACTTCAGAATAATTTTCTTGATCATTCTTGATGTTATCCTGCTTCTCATTTCCATCTAGGCCTGAAAATAATGTAGAGGATAATGAGCAAAATTTATTTTCATGGGATTCTCAGATGTTAATGAATGTTGTTTCATTTACATTCTACATCCATGAATTTACCAGGCTCCTTTTTAAAACAAGTTGGGTATATGCCCCAGAAGCTCTTAACAGAGTTTTCCAGAATATTACTGTTTTGAGCAACAGACCTTTTATAATTCTCAGTGACATGTATTCATGGACAGTTGGTATCCTTTCCATGTACAGCACTGATAACCCTTCAGTTTAGTACTTTATTTCCCACTGTGATTGTATACAAGCAATAATCATATTCCTTTTACCGCTTGACTTGCTAGGCTTTAAAATCCAGGTTTACTTCCAGACTAACTCTTATCCCACAGGCTGAGCACACCAGGTACTTTCCTGAAGTGCATCTTCCAGTCTAGTTTCCCTACTAGTCCTCCCATGAGCCAGGACAGATGACATTCCTCTCCCCTGAGCTGGTGGTATGTGGAGATTGTGCAACAGCCTTCAAAATGCCTCGAACAACTTCAATTCAAGGAGGAAGTCTGCCTTCTGTTCCTTTGAGGCACATATACCACAATCTTTACAAACTACTTCAATGCCACTGATATAAAGTTTAGTGTTGTATTTTTGTCTCTTTCAGATGCCATCAGCTTTCACTGTGTTTTTTAGCTGCTTGGGAAATTTCTTGCTGAAATATCTGCAGCCACCTGAGAAACAGGAATTGAGTGCAGTTTGAGATTAGTGTCATGCTTTGAAAGGAGTTACTGTGAATTGTCTAGTCTGAAAACTGCTGGCATTTGTGGCTTGGAGTGTATATGCTTGACCTGGGCAATGAGAAGTACCTAACAAATTACTCCATTAATAAATAAGCAAAGACAGCAGCTGACCCAAGCAGCACCTCCCTCAATCAAGCTGCTGAAGATATGCAATGAGCTTCCCTGGTAATTGCCAGATCCACCCTGCATCTCTTATTCATGGGCTTCTATGAGTGGGTTAGATTGCACACTGCAATCAATTGAAATCAACTCCATTCATTGCATTAGGCTAACTTTATGCTCTTAAAAACAGTTTTAAATACCCCTTTAAATACACCCCTTTGCAGGCACATTAAAAATGTCAGGCAGTGTCCCAAACCATCCTGACATTTGAAGACATCTGCAGAAAACCATAGAGAAAATTTATATCCAGGGGTAAGATGGGTTTCCAGTTTCTGATAAAACTTTGTTGTCAGGGGAAGGGGAAAAGAGGGAGGATAAAGGATCAAACTGAGTTTCAAGGATCAAACTGAGTTCAGGGCAGATGCTGGAGAGACAACGATGTTTCGTTTGGCACGAGGTGCACGGGCCTGACAAGGAGACACAGAAACTCTTGTTTAACTCTCAATTGGTGCATTGTTTATCCACGACCTGAGGGTGTGACCTTCCAGAAGGCTGGGAGCTGTGAGGCTTAACACTGCTGCTCATCAGCTCCTAACAGGGAACTGACCCGAGGTGAGAAGAACACAGTGCACAAATGAGACCACAGATTGCTGAACATATCTTAAATCAAGAATGGGACTAAAGGAATTCAGTAAAACACAGAACGTTTCACAATCCTGACAGGGGTCAGTATGTTACAGTTCAAACTCTGATAGAGTTGTTCTGCTGGCTAAAAAGGTGACAGCAAAGAACAAATTAACACTGTTCTGCCAGGAATATTTGTGACATCATTCATCATTTCACGTTGTTTTTAAACAACAGCAGGGGCAATGTCACTATTATTGCTCAAACCAAACTCAGAAAATTGCTAAAAGCAATGCATTTCCACAGAAATACAGAGAAATACTTTTCTCCTATTTCCACTGCCAAAGATTGGGATTTTCAGTAGATACATTATATGACTGAATCTGAAAGATTACAATAACTACCTTGTACTTAGAACAAGAAATAACTTTCTGTTGGCAGTGTTTGACATTCCAATGACCACACTCCTTGTCTAGAAAAGAACATTTGAAAAACAATAAAGTGTTTTTGAAAGTAATTATAGAGAAAAAGGAGCTACAAACTGCAAGGGATTTAAAAGCTACTAGAAGCTGTGCTAATAATCAGAGCTTCCAATTTCCTTGTCTTTCTAAGGACAGCTTGAAAAATAGATGAATAAGCTACAGAATGACCATGAGAAGTATGTAACTGGACCTTTTTTTAACATCAATATTTTGTATAACAAGCACATAAGACTGAATTTTTCTGAAGGACAGCAATAAAGACGATGTAGGTAACACAAAGCTCCCAAAAATCTCAAGATATTAACATTCCTAGAAGCCGTTTGGAAAATGTTTTTACACAGGGGCAAGTTCTGCATGGATCTAGTTGTCAGGCCATCCTAAAGTCTTAATTTTGGAAAGTGCCTGGATAAAATTTCCAGAAGTTCAAATACTACTAGACATGAAGCCTGATGTTCTGTCCATGTTTAAACATGTAGAAATGCTAATATATTTTTTTGACTTAACACAAATGATGTTCAAATGAATAGAAATTAGAATAAAGCAGGAGAAAAAAAGCTCCAAGAGAAATAGAATCCATGGAAATTCATGAGCTAAGGTAAAGTGATTTTCTTCTTGCAAATGAGCATATATAATACAAACATATCCTAAGAATATTAATGAACAAAATATGCACTCCAGCAATACCTGACTTTTCTATGCGATGTAATGATCTCTATGGACAACAACAAATCTACACTTCAGCATTTCAAAGGAAATTGGAACAACAGCTCTGGAGTTCACTGAACACAGCAGAAAATGCAGTTTCAAATAAGAACAGAGCCCAGAGCACTGCAGAGGTCTGAACCATTTTGTTGATGTGCAGGAATTGAGTGGAATTTCCACTCTGAAAGCCTCCATTTCCTTAACATCATCCCTAATCTACTGGAAAGAAGGACATGTTGGTCTCTGAGTCCTACCAATAGTCTCTCTGAGCTGAACAGGATTTCCTATCCCAAATACAAACCTCTACCAGGCAACAAAGCACACCAATTCTTCTTACTTCCAAACCCCTGTTGGGCCACATCTCCTTGCAAATGCCTGCTGTTATTCCACATGCTTTGGCTGAGGAAGACTGCAGATAAATTCTCTTTCTGAAGTCCTTCACCTTCTTTGCCCTAACCCTCAAAATACCCACAACCACCTTGCCCAACTCCAAGGAAGAGCGTGGAGATTCAACTGTCCTGAACCAAGTCTTCATCCTCAGTCTCCCAGCTAAGCAAGGCTGCAGTGATGCCAACACCAACCATATCTTATCCAGCTGAAGAGCAATACTGATCCTTGCCGCCTCCAGAAGGGCACCAGCTCTGAGCTTTGCATGACACTAACGCAATTTTCACTCTGAAGGCTCAGATTTTCCTGTTTGTTATGTATATCCTAGCCCTCTTTCACTAACTAAATGAATTGGATTTTTCACCCATGAGAGACAGACACAACCACCCAAACTATTTGACAGAATCAAAACTTTTACAATTTAATTAGAAAGTGCGTATTTCCTATTTGAAGTGGAAATGTAAGTCTGTAATTTGGGAATATGTAAAATTTTGAAGGAAAGGATAAGGTAGAAGTTGATGGTAAATGTGAAGCTGTAATTAAATTTTAAAATATAACAATCTTGCTGAGGGACAAGAGTGAAAGCAGATTAAAAAAACAAGTGTTAAAGGAGGAGGAACTCAGTGCTATGCTGTGTGCAAAGTAATGGAACAATAGCTTTGTTGGAGAAGTTCCTCTCTTGCTTTCCAAAGAAAGTCATCCTTAAAGTCTCTAGGTCCCTGTTCCAGCCTTCTCTAAACCTGCTGCCTCAGTTTTCTCAGATTCTAGCAGATTCTAGTACGTGGGAAGGAGACATATAAACAGCATAATTCAAACAGCCCAAAACTTTCATATGGGTCCCTGTAATAGTAATGAGACTGGTCCAGCTGTTCCAGTTGAAGCTTTCATCTCTTTTATCCCTTGCACTGTTCCCTCTGGCTGTGCTGAAGGGCAGGGGGATTGCTCCTGCCTCAAGGCAGTCTGCACCCTGCACAGAACTGTGCTGCCTTATGGGAATGTCCTTTGGGGCTTGGAATTTTAAAAGAGCCTTCATTCGGAGTCCAGTGCTGTGAACTGGGTACGTGTCCTGCACTTGCATCAGGGGAGGCACCAGAAGTTGGTTTTGTATGGGGTGTCCAGGGAGCGTAAATTCATAGGCTGTCCCTGGGGAATGATGGTGCTGCTCAGGGCAGGCTCTGGCTGGGAGGTTTTCTCTCATACTTTGCCTAGAACAGGAAAGAGAATTTTCAAATCCAGACAGTCTCCACTGCTTCCATCCACAGCATCATCACATCAACAGCTGGAATTATATGGAGTGCAGAGGTCTGACCTGAGAGATCAGGACTGAGGGCTTTAAACTGACTTTATGCACATCACCTGCAGCTCATCAATAATCCACAGTCATTAGCACAAACAAGGGAAAGGTTTCTTTATCCTAACACAAATCAAGCTTCAAATGTATCTACATTCACACACAATGCTTTTCTGTGATTGATCTGCTAAATCTTTAAAAGGAAGAACCAGTACTGTTTTGCAGATGGAGAAACTGTGGCTAGTAGAGAAAAAGTAACTTGCCTGAGGCAGCATAGAAGGACAAAAGAAGAAGAGAAAAGGGAGTAAAACGCAGAAATTCAAGGCTCTCACACAGCCCATTAACAAGTTGAACGTCTTTATGCAGTCCAAATCCATTTGCATGTAGCTGCTGCATTTAAAAGCAGAGAGAAACCAGGATGGTTTCATCATGAAAGCCTAAGAAATCTCTAGGCACTGACTAAGTGACTTGATACAAGTGTAAACAAATGAACAACTGTTTCTTCCAGAAATGTGAGGAAATTGGTTATAACATGCATAGGGAATGGACCTTTTAAAAGTAAACATGTGAAGACCAATTATCCTTTTGTGTAATTTCCCTGATTACAACCTCTTAACATAACAGAAAAACTGCTTCATGCCTGAAGAAGATAAGGTTTCTAGATTATATTTTGGTTTTACCTTGTAAAGTAGCTTGTAGCCTGGAGATCTGAGTCCTGAGGACGGAGGTTGTCATACACATATTTCAGATCCTGGATGCTCTTTAGCTCTGGTAATCCTGCATGCAGCATCTTAAAGTAAAGAAATATTACATCATTAGTCCACTGTTCTGCTGAAAAGAAAATTAAGTGAAATGGGGCTGAGAAAAAAAGGTTTTACACCAAAAGTTCTTCTTGGAAAACATAAAGTTTTGCTCGTCTGAAAAGTGTTCCTGATGCTACAGCACTGCCTGGAATACTAAAGTGAATATACTGCACTGTAAACCTTCACACTGAGGGATCAGAAAGAGGCATGGGTCAGAATCAATGATCCATTTCAGTTATTTATTTTCTTTTCAGGTACCATAACCTCAAGGTGTTAATTGCTAAGCCTCCTTCATAGCCTTCTAATAGTGATCAAGGGAAGGTGACCAAATCAAGCCACCTGAACAATAGTAACCACATTTCTGTTATGCTCACAGTGTTGTCTTTGTCCTAATTCAATTTAGCGCAACATCACCTTCTCATTTGTAACTCCTTCCACCATCACTGCTCTGGACTCCTCCTGCAAGGGGATCATAGATTCACTCCCTTTACAGTCAATGGAGGAGAAAAGCTTCTTTAGACATTGATTCATAGCAGGAGCCCTGAGGTGGGCAGCGAGAACTTCCCTCTGGAGACGGCATCATTCTCCATCCATGAGGAACAGAACTACTCTAGTTAGTTGATCAAATTAGGTTCAAAAGACAATGCAAATATTCCCCTTGCAAAGTAACAACATGAGTAGGGTAGACAACAGAATGTGTACAATTGCCCATTCAGCTCTCTCCAGGCATTTAAAAATGTCAACAACAACAAAATATTTTACTCCCTTCAAAACCTAATGATTTTACTCAACAATCACAGCAAGTTGAGAGGGATGTTTTTTTTGTGTAATGGAAAAAAAGAATCAGTCCTTCACACTGCTCAGAAGGAAATGTATCTGAATTTGCAGTCACTGCTGTGCATTCTTCATTGATATTTATGTCTAGCTCAGAGAGAAAGACCAACTGAGTTTTTCATGTAACAGCAAAGAAAAAAGAGAGCACTGATTTTATTTTAAGGTTTGAGTTGAGAGATGAATAGTGTAAGGGGAAAGGAGATGGGGCATATATCTTCTTTATTCCTTCAAACCTTCTTAGTATTTTTAAGTCAAGTTTCAATATTTTTTATATTTTCTTTTTGGCATTATGAGAAAAATCTTGTTTCGTATCAGCCCCAATCCATACTACCACTGGATAGTTAGATTGCTGTTTTCACAGAGTTTTGCCTAGCAAGGAACAGAGAGGTAGAAAGCTCCATGAGGTGAATTTGAGTTGACAGCAGGAGCAATAACAATATTCAGCACTGAAGGACACGCAGTGCTATTTATCAATATACATTCAACTAATCTATAAAAGATAACAACTCCTGTCCCCTTTAGATTTAAAGGGAAAAAAAAATTAAGCTTCTTTACCCTTCATTACAAACGGGGATGATACCAGATATAAACATAATCTGAACAATCTATAATGCAACAGAAAACCAGAATTTTTTTTAGGTTCTCTGTGCTGTCAAAGGTGGAAAGACATTTGCTTGAGTGAAAAAAAAAAAAAGCCTCTAGCTGGGTAGTACCTACACAGTGCTTTGCTGGGTGCAAGGGGGTCCTAGAGGCTTATTATACTCCTTCATCCCTTTTTCTCCATACAGCATATTTTTCGTGTTTCTAGTCCGCTGATGGAGGAGGCTTCTCAATACTGTGCCTGGTGATACTGGATGGTAATTAGACAAGACATGGAACAACTGTTTGAAAATCAACTCCAGGTCTCACAGGGCAAACTCAAATGTCACTTAGATGCCTAAGTTCAAGCGCCTGCATTGCTACTACCTTCGTTTGCCCACACATATGGTTTGACCTACCAGCCTTGGTTATCCCAGGCCTTCTGACTCACTGAGTGGAGCTGCCTACACTCTCCTTGGGCCCGGATTCAGGGCTAGCGTGTGATGCTCAGCCCATCATCCATGGAAAAGGAATACTCCTCGCATTTTCATTGGTTGGGCCTCCAAAATGAGGGTGTTTCCTGATTCTCTTTTCTCAAATGGTGTTTGTGAGTTTAGAAGGGTGAAATGACTTGTATGGGGACACAAGATTTTTGAGTTTTAGATTTGCTCTATGTAGGTGCTCTCTCCTGTTTCATGCGATTAAGTTGACCTGTTTCTTGTCACAGTGGATCAATTACTTGCTCTCTAGTGTCACATCTAAGCCCATTTTAATAATTTTCTATCTGAAAAATCTTTACAACAGTAATGGAGTTTGCATTTCTTTAAACTAGTTGAAAGGTGTTTGTGTCCTGCAATCACCCTCTTTATAATAGTTCACATCAAATCTTTAATGAGAGCAAAGCTGATGAACTACAGGCATTTATGCAGCTGAACTCTGCCAGTAGACTCTTGGGTCTCCCACAGATGTTTCTGCTTTTGAAAGTGGTGGAAACTTCATGGATTATTTCTTACTCCCAGCAGCAAATGTCAGTGCAGCTTTAGAAACATGCTGCTTACCAACAAGAAATAGCATTGATTCCCAAACTGGGCCAAAAAAACCCTAAATTTGTTCATAATTATATTTGCTAGCAACCACTAATTGATGCTGATGATCCAGGGCACAGTTTACTACTTCTGTTTACTCTACTACTCTACTTTATAGAAATAGTCTTATTGTTAAGTTTTTTAACCATGTTTTATAAATAGCATCTCTGAAAACAGAATGTAGGAGGAGAACGAAAGATTAATGATGCATATTTCCAAACTGAGAGAAATCTTAGACTGTCATTGATACAAATAAGCAGTGGTTGGTTAATCTTATCCCTTCATGATAACATCTGAATTTCTGGGAATGGAAATGAATTCCAAGCGGAACTTCACAGTTTATTTATTTTTTCTAGAAATGACCCATTGAAATTAAACATTATGATATTTACAGTTTCTGACCAACACCCCATTTTGAGTGCAGAACCAGACTCACCCTTCCAAACATTACTGGCAAAAACACGGCATTTGCAACCTTGTCTTGTTTGTTTAATTCCTTCTGACATGAAGTGCTCATCGATGGGGTGCGAGTGCGCCGCCAGTTTAATTTTTCAATTATGAAATGCAATACAATTGACTGAGCTGCAGCCCATTGACAAATATCAAAACATGTCTGGATGTTGACTTTCAGCTCAGCACTATTACCTCTGCTATACGATCAGCAGAAACAAAAGATGCAGCACATCCTGAATACAGACAAACCTGAGGTATATCCAGGCAGGGATAGCTAGTTATTTCAGAGCCCCTGCTGGGAACATTTTCCTAACACGCTCTCTCTATTATCCCAGAGTAATCTAACATCATTATCTCTGCTGCCTGCAGAAAAAGGCACTGCACTGGGGACAAGGAGGTGGGCAGAGTAGCTATATTTGCAGCATGCAGTTTTCGGCAGCGTTCAGAAATGCAGGAATTACTGCTGTGGATGAGAGAACAAGGGTATTTTCCTCCTGAGTTTTCCAGAGGCTCTTTTACTTGAACAGTATCTCCTACAACTGCACTCTGCATGGCTTCTAGGGCAAAACTGTGCTTTATGATGGGAATGCAATTTTCCTGCACCTCTGTGACTACTCAGCAGCAATGTTAAGAGATCTGGAACAATCCTTCCTGTTCCATACTGGGAAATCCCTCACTGTGTCACTACATGGGAAGTATGAGACGGGAGAGGCAAGATGAGAGATTCTTACCCTTTCTTCCCCCTCCCCCACAGCACAAGTTGGAGACAATAAAGTTATGTTTATAGAGCAACTTTTTGGCTGTACCCCAATCTCAGCAGGAGTTCTATTTATAAGGTCATGTAGACTTTTTCATGCACAGACCAGTCCCCTCTGTCATGGGGCCCAGGACATATGTTTTGGATTAATATCTTAGGCAAGCATCTTAGTAAATATTAGTTAATTTAATATTCTCATTGTTCTCTGTAGGGGCAAATCATTAACCTTTCACACACAAGTAAATAGAGGCATAAAGCTGTTATGGAATCTGCCACAGCACATGAATCAGTGGGAACACTTAAGGATAAAAACCCCTAGTGGTCTCAAAATCCCATAAAAAGGACTTTTAAACCTGTGTCAGTATGGGTGCTCCTTCTTTCCTGTGTCTGTCATCCTAAGAAGGGACTGTGGAAATGGTTCTGTGATTCTAAAAATGTGAAAAAAACCATTCTAATGGCATCACTGTAGTTGCAGTGCTGCTATGTACTGTCAAATCACCCACTCTGTAAAATATTTAGCTTACTTTGCCTTGTAACCACAAACAGGAATAGTAAATGAATTTTTGAAGACCTAGAAAAAGGGCTAAGTGAAATTCTTGAATGTGAATTTTTTTCTACCCAGCTTTGTTTGCAGTTTTCTGCTATTCTGTAAAAAATAACACATTTAAAAAAGGAAAAACACCAAGAAGCTTAGCTTTTCCTTTCTCAGAAATTAGTACTGAAATTGGATAGTTTCTTTGCACAGGAAGTGCAGCACTAACATTTCCAGCAGTGCAGCTGATGCCTCTTCAAATCACAGCACTACTGGAGGCAGCAGTGAAATGGTAAAAGAGAAGAAAACGCCAGAGGAAATAGATTTTTGGTTTCATCCTCGAGCTTCTTACCATCTCCAGCAGGTTCAAGAGTAACTGGCTGTGTTTCCTGACTATGTTATAAGCTCGACAACAAAGCTCCACAAACTCTTGAAAACGCTGTGGGCTTTTTCCGCCTTCCGTGATGAAATACTCCATCTCTGATGTGAAGATGAAGGGAGCCCTGTCCCTTGAAAAGAGAACAGTTACATGAGAAATTTCACCGAAAACAGCTAATCATGCACGACAGTTAATATTTGTAACTCATTGTTCACATTTGTTTTCCCGGTATTACCTTCCTCATTATTTCATCTCTCTCTTCCTTGGTGTGGAAATCTCTATTGCTCTGCCTGGTGCCGCTGACTAATTGGGGCAGAGACAGGTTTTAGAGCAAGAGCTTCCTCCTGAGAAATCCAACAACCGAACAGGTGTTCTCTTCTGGCTCTTCTTTGCCTTTCCTTTTAAACTCTCATTGCTTTAATTTCTTGACTCTAGCTTGAAAGTGAATCTGGAAGCAAATTCTCTCCTGGTATTGAAATATTTAAAAGTTGTTCTCAAAGAGGATGGGTTATAAATATCAACTCCCTACTAGGCAAGAGGGGAATTTAAGAAAAAACCCTATACCTCCGCAATCCGACAGCAACAAAAACCCAACAGGTATGGTGCTATCATTAAATATACACCATTCTGAAGAGATATTTCTGACTCAAGTTAAAACAGAATATAAATACACTGTTTGGTTGTCTGAACATTTAGTCTGTATTCACCCTAGAGTAAATAAGATGCAGAATCCTACAACATGGCTTGCCTTTTTTCTTATCACTGGTATAGTTTGTGGCTATGGCATGCTATTGCAGAAGAAAACAGATTAGCCAGGCTTCTGCTAACAATCCTATCATTCCATAGTTTCAGAAAGGCCTGATAAAGTGCATCCTCACACAGAAAAAACTACTGCAGTGATTTACTCACCACAACTGTGTACACAGAGGCATGTAAACAGATTAGAGGGCTCTATTCCAAGGCAATATACAATGTGTGTTAACTCTTAATTCAAAATGGACTTGAATAAACCAAATATTCTTTGGAAGTTTGAATGCAGAAGCAAATTTACGGGTGTCTGTTTCTTGCTAAAACCTCAAACACGGGCCGAGTCTGAACACACTCTGCTTCCTGACGCATTCATAAATAACAGTTTTAGTTTTCCTCAGAGTTTTCCTAATTTTCCCATAAAGATGCTTGCCTTTTATAACTGTAGAAAGAAAAACAAGTTGTCATGATATTCTAGGCTGCAGCTGGAAGTTTTAGTCACAAGAAATGCTTGAGGCCTTCCCATCTTATGTTTGGAAATTCTTCCCAGTTTACATGGCAGCTAACTCTAAATCCAGACCTCCCATGGTTGTCATTCACCTTCAAAGCAGTCCAGACCATTAAGGTGGTTTTTGCTTGTTTTTTTTTAAATATATTATTCAATTTCAGATAGGTAGTACTAGGCATGGTGAAGGCCCACAATAGTAATTTTCTTCCACATTTTTCTGTATGATTGTTGTGAAATGAGTGTTTTAAGGTCGCTTAAAAAAGCACCACCACAATGATGCCAGACAGGAGTTCATAGTGTGAGGGTTATAATACAGTATGACTGTTACATAGTTATTGTGTAGTTTTGTGCTGTAGCTCTCAGAGAATTGCAAACCTGTGTCTATTACTGATTTCCAAGAGCAAGATTTTCCCAGAATCTTCTTTCACTCACTCATCCATCTTCTGGCTCATCTTTTGTTTATCAGTAGTATTTAAAATAGACATTAAGTATTAAATAAATTGATATTAAGTATTAAATACATTGATACAGTAAGAGTCACAGAAGTCTATTTGCTGAAGCCCATAGGAAAGAGAGACAGATCCAGAAACTTAGCAACGTTAACATCTTGACTCATCTATGGACAGAAGTCCAATCTAAATCCTAATTTGAAAGCATTTTACCATCTCGAGAATATCTAAAACCCAAATTTGTTCTTGGGCTAAAGTATTCCAAAGTCAAAACTACTGCTGTAAATGTTATGTATTTTTTCAAAATTTCTGATGTCCAACTGCATCAAGAGACACAATCACACCATGAAAACACAGCCTTTTCAGAGCTAGGCCAAGTCTCCCACATTGAGCTACTTGAGATGAAAACAGATACTGCAATCAGAAATTACTTTACTGGAAGAAATATGGTGTTTAACATCGTTGGGTTGGGCTGTTGGCCAACTTCCACATAATGTAATCACTGCAACATTAGTCAATTCTCTTACTGTTGTTGCAAAAGGATCCATTTGAACACACAACTGATATTTTAGTATTTTATTTGTAGATTAATTTGACTTGTAAAAGGATATAAAACATTTTTACAAGGTTCTTAAATTTCTAGTATCATTTATCACTGTCCTCTAAGGTGGTAGGCCTGTTTTCCCTTGTTAACCTCAAAATATGATGCAGAAATCTGATTTCCCTGGTTTTGCTTAAGGCCTTGTGGTCAGAGCCTCCCCCATGAGGTAACACCTGCACTCAGTCAGATGCTGAAGCTTCAGTCCCGTGTGTGTCTAAATAAACTGGTTGGTCATAAAGGGAACTCTTTGCAATCTAAACGTAAAAAAAAAACCAACACATAAAACCAACTTAGAATACAGGAGACAAGACCCACTAGAAAGAAAACTACAGTCATTTCTCACAATAGTATTAAAAAACAAAGTTTCAGTGGGAGGAGATGCTTAATCACTGAAGAGTACATAAAGGATTCTGAAAAACCAATTGACAGGCGCAATGTCTTTGTATAAATGCAAAATATTCCTTACTGCTTTCATAAACCCCTTTGGAAAATAAAAAAAACATGGGATAGCCTAAAAATTGCTCCAGCAAAATTACAAATAGCCAAGTCCAGTCACTGTCCACCATACATGGGAAAATTTACATCAGGAAACAACAGAGGTTGTTTTAGACTGCATGAGGAAAAAAGCAATACATGCCCTGATGTTGTCAATGTACCACGTCCCCCACATATGTGCAAATGAACCTCACCTTGGTGCACAGGCTGTATTTCCATATTCAAACCAGTACATCTCTCACTGACAGCCTTCTTTGTGGCACACAGCCAAGATCATAACACATGATGGCATTTATTCAGAAGATAAGCAATGCATCCAAAGGCCTGGTAATAATAATATTCATTTGGACCTAAATCTATTACGCAGCTTGCTCACGTGAAGTTATCTACAAGATATAAACGTTAGATACCTCTTACCCTAAAACACACCCTCAAGATCACAGTTAAGGCCTGTAATACTTTACATGCATAGCATGTTCAATGACCAATGACTGTGCAACAGCCAATGGGACAAGAGCCCCTTGGCCTAAAATCTGTATGGATTACAAATTGCTGCCTCCATCAAATTAAAGAAATGACTGGCATCAGTTTAACAAAACTGGTATGATGAAGTATTTTCAAGTAAAAGCCTTTTACTATTTCTCTGTAGACCAAAAGCCTTTTTTCTTTTCTTTATGGTGTGCCAAAGAAATATGGAATTGAAGCATTGTTGAATGACCTCTACTGTGTAATTGTAATGTCAGATACCATTATTTCTAGAGAAGAAAAGCCTCATTGAGAGAACTAGGCTTGAGACAGACCAAAGACCAAAGATGTACAGCCAATAAACCTCCCAAAATCATTAAACCTACCTTACTCAACTACTCTTTTCTTTCCTTTCTTTCCTTCTTTTTTTTTCCTTCCCACTGAAGCCCTAGATGAGATTAATGAACCCTTTGGTTTTATATTGGAAATCAGTCAAAAAGGCAATACTCCTGTTTATGACAGAGTCTGATTGCAGTCCTGGACTTAAAAGACTTATACTTTACTATGCCTGTGACAAAAGAGCTTACTCAAGCCATTCAGTGAGAAGCAAGGCTGGTTTTATGGTGGTTTTATTATTTTTTTTTCTCATGTACAGCTTTTAGAGATTTAAGATTTTCATGGGAATATGTTTTACAGTTCCTCTGGAGATTACAAATGTTTGGATGATATGTCATGAGAGGGAAGGAAGAAAGGAAACCTCAAGCAAATGAAGAGATCATCATGCAAAAATAAACTTGGTCTGGGGTGATGGGAACATTTACTGGGACTTAACTCTAGGCTAGAAATATGCTGCATTCCTAGAAAACCAGTAAGATCATCAGGATTTGTTATGAAGCACTAGATGTAAACTGATTAACAAAGCTTGTAAAGTCAACAATGGTTTTAGTTTTTCCTACTGTGAAGCTCACAGTACAGAACATTTAAGAACGATACACTGACTTCCCTTCATATTAAAAGCAGGTAAGATAATCAACAACAAATGACTTTTACTCTGATCCAATTTAAACTTCCCAATGGTGTACTTATGGAAAAGTGCAAGTCACACACATTAATACAATGAGATCAAAACAGTTGTAGGCCAAGCTGTCATATGGACAGTGCGTGAGAAACCAGACAGAACTCTGTGCAATTTCAAACCAGCTGCTCAGCAGCACACGCCCCCAGATATTCCCTGACTGCTTTAAAACCATTTTGGCTGAGTCAAGAGTGACTGATAGTATTCAGCATGACTATGTGGAATTTAGATGTATCCAATAAAAGAGGAAAAGATTTTAGGAAGTGCTTGACTGCTGACATCCTTTGCAGCAAAAGCCAAAAGCTTATTGAAGAATGCACTCACGCGAAATAAATGCACATGAGTGCTTAGTTCTCTAAGCCAAATGAAAATATTTAATCATAGTAATCACATAGATTTGTAGAAACAGAAAAAAGCATAAGCAGTGGTATTCCTTTTATATATTGAAGAATGAAACAGGGAACAACTGCACAACATGGTTCATCTCCAGCAAACACATAAAGGTTCATAAAGAAATATGTCTGGACCACAAGAGATACTCCATTTTTCTTCTTACCAGCACAAGTTAAATTATAAACATGCTTCTGAGATACTTATTTAGCCTATTCTCATAGGTTTTTATTGAGAGAATTCTTCTTAAACCTCCCTATCAAATTTCTGTTCTAGTATGTTCCCTCACAGTGTTTTTTCTCTTAATGCCTAATCTAACCCTTGCTATGCTTTCATCCTGTTAATTCTTGTTCTTTCCTAAGGGAACACGAAGATCCCATCTCCTTTACAGCAGCCTCTAATGTATTTTCAGACTGTTACTGTGATGCCTTAAGCCCATAATGATTTTCTTATTTTTCTACCTTATAAGTTTTATAGGTAATAGAAGTAGATTTTAGAAACCCTTTCTCCCTCCTCCCCATAGTATCCCTTAGTTTATACATTCCTTAATCATCTCACCCCATTCCATACCCCCCCTATCACCCTACCCCCATATCTAGTAGAAAATGTTTAGTCTTTTAGTCAAGGCAGGCCTGTCTTGTTTGGAGAACGCTTGTATCTTGGCCTAAACCGCAGGACAGAGTCAAAGAACTGGGTCACTCTGCTCTCTGTACCCCGAAGAAGATGAAGATGATGAAGGGAGGGTCCCAAAAAGCACCCCAGACCCAATTCCGAGAGGCGGGCCAGGGGGTGGACCAGGCCAAAAGTTATAGGGTGGACACACTTAGGATTGGCCAAATATTACTATAAATGTAACATCTTGGGCACAGCCCGGGCGCGCGCGCCGTGTAACATCTATTGCCTTGGCATAATTAAACCCTTTCTTATCTCACCCCAGCTTTCGGCTCCTGAGTTTTTTTTGCAGCACCAGCTGAGCAGGCATCAACTGTCTTTCTCAATCTCCTGTAGACAATTGTTCCAACCTTTTCTCTCAAGCCTTGTTTTTCAGATGTCTGATAATTTTAATTGCTTTTCTCTGGACTCCTTGTAATTTTTCTGGACTCCTTATCCATATCTATCTAAAAGTAAAATGTTAAAAATATTCCAGCTGAATGTGAAGTTTTCCCAGTGTTACATGAAGCAAAAGCATTACTTCACATTTCAAGCTTTCCAATTCAGTATTTTATCAACTCGTATTCAACTTGACCATAATAATAACTCTCAGATCCCCTTCTAAAAAACTGCTAATCCAAACTTTTTTCACAGTCAAAACCTTTTACAATAGACTTCTACTAAAAACATGAAGAAATACATTCTCCATCCCATCATACTGGTTACAAATAAAAAGACTGAAAGATGCCAAACAGAAAAAGGTTCTACTTATTATTGAAAGATCTTCTACTTAGTACTTAGTAGTCATACCCTGCCAGAACAAGAAAGATGTTGCTAAACTGGAGTAATTCAGCAAAAGCAATGTTGGTGGTACGTGACTGTGAGGAGAGGCTGAGGAAGGTGGGATTCTTTACCCAGGAGCAATAGCTCTCTTTTTGCAGTGCTGGCAAAACAGTTTTACACCTCTCAGTGGGAAGGGCCAGATTATCTTATCTTCAGAAAACCTTCACAACAGCTCCTCCAACATAAAGACAAAAAAAAAAAAGAAAACAAAAAACAGTAACTCATTCTGTGGGACTTGATTCTCTTTCATATCAGTAAAGCTCACTTTGAAAGATCAGAATTGAGACCACTGCAGATCATTTACTTAATCTATTTTGGAGTCTGGGGTTATAATCAATCCACACTCCTGTCATTGTCTGATTCAGTGACTTTTAAGTCTGCAAAGAAGTTCATGCTGTCAAACAAAATAGGGAGGTGCTTACCACCAAAAGCAGACCCCATTACAGCATCAACTAAACAATTCCTGCTTCTGTTTATGGAAGTGTATTTTAGTTGAATTTTAACTGCAAATATATTTGACCAGTGAAACAGATGCTCAAATAACTTATAAAGTGTTATTATTGCAGGGTGGATTAAAAGCTGCTTTATGACTTCATGGTATTGGTGAAAAAATGCAAAGGCCTGATTCGCAAACCTCACAGAGCCAAACCAAATAATTAACTTTAAACAGCACAACTTAGAATGTATCTGAGTGAAACATTTGTGTAATTCAATATAAATGATTGGCAAACATATGAGCTTTGGTGATATGTAGATAATTGTGGGCATCTCATCACACACACCTGTCCATTAAGAATGTTTGGCACATTGGTAGACTTAAATAGAACTAAAGCTCCTCTTAAAATAAAAGGCAGAACATGCAAACAATGGATTCATCACCTCTATTTACTCATTTTCAATTGTCAAGACTGAAATTCCTTTTTTTTGCTTTCACCTCTAACAAACCCTTACCTATGTAATGACTACAGAAACTGAGTCATTCGACTGAAATCTGCTTTCTCCCACTTCAATCTGATTTCAAAATTGCTTCAAAGTATCCCAAGATATTGCTCTTCCTTATGAGCTGAGTAAAATTTTAGGCCATTACTGAAGTCAGAGGCCAGTTTTCTTCTTGACCACATAGATGAGGAAATGTTGACTTAACAAGAGGCCACACTCTAGCCTTTTACTTTAAACTCATTTTTCAGTGACCTGATTGTCAAGCAGATGAGATAAAAGCTCTGCCCTATTCTGAGGGAGATGGTTTATAAACTCACCTCTTCGTAAAGCTGCTCTGAATCCCCACATTACTAGACCCATAGTGGTAAATAGCCTATCAATTTGCTGAACCTGGGAAAAGGTAGCTTGAAATGAATTCTGCTACTCCCACTCTGCCTAGCTGGAAATTCAGTTTTCAGATGCCTTGGAGCAATTAAAGAAAAAAGTAACTACATTCATGCCCTCGTTAACCATTTCTCAACCTCTTGTGCCTCCCAATCTACCAGCCACCCAAACTCTTAAAACCAAGACAGCAATGATAGGCTTCAGGTGGAAATACTGGCAAAATCCTCTTTGACTGGATTACTTGAAAGAGGTGAGGTAAACTCACTGATTGTCAATCAGTTTTACTGCTCCAGGTGGCCGACCCTCGCACATCCTCAACCTCCCAGCGACCTCGAGGGGCACAATCATATGACCTGCAACCAGAAAGGCACGAACCTTAAGAAGGACACAGCCACAGGCAACCAAGTGTGGAGATTAGACTGCACTCCAAGCAGCAGGCAACACAAACAAAACACCCTGACAACAGCTTGTGCCTAGAAGCTGTCTACCATCAAAACCACCTCAGGGATCTGGGACTTGCAGTGATGGACTTGCATGAATGAACCCGCTGCAACCTGCAGCCCTGGGCTCATTCTTTCCTGCTTGGATGGAAACATGTCCTGCACTTCACAAGTATGTCCAAGTGTTAAAAATGTAACATAGCGGTCATGTTTAGCACTTTAAGGCACACAGCTCTTCCTCTGTCAAAGCAGCTACAAATGTAGATACGATATAGCCAAAAAATGCAGGTACAACTTATTTTTTCCATGTCCATGTGCCAACATTTCTGTTTTAGAAAGAAATACCTGAAAAAAAAGAATTTTTTTTTTTCAAATAAACACTTCCAGTGAGACAGTAACACTAATTTTAGGTTATTAACACTAAAAATAATATGTTTTACTTTTAAAATAAAAAGGGGCACTTCTACATTTCTATGTGCTCAGAATTTCTTAGGTACTTTTCAGTGTAAGAAAACATTGACTCGGGAAGAAAGTGTGGGAAACATAATTTTCCCATATTTTTGAAACTTCCTTAATAACTGGAATTTCCCAATGGAATAGTTAGGCTGCCTCTAGTAATTAACTTTGTAGAAGGAAACCAGCTTAACAGATTTTCTGGGAAAACCATGCCAAGACCCAGGATTAGTTTGGCAAAGAGACAAGAGAATCTCTGTGATTTTGATCAGGGAAAAGAACAGCCAGTGAGTGCTGCCTATAATCAGGATGACTTGATATTTAAATAACAGAATGGACAGTGAATTTACAGTGTGGCATGAGCTGGACTACTTCATATCTTGCCACCAAATTTTACACCACACATCACTGACTGAAAAAATACAGATGACAGTGCTGGAAGTGACTGGTAGTGGGGAGGATGAGACTGCAGAAGTTTGGATTAGTTCAGTCAGCACAGGATTTAAATAAATCTCTTCCTGCTTAATTCACCAAGATAAATGTTCCAAAGGAACTGGTCAGAACTGAAAAGAAGAAAACAAAAGCCAAAGAAAGCATGGCAGGCACAACCATAAGCCAGACACCTTCTTCCAAACCATTTGATGACTGACCTAGTCCTGTATGATTACCTGGATAATGTTGTACCTATTTAAGTTGGAATGGGTCTAAGATGATTGCCACAGGATACTCAGTAGAGGAAGAATAAGACAGTTATATGAAATTAAACAAGAAACATTTCTTCATACAGTTTGAAGTGTACCTGCAGAATTGCCTCCTTTGAGGAATGTAGGGTCAAAAGTGGAGGCTGGATTAGAGAATGAAAGGAGCATTTTATTACCACTAACAAAATGTGTCATCCAGTACGATTTAAAAAAAAAAAAGAAAAAAGATAATAAAATCTCATGGTTCAGTAGGAAAGTTCCCTGTGGGACTTTGGGAATAATTCTTCTGCCAAGCTCTGTTATTATGCTATTGGTTTGATACATCATATGTCTCCCTCCAAGACCTCCAAAATATTAGCTCCTAAATGCAAGGAAAGACAGGTTATTAGTAGTATTTAAAGTATTTGCTGCACTGTGAAGGTACATGGAAGTACCAAAGACAGGAAGTTCCTGATTCCTCTTTCATCTGAAATCAGAAAGAACTGATGCGTGACTTGGAATCAAAACTGAGTAGATTTACTGGATATCATTTAAAGATGAGGGTCGGAATTAGAAAAGTTAACGAATCCCTTGTTGGGGTGTTATACATCAGGAGCACAAAAGTGAGCATGACTGCATGAATCAGATCAACCTCAAAAGGTTCTCTGAAGACTCATATTGGATTTGATATAAAGAACTGCAGCCCGTGCATGACAGCTGCCAAAGTACTCCTTGCACTTCAGAAGAAACGCTCCCTGTGCAGAACACTGCAGAGAACCTATCCTCAGGAAGTTTTATGAGGAATTAGGGTTTCGTAATGGCAAAAAGCATTCCCTGAGAATAGAAAATGGACAGCTGTGGCAAGCAGCTTCCTAAATTCTGTAAGAAATTATTGTTCAGACAGGGATGCCTTTTCTATAAGCCTTCGCTCACTTGCATAGATTTCATTCTTTCCTTAAAAAAAAAAAGCTTGCCTGTGTGATGTGTGTAAAGAACAACTACATGTATAGGGGTTTGCATCAGAAGCTTTTCATTATTTAAAGCCATCTATAGAACCTCACAATTTTATGTAAGGCATCTACTATACGAACCCCCAAGAGTCAGCACTAATAATTCTAAAGGTTTGACACCATTGTGCTACTGGTTTTTCAATATTATTTTACAAGTATTATATGCTGAGGGTGCAAAGAACTCAAATAAAAATCTAATAAGAAATCAAATAAAAGTATAATATAAGAGCTGTTAAAGAAGCCAGAGGCTAACCCTATTGCAGGCCTTTCCTTGTGGGAACGAGTAGATACAAATAGCATTGAGAGTTTCAAATTTTGAGGGAACCTTAAAAATGTGAGATATGAAAATGTGATATCCCAGTGTTCCTGTATTAAAAATAATATGTTACAGTTCATGAAGGTGCATACAGCTCATAAGAACTACAGTCATTGATACTGTATCTCTCAGTTGCATGTAGGCTTGAGGAAAACGATTATCCCATGGTGTTCACAACCTGCTGTTACGTGGGAGACCTAAGGATTCCTTAGGAATTATGAGGGCAGTCCATGAATGGAGGTCCTAAATGTATGATTTTATTCTATAGCTTATAAGCAATACACTGCATCCAGAAACAGTTAAAAGAGGCTGCTATTTATGGAAGTGCCTATTATGGCTGCTATTTATGGAAGTCACTTTCATAGTCTTAATAAGAAGATGTGGTAACTGAGCTGTAAAACAGTAAAATTAATATCTATTTTTATTATTGCTATTACATGATTTCTGTTTAAATTTGGTTGTTGTTTCCCCTCCTATATTTGCTTCACCCTGTTGCTCACTCAACTAAGTAGTTCATTGCTTATGTAAAATTAATACTCAAGGAAATTCCTGTTAGTTTCCAAAAGAAGTTTTGCTGGAGAGAAGGATGCAACACTTGACAAGGAGTGTGCATGAGTATCTGTTTTTATTTTTCTGTTCTGCTATATTCTTTCCACAGCAAATAAGTAGGATTAAGGGAGCATATCCTGAATGATGGATGATAATTCTCAGCACTGCAACTAAATCTTTTGACTGCCTGGCTTAGAAGTACTTATTATCCTCATCAGCTTCTCTCATATCAATACTCCCACATTGTTATGTCTGTCTAACACACTGAGATAGTCTAGAGCAGTCAAAGGCCAGCTTAAAGAAAAAAAAAAGAACAATTAGCTCTGATACATTGGAAACATAGAGGAAAGACATACACACACTACTCATCTTGTCACTATTAGGGATCGTTCATCCATTCTTTACTCTGCTTTAACAGCTGCTTTGTGTTTTGGACATACTGGTATTATATTATCCTTTTTATTCTTATTCCATTCCAATTAATGCCTTCATAGTATGTTCACATTAGGAGCTTGGATACATGATCACACTATTTTATTTATCTTTGTCAGGGGACAGTTACATCACAGATAGATACAAAGGTAAATCAGATATTTGCAAAACAACCCCTGAGCTTGGTGTGGTGGGATCCAGAGCTTCAAAAGACCGTGAAAAAGTTTGCAAATTTACCCACAGAGTCATAATGTCTATTTGGAAAATTTGGGTTATTTTCTGAATATAGGGGAAAAAGTTGTATTTATTATTATTATTGTATTATCAGTTAGATAAATGTATGATTTTGGATCCATTATAGGAACACTTCTCTGTCAGGAAAAAAACTGATGAACATCAGAATTCTTCTGTCATAGGCCAGTCTACTGTTCTGGTCACTGAACTGCATCATTCAAACCTCTGACCAAACAAGGATTTAGATTTCTCCTTTATGCTGAAAGAGGATCTCCAACATATTTTAACTCCTTTTCCAGTCATTCCTACATTTTTTTTTGAGGTTTTAAGAAACAATAAAAATATGTTCTTGTGGAAATTTCTGAAAGAAAAAGAGGCATTACCTCATTTGTATTTTTTTTAATGGGAGTTGATAAGGTTCTGAAATTTCAGAACACTTCTTTAAAGTTTACCATGGGTGTTACTGGAGATACTAACCTTCTGATGCTCCCAAACATCTGTGCGTGACCTAAAAATCTTCCAAAATCTATGTGGAACATGCGCCCAGCTTTTGTCAGCATGATGTTGTCACTGTGTCGATCACAGACTCCCAGAACGAAGGTAACGACACACCAGCCAGCACAGGAATAAAAGAAATTCCTTATTGCCTAGTTGGGAAAATGAAAGCATTTACATGAAATACGCAGACTCATTGGTTTGTGATACTAAGAAAACAGGAAAACACAAAAACACCAAACCAAAACAAAAAAAGCAGTTCTGCAAATGCTTTGCTTGTTGCTAAAACTTTAACAGACAGGTGTTTGTAGGAATGGTACTCAAGTTATACAGATCTCAAAGTTACAATGCAAGAACGACTTTATGCATGAGGTTTTCACCTTGTGCTTTACAGATGCTTAGAAGTCTATGGAAAAAACTTTGAGGGGAAAGGTACACTAGGAAAGCAAGCTTCTTGGTAGGAAGCAAAAATTTTCTTTCAATGTTCTACATGAATATTGTAAAAACAATGTTTACAAAATTAGATGAAAATTCACAAATTTAACCATTTGCTTCATAAACAAAGTAGGTTATTTTATACCCACTGTCATGTTCTGTACCAACACAGATCTTATTTTCTCCAGAAATCAGTTCCCTCTCTCAAATCCTAATAATCAAGTCTCAAAATATTCCAACCCAAAAAACTGAACCCCATTTTACAGAAATGAACTGAAATACAGGAAGGCTAAATAGTTTTCTGCTTGCTATGTAACATAGAAACTCAAAGCATCCTAATCTAGATCTTTATGTTTCTGGACAAAATTTCTATCAGCCAAGGTAAATGATTATTTAGGCACCCAGGAATTCCCTGTAGATGCAAGGATTCCTGCAATGGCTGATATGGATGACAGCACTGGGCAAGACTTAGGCCACAGCACAAGAGTTGGCTGAATTTTTTGCCCAACTGTGCTACTTACTCACTTTGATGACCTTGGATAAAATACTTCAGCTTTCTGTGATTTTGTTCACCCAAGTGTAAAATAAGGATATTAAAGCTTGTTTTGCATCAATGTTTTGAGCACCTTAGCTACAGTACTGCATGAGTAAAAAATTATTAAGGAGTAAAAGAAGACAAAGGTTCATTCACTAGCAAGTACAAAGTGAATGCATAGCAGTAATTTTATGCATATCCTGTGCAATCAGATCTGACTGCATCTTATATGCTTAAAAAATTGAAAGAAAATGGGGAGAAATTAGTTTTAGAATATTCCACATTAATGGCACTTTTTACAAACAGCAGCAGCAGCAGCAAGAAATCGAGTTTTCCATCAATAATTAATAGTATTTCACTTTTGAATTGAAATATTGCCTGCACTTCTACCATAACACTGTAAACATTCTACCTTGCAAAAAATATGCTACAGAGATTGTTTCCTGTTTATCTGAATCAAATGATATACTAGGAATTCAAGTGCTCTAGGTCAAAATGTGACTAAGGATGAAAAAATGCCTATGGAATAATTACTAAATTCCTAAAGTTTATCAAACATATTTATACTTTACATCTACTGACAAACTGCTCTCAAACCACTTCTTTTTCAGAGTGGTAAATACTCAAAGCACTCCTTTAAATTTAAAATTTTGACTTCTGATTTACTGTTGGCACAAGAAAGGGCTCTAAAAATCGTCCCAGCAACACAAATATTAAGAGGTTTTTCATGGGCCTCTGAATATGCTCAGTCAAGAAAGAACTAATAGAAAGATTTCCTTGGAAAACCTTCACTTATATAAATGAAATTCTCAACTTTTTGGCTCACACATAATATCTAGTTTCATAAAATCAGATGCATTACATGGGATGCCATGAGAACATATGATATGAAAAGCATGATTTTTTGTGTAATATGACTAGGTAGTTTTGATAAAACAGTGTTCTAAAACTGAGGGTAATGACATGGTAATTTCCAAATACAGGAAATTCATCAAAACTTTGTATGGCTTACATAAAATATTTAGAGAGGGAGAGAGCTGACCTAAAAAATAGATGTTTCTGCATTCAAGATTTAATTTCTACTTCAGGTTCTCTTCACTGTACTACTAAATTTCAAAAAATCTCTATGACACATTTTTATGGAAAATGTAATATAATACACCTGAAACAGAGCAATGTATCCTTAGAAAGAGAGTGGCATTTAAGTCAACTCCTTGGCTTCTATGCATGTGACTTGTTTGTCTCGTGTCTGAGCCACTTGTTTTTGCTGCCTACTGTAATTTGGTTTCTTTTTTCCCATGGTATAACATAAAATGTGTAATAAGCTTCATTATGATGTTACCTCTTGGTAACTTGATTCCAGAGGATGGTGATGATGGAACCATTTTTTAATTGTGTTTTCTTTCAATGGTCCTATCAGTCCAGACTCCCTGTGGATCTTCGCTAGTGTAGTAGCATCTGGCACCATCTGTACCAACCCTAATCAGACAGAAAAGAGATTGCATGAAAAATCTTCAGCTTTAAAAAGATATGAAGACCATCAATGCATATGGCCTGTTGTTGGATCACTCCATGCAGAAAAAAAAGACATAATTAGAAGCTTATAAATAATGAATGCAACAGAAAATATAGATCAGCATTGTTTTTCTTTTGCTCTTTGGAAATGAAAAGTAAAGGACACAGTAAAAGGTGGCAGTTCTGTGAATGAGAAATAAAACCACCAATAACAACATTGTGGATAAACTGTCTCAAGGTACCAACAAGGTCGAAAATTTAATGAGATTCAAAGTTGGTAGACTATGTACAAACCTAAAAAAAACTATAAAAAATAGAATTGTATATTTATTATTAAATATAAAGTTACTTCAGATGTGTTTATTGTCTAGAAAGCTACACAAATTCTTCTGCAGTACATGATGCTGATCACAGCTGGCAGAAAGGAAGCTAGATATGTTGAAATTAGTCTGATCCAGTATGTCATAAACTGGGACTCTGAAGCGCAGAGAAAAGCCAAACATTTTGCAATGCTTCACTTCAACCCTCTGTCTCTACTGCATGCACTTAATTCCATTTTTGGAACTGAGACCTGGCTTGCCAGCATTCTGTCCCTATCCCCATGTGCGGTCCCCTGGCCTGCCATCCTTCAACTCTGCATTACAGGAAGGACTTTCTCTAACAATTCCATTTAGTGAGAGGCTCCTCCCTGATACCATGTCTGGAAAGTAGCATTCTACCAGTGCTTTATTCACTTTTCATGTTTCGGTGAAAAGTGATTTCTGTGTTCCCATGGCCATGAAATTATCATCTTCTATTCCCTTGTGTGGACAAGGTGGCCTGTGGAGTAAGTCATTAGCCTAGGACTTGGAAAACCTCCATACACAAGTCTCCTTAAGAAGGCATCTTTCACGACCGCAGGCATGTCACTTGGTCCTTTTATCCTTAATCACTAACTGTAAATAAATTATATTAACACTTCTGTAACTCATAAGGAAAGATGTCTGGAAAAACTGTGAGACACTGAGAAAGTTTCTGCTGCTATGATGCTGAAAGGAAGAGACTGTCAGTCAGAGAATATTATTTGGAGACATTCCCTGTGTCTTCCTTGGCAAAAATCAATTTGTCGGTATACGAAAGAGCCTATATAAAATCTTATGTTCAGGAATAGTATTCTTGTATTGTTGGCCTTTGAAGCAGAAGCTTTCAAGTTTTGACTCCCATCTCTAAAAAGAAGGGAGGAGTCTTTTTCAGGTCACCATAACAACCTGCCATGTGCCTGAACTCATCTGTATTTTCTCTTAGTTCCTTCAGATCACTCATCCTCTCCCATTTTCACTTTGTGGCTCAGAAAGCAACGATTTTTTTTCTTTTAGTTTTTCTATTTTAATAGCTTTGGTACAGCAGGTAATCTGGATACATCAGTCTTTTATTTGAGCAAGGATTATTTCCAGTAAAAGATTTGGTCAGTAAAAAATAGCAAGCTTACTGCTGTCAGCAGATTTCTTTAGCAAGCAATTGGTATCCCTGCTACAGCTCTGCTATAACAACCATAAAAAAGAGAAATAAAGCTTTCAGATGAGTCAGGCCTGCCCAAAGCAACATCAATCACAAGAGTAATATTTCAAAATCAACAGTGCAAAGCTGTCATCACTTGTCTACGGGTACTTTCTGTAGCCACGTGCATGGAGGTTCATTTAAGCATCTATGTAGGACCACTCTGGATTAAAACTTCAGTAGCTATGGCCAATTTTCTCCAAAGCCCTCTTTTTGATGTGTGAAGTTATTCTTAAGAATCTGGTGCCAGCTGATGCTGTTGAGGCTTTTGGAAAATTCTAACCTAAACTGCTACAAAATCCAATGAGTTCAGTTGTACTTCTGGAGAGGCAGAATAAATAAATTAAAGTCAGCATTCAGGAGTAGGCAAGTATACGATCAAGGGCTCAAAAGTTGAAAATCTGAGTGATTTTTTTTCTTTAAGTGGTAATATAGATAAGACACCCATGAAAATAAAGGTTAAAGGGATGATTTCTGTATACTTCCATTTACATAAAATATGAATAATGTAATGCAGGTTCCTTTTATAATCTAAAACTGACCTTGTCCTTTCCCTGTAGATAAACACCTATAAATGATCATTTGCATATCCAGTCCCTCTTGGAGCCAGATGCTGTCCATCACTCGAATAATTTGCAGAACCAACATGTCTTGACGTAGATCATCGCCTATCTGTGAAAATTGCACATGAAATTTAGTTTTCTCCTTCAATACCAGAAAGAAATCTCTTCCTATTTAATTTGGACTTTTTTTGCCCACCAAAATAGCTACACTCATTTTACAATAAATCTCTCTTGTTTTTCTTCAAAGTTGCTATTTATCTCCCTGTGTCAGAAGAGGACAGAGTAGATGGCACACATAAGCAGGAACAGTTTTGGCAGCTACTGAGATGGTAACAAATACTCTCTGATTAAATGTGGCCTTTCTGCTTATTATTCCTATGTAATTATTAGAATTTGAAAATTTAATCCAGAGGTAGGATCCTAATTTAGTTACATTTTAAAGTGTACGTAATGCTAGACCCCTTTTTACAAATGGCAGCATTTGTCTAACATTAAGCTTCACAAGTTGGTATTTGCAGGAGGCTGAAGGGGAATTTTATCATGAATTTACATTTTATCCATGACACGATTCATATTCAGTTTCAAACAGTGATGAGTCCTCTCCCCATGGAGTTGGTCAAACAATAATCTCAGTGAAATGGGGCTTTAATTGTAGCCACGAGAATTAATGAAGAGATTATTTTCCACCGTGGCTGAGTAAATGGCCTGTGAAAACAACAGCCCTGATTTTTTGTTTCCCCATCTCACCCTATGTAAAATACATGACTTTTACTAGTATCTAAAGAGCTTTATTTTTTCATTACATCCTTTTCATATAAACATTCCAATTTAAAGACATTTACTGCCATGAAACGAGTACTTGAAGAGACATAAAACTCATCTTTAAACCAAAATATCTAAATCTGGTTTTCTTTCATTTAAAGGTAACACTGACCCCAAGCAACTCCTATTAGTATCAAAACCTGCAAAAAATCTTATTTTCACTTACCTTTCCTCACATATGCAGCCAGTAGACAATTTAGTACAATATCAGTGCATATCATTTTATGCATGCATCCTCTGTCATGAATAAGCAATGGAACTATAGTACAAGTAAAAGATACTTTAACACAATGGTTTGCTGACAGGAGAAGGTGATTCTTAGATCAAACAGCATAAGAACCAGGTTTCTAAATGTTCAGAAAACCTTCAAAATTGCTAGTCTCCCCCTAACAGATCTTGAGATTCACCTTTCTGAGAATCACAGCTGCTCTAAAGGTCAATTTAAATCAAGGTAGCATAGAAATCTGTTTGTTTGTTTGTTCTTATTTATTTTTATCAATTTTTTAGACTTCTGGTTTAGAAAATGATTCTGCAAAAGATGTAGGAATAATGCCGTTGGCAACACTGACAATTTTGTATCCATCAGCATTTTATGGACTTCTCTAAAACCAATATCCACTCTTAGGGAAACTTTTGCTCTTTTGAAAGAGAACTAATTTTAAAAGGCATGTATTGTCTTTCTGTAGATGGACTGTTCTGAACTCTGAAGCTTTTCTAGGTGACAACTGGAAAATAAACCAGAGTTTATTTTCTGAGAGTTTATTTTTGGAGTCAGTTCCTCCAAGAAACTCCAATGAGACGGAGGTCCTCTGCTGCCTCCTCCACCTCGTGTTCCTCAGCCCATTTCCCCATGATGGCTGGCAGGAGTAGAATTAGTTCTGTGAGGCAAATGCAGCTTCTAACCCTCCAGTATTTTTATTTTTTTGAAACATATGGGAAAAGCTAATGATTTCAGTCATTCTGAACTATCTCTTCTCTGAGACTTGCCTTCTGACTTCAGTGTGATAAATAAGCTAGCTTTAAAATATAAACTTTTTATTTTAGTCTGGTTTTCTTTGCTAGGAAAAATATTGCAAGAAACTGTTTGATTCTCTACTGATGAAAAAGGTGATACTCAGTGTATTGCCTCAACATATTCCATTAAAAGTTCCAGTGTCAAAAATAACAGGGATAAGTGAGCAGCAAAGCCAAATCAGCTTTGGCTCAAAGTTTAAAACATATATTAGGTGAATTTTAAGTCATCATTTTCCATACCAAAAAGCCAGAAGAATAGAGAAAGAACATACCTTAAAAATAACATTGATGTTTCCACTTGGAGCATTCGCATTAATGAAGGAGATTTTTAATGGAAAAGCATTGGATGTAAAATATGAACATGACTTCAGAGGAAAACAAGATGAGACAGAAGAACAACAAGGTCACATACAGAAAATATCAGGCCAAAACAATACCTCTGAAAAAGATACCATCTTTAAATACTGTTCATAGCACTGATAACAAAAATTAAATAATTCTTGATATTACTGACTGTTTAACTGGGTCTGAAAAACGACCCAGACAATGTTTCACTTCCATATCACATAATAAGAATGGATAATATTTTCTATACTAATTGTTTTTCATTTTCACCCAGGCCTGCTAATGATAAGTTTTGGTTGGAACTGAGTGGTCTAAGTATGTAAGACTGATCTAATGAGAATCTGTAAAGCGTTGAAAAGCCTTGGGTCCTATTATTTTCTAAAAACCCACCCCTGCCCAATCAGACAATCTTTATGGCAGCAAGGAACCTGCAAATTTCTTTGGCAACCTCACTCTGGCTGACGCTACAGGAAATTCCGAAAATCACGATCTATTTTATGTAAAATTTATCTTAATTAAACACAAACTCTGTCTTCTTATGCCCTATAGCTCCTTCCACTGGAAGACCTCAAAGGGCTTCAAAAAGCATTAATGAGCCAAGCACTGCAAACCCTGTGTGAGTTAGGGTGGCATTACTATCCTCATTAAAAAAAGGGGGGGGCAGGGAAACCCACTGAAAAACAACTAAAACCAATGGTAAATTAATGGCCTGGTTTCTAGAAATAATGAGTGCCCCACAAGAGCTATTGCTGTCCTTGCAGGGTGGAGTGTAATGGAGGCTAATTTGAACAAAAACCCTACCAGACACAGCTGTCTCTTGCTTTTCATCTAAACATCTCAAAGCATGGTACAAGCATGCAAATATTGTCCTAGACACATCAAACCTCTGCAAAGTGCAACAGCCATTATCCATGATGAAATCCCAACCCCCTATGGAATTTTGTCAATTGAAATGTCTCGGTAAGTGCTTGAAAGGTTACTGTGAGATAACGCATCACAGAGCTGGGAGCAGTGCTTGCTACTGGTAAAATCAATAGATGACACCAAAATGAATTAAATTTAGGTAATTATAAGCACTTAAAAGTTCTAATTTGCATGATTATACTGACGTACAGTTCAATCAAGAAGCTGGATGTATTTATAGAAAGATAATAGCCTATAATGATATAAGAAAAATGAAAAAAAAATCTCTCTTCAGATACTTACATTTAAACATTTTTGTATCTGTCCAGCCAAGCTGGAGCAGTATAAATAGCATGACTTTATGGTGAGATACCTTCCCATTAGTCATTTCCAAAAAGCCTGAAAGCAGGGAGAAGCAGCAGGCTTCAAATTTTTCTGACTTATCTCATACACAATTGGCCCAAGCCTGTGGGGTGCTGGAAGACCTCAGTTCTCAGCCAGATCAAGGCTGAATAGCAATTACTTGGAGAAACACAGGTCAAAGACAATTCAAGGGATCAGCACCTCTTAGACTCAAGTCCACTATGGATAATGAACTAGAGAACAAAAATAGAGCACAAATTGCTGTAATGAGACAGCTATAACTGCTAATATGTATGGGTGTTCAGGTTTGTTTTTTAATTGATGCTGGATACATTTTCCTTCTCCAGAGATGGAACAGGTATTCCTGGCCTAATGTTGTTTACGAAAATATTTCTGAACAAAGAATAACTGAATCTTAGTACTGTGGTCAAAGTAAAGTCAAGTATCACAAAAGAGCATTGTGATTTCCTTTACCCTTAAGTCATTTTTAATAGGGGTTAATAGACGAAGGTAAGTGAGCATGAATATTTAATATTTTAGTAATTCTGAGCAAGTCTCAGCTCAGCAGACACCTTGCTCTAGACCTTTAGCTGCTCCCATACGTGACAGGGGAGAGTTTTAGATGAGAAAAAATCTGACACCAAGAGCTACCTGGGCAGGCTGGATGGTAACCAGGTCTCAGTTTTAGGGAAGCCAGGTGTCCTTGCCAATCCCAACACCACAGCAGGGCAGCTGAGCGGGAAATGGGCTGCTCAGAGTTTGAAATCTCTGGTGCCATTGCCGTGTGATGTGTGACAAACATGCAGCACCAACCCCACCAGCCCCTTCACCTCTGCCTTAAACAAAAACCTCCAGTTTAAAGAGGATTAGGCTGATGTCAGTTTACCAGATGATTTATGCTTAATCTCAGTAACATCATTTCCCAGTCAATGCAGGCACTCCCTCCCTCTCCCCTTTATACTAAAAAATAAAATTAAAAATGCAATCTATCACACAAAGTAGACTTACGTCTGCGTCTATGCCTTGGACAACAAGCGCAGGATTCAGGGGAAGCCGACAAACCTTTACCTCCTGGAAGAACTGCTGAAGTCTCTCGAGTTCCACCTGTAACACCTCCTGCAACACATGAAACATTATGGCAACACAAAAGAACACGGCACCAGCTTTTAAGCTGTTGACTGGCTTTCTGTATTTTAAACAAGCAGTACAATTTCCGGAGCCAGCAGCACCCCATGACCTTATAACAGCTAATGAGGTCACACTGACATGCAGTTCTTAAAAATAAGAACTATGATTTTACTCCACATTCATGCTTTCTCAGCCTAGATGCACAACAAGCTCATGGTGACCTGTAGGTTTAGGTGGAGAGAGACTACTTACAAGAGCATCTAGTGACAGGACAAGTGGAAATGGCTTCAAACTAAAAGAGGGTAGGTTTAGATTAGACATTGGGAAAAAATTCTTTACTATGAGGGTGGTGACGCACTGAAACAGATTGCCCAGAGAAGCTGTGGGTGTCCCATCATAGAATCAGCTGGGTTGGAAAGGACTTCTGAGATCATCAAGTCCAACCCTTCATGTATTTTTTAATTTCATTTTTTTTTGTTTTAAATCCAGTCTGGGTTTTCCCCTCATTCCGTACTCCGGAAAAATCCAGTCTGGGTTTTCCCCTCATTCCACACTCTGGAAAAATCCAGTCCGGGTTTTCCCCCACTCCATACTCCAAACAAAATCCAGTCCGGGTTTTCCCCCATTCTGTACTCCAGCAGAGATCCAGTCCGGGTTTTCCCGCATTCCGTACTCCAGCCGGAATGGGGGAAAACCCGGACTGGATCTCTGCTGGAGTACAGAATGGGTACGGAATGGGGGTTTTCCCCCATTCCGTACTCCAGCCGGTTTTGCGCGCGCTGCGGTTTTGCGCGCGCTGCAGGTGTCCAGCGCCAGCGGGGGTGCAGCGGGCGGGGGGGGCGGAGGGGGCTCCGCGTCTGCCGGAAGTGTCTGCACGCCCGCGTTGGACCCCACGCTGGCCGGAAGCATGTGCGCTCGTGGCACGGGACCTTGCGCAAGCCGTGAGCTGTTTTGCGCGCGCTGCAGGCGTCCAGCGCCAGCGGGGGTGCAGCGGGCGGGGGGGGGGGGGGGGGGCGGGGGGGGGGGGGGGGCGGAGGGGGCTCCGCGCGCGCGGTTTGGAGCCCAGGCACAGCTACAGCAGGAGAAAGGAGAGAGAGAGAGAGGGGAGCCTTTCCCACAGGTACTGCACCCCCGTGGAAGAGGAGAAGACAGCTTCGGAGCACACAGAGGTTTGCCGATCCAGGTCTGGGGGGGAGGGGGCAGGGAAGGGAAAGGGAGCAGAGGGGAAGGGCTTTGAGCGGATCATGGTTGTCCTCCGACTGGCGAGTGGGAGTGCGGGGCTGTCCTATGTGAAACGTCGCAGGTGTGCAACGTGCCTGCAATTTTGTGGTGTCACAGTGGGGGAAGGATAATCGTTAGGGTGGATAGTGGGTTCTTTTAGATTGATGGGGACCCCAGCCAGGCGGGGGTCTTGAAAGGCACCCTAGCCTTGACAGGTACAGGGGCCAGAACGGTTGGTCAGTTGATTTGTTTGTTTGTCTATTTACCTATTTACTTTTGGCTCACCTGCGGCTACTGCCCAGGTTCGGCATGTTCTGGATATATTTGCTCTGCTCTGTTACATCCGGAAAGGGTGGGCGGGACAAAGGGCTGCTCCTGGTTGTCTCCTTATGATGGTATTTAAATAGGTGTTAGTAAAGTAGGAAATGAATGACTTACCCAACTCGTTCTAACAGGTAAGTAGCCTATGTGGTTTCGAGCTATGCTGGCGAGGGTTCATGCCTTCGGTAGGGTCGCCCATGCCAGACAGGTCAAAACCATAGGACCAGATACACTTCATTCTTGGGCAGGATGAGCTTATTAGCCTTCTGACAGTCATCCTAGGAGAAGGACAACTCTCATCCCAAACCCGGGCAGATGGAGCTCGCTTAGCCCTGTAAGGCCATCCATCTAAGAGAAGGCCACTCTAATCAAACCTACGTCCTGAGGACCTCGCTGCCACCGTCCAAGCTTGCTCGGCCCTGGCAGATGAACCTCAGGATTAAAGGGTGGGTTCAGTTCCGCGCATACTGCATCTCACCTAAAAAAAATCCATTGCGCAGGCTTGAAGGCTTTACCCACATGCAAAAAGTCCTGCAGCGACGGGCGAGGGTCGAAACGGTAGGTGAAAGGTGCACTGGGAGCCGCAGACTCCACCCTGCACGCAGGCGGTTCAGGATATTGGTCATTTGAGACTGACGGAGATGAGAGTCTCTTGGGGCAGCACCCTGAACGACCAAGCAGCCTTTTCAAGGACAGCACTGCTTGCTCCACTCGGAGAGGGGCCTAGAAAAGGTGGCCTAAAGAAAGCTCATCTCCACCTTCACCCGGTTGGTTAACCGCAGACCAACGGGCATCTTCTTCCAATGCGGTCGCACAAAGAGCAAAAGACACAGGCATGCACCTGCCTCCAAAGGTGTACCTAAATTAACTCTAGCATGCTGGAACATCAGAACCATGCTCGATTCTGCGGACAGCAGACGTCCTGTGCGTTGCTCTGCCCTAATTGCCCATGAACTGGCCCGTCTCAACATCGTCATAGCTGCTCTCAGTGAAGTTCGCCTTCATGAGGAAGGCAGCCTCAGAGAACACGGTGCTGGTTACACACTCTTTTGGTCAGGTAAGTCCAGAACCGAAAAACATCTCTCTGGTGTCGGCTTCATGATCAAAAACTCTATTGTCCCTAAACTCGAAAATCTGCCGACAGGTCACTCTGACCGCATTATCTCCCTACGCCTTCCACTAAACAACAAGCATCACATTGTCATCTTTAGTATATGCCCCAACTCTCCAAGCTGACCCTGCTGAAAAAGATAAATTTTACTCTGACCTGCGCTGCCTTACCCAAAAGGTACCAGCAGATGATAAGATCATTATCCTTGGTGATTTCAACGCCAGAGTAGGTAAAAATTTTGAAGCATGGAAAGGAATATTAGGCAAGCATGGTGTTGGAAACTGCAACGATAATGGTCGACTTCTGCTAGAATTCTGTGCGGAGCAACAGTTTACCATCACCAACACTATCTTTCAGCAGAAAGATAGTCTAAAGACAACCTGGATGCACCCCAGATCTAAGCATTGGCACCTCATTGATTATGTCTTGGTGCGACGGAGAGATGTCCGCGATGTCCTCCATACCCGCGTGATGCCCAGCGCAGAATGCCAAACAGACCATCGGCTTGTGCGCTGTAAACTCAATTTCAATCTCAAATTCAAACCCAAAAAGGGCAGTATCCCAAGGAGAAGACTCCAAGTTAACGATCTCCAATCAGCCACAGTAAGAGAAAGATTCCAGGCAAACCTTCAAACTAAGCTTGATAACCATTCCACAGATTCTGCAGATTCCTCTCCTGAAGCAATTTGGCATCATATTAAAAGCTGCATCCTGCAATCCTCTGAAGAATCCTTAGGGTTCTCCCTCAAGAAGAACAAAGACTGGTTTGATGAAAACAATCAAGAAATCCAGGAATTGTTGAGGAAGAAGAGAACTGCCCACCAAGCACACCTTGCACTGCCATCCTGTCCCGCAAGAAAAATAGCCTTTCGTCTTGCATGCAGCAAACTCCAACAGAAACTCCGTGACATCCAGAACAAGTGGTGGACCGATCTAGCTGCAAAAACTCAACTTTGTGCAGATACAGGGGATCACAAAGGATTCTATGAGGCCCTCAAAACAGCATACGGGCCTACATACCAAGTCCATAGCCCACTACTCAGTGCAGATGGTCAAACGCTTCTGACAGATAAAACCTCCATTCTGAATCGATGGTCTGAACACTTTCAGTCTCTTTTCAGTACCAACCGTGTAGTCCAAGACACAGCCATTCAGTCCATCACACAACAACCGGTGAAATACGAATTGGATACTGCCCCCACTCTAGGAGAAACCCTCAAGGCCATACAGCAGGTGAAAATCGGCAAGGCAGCTGGGGTTGATGGAATTCCACCTGAAGTCTGGAAACATGGGGGCCTTGCACTCCATGCTAAATTTCATGAGCTTGTGGTGTGCTGTTGGGAACTAGGCGAACTACCTTCAGACCTTCGTGATGCAGTCATCATCACCTTGTATAAGAAGAAAGGTACTAAATCAGACTGCTCAAATTACCATGGTATTACTCTGCTCTCCATTGCTGGCAAAATCTTGGCAAGAATACTCCTGAACAGACTAATACCCGCTATAGCAGAAGAAATTCTACCTGAATCTCAGTGTGGCTTCAGAGCCAACAGGAGCACCACAGACATGATATTTGTTCTCAGACAACTGCAAGAGAAGTGTAGGGAACAGAACAAAGGTCTCTTTGTAACCTTTGTTGACCTCACCAAGGCTTTCGATACTGTGAGCAGAAAAGGTCTCTGGCAGATTTTGGAACGTTTAGGTTGTCCCCCCAAGTTCCTTAAAATGATCATCTCACTTCATGAGGATCAGCACGGCCAAGTCAGATACGGCAACACACTTTCTGAGCCCTTTCTAATAAAGAATGGTGTGAAACAAGGCTGTGTTCTCGCTCCTACCTTATTCACAGTCTTTTTCAGCATGATGCTCCAAAGGGCCACGGCAGACCTCGATGATCAGGATGGTATCTACATTTGATATCGTACTGATGGAAGCCTATTCAACCTAAGGCGACTGAAGGCCCACACCAAGACCCTAAACCATCTTGTCCGGGAGCTGCTTTATGCTGATGACGCTGCCCTTGTCGCCCACACAGAAGCAGCTCTGCAGCGTTTAACATCCTGCTTTGCAGATGCTGCTGAGCTCTTTGGGCTGGAAGTCAGCTTAAAGAAGACTGAAGTTCTCCATCAACCTGCACCTCAGGAAGTCCTCCATCATCCCCACATCACCATCGGCCAGTCAGAACTCAAATCAGTCCAACAGTTTAATTACTTAGGCAGCCTCATCTCCTCAGATGGTAAGATTGATGGGGAGATAGACAACAGGTTAGCGAAGGCATATAGTGCTTTTGGAAAACTCCATAAAAGAGTATGGCGTAATAAACACTTGAAGAAAAGTACCAAGATCAGTGTTTACAGAGCCATTGTGCTGTCTACTCTTTTATATGGTTCTGAATCATGGGTCATCTACCGCCGCCACCTGCGTCTCCTAGAACGCTTCCATCAACGCTGCCTCCGTACAATCCTGAACATCCGCTGGTCAGACTATGTGACCAATACATCTGTTCTTGAACAGGCCGCAATCACAAGTATTGAGGCCATGTTACTGAGAACACAACTGCGATGGGCAGGGCACGTCTCCAGGATGAAGGACCACCGCCTCCCTAAGATCCTGCTTTATGGTGAACTTGCCTCCGGCTGCCGCAAGAGAGGAGCTCCGAAGAAAAGATACAAGGACTCCCTGAAACAACATCTCAGCCTCAGGCATATTGATCACCATAACTGGTCTACTCTGGCCTCAAATCGGGAGGCCTGGAGACAGACCATTTATAACGCTGCTGATGCTTTTGAGAAAGCACGCAGGATCACCCTTGAGGAGAAAAGACAACGCAGAAAGAATTGAGCCTTGCAGAATATACCATCTAAGGAGTCTTTCTGCTGTGTCTTTTGCAACTGGACGTGCCTTTCTCGTATTGGCCTTTTTAGCCACCAACGCGCTTGCAAGAAACGTGGGTAGAGCCCTTCCCAAATCTTCGTTCGCGAAGCCTAGCCATGATGACTCCAGCCGAATTCCTGGGAGACCGGGTTGGATGGGGCTTTGAGCAATCTAGTCTAGCGAAAGGTGTCCCTGCCCCTGGCAGGGGGGTTGGAACCAGGTGATCTTTAAGGTCCCTTCCAACCAAACCATTCTGTGATCCAATGACCTTCATTAGCAGCTAATTAGCCTTCCATTGCTCCGCTGCATCTCATGGTTTTTTCTGCCTTGCCCAAGAACTTCACAATTTATTGCTAGTTGTCTCAACAGTGTGCTCTCCTTTGCCTATCTGAGTGTGTTATCTGCAGGGTTTGGGTACTTCTCAGTATCACAGTAACTGCAGCCTCGAGATGAAACCCTTAAATCTGAATTATACATCAGTAATGTGTAATGTACTACTACTATTTCTTTTTTCTTTACATGGATTTCCTTTTGCAAATATTTTTTGTCTTTTTACTTCCTTGTTTGCTTTGCTGCTCTCAGGCAGCAAAGCACTGAGAGTTTTCTGAAAAATCCTTTGAATCCTTAACAAGGCAAAAAGATTCATGGTATCTTTCATGACAACCAGCAGTGGCAAGTATATTTTTATTTGGCTTCCTTCTCTGCCTTGCTGAGATTTCAGCAAGAAGCAGTTTTACACATCAGGTAAGTAACAACAGTTGTCTTGGAAAATTAGCAGTTTTGAACTGAAAATGTACTGATACAATATAAAAGCTGCAATTGCTGGAGAAGACAACTGCAAGCTTCTACTGCCAGGAACGTACCTCTGCAGATATGAGTTCAATATTTGTTGCTAAATGTTACATTTGAGATATTAAGTACATTCCACTCTGGCTGCCTTTGTTAAGAAATGACAATGTGTCCAGCCTGTCAAGGACAACTCTTAGCAAAGCTTTCAAGAAATACTGCAGCTTGACAGGAGTCAAATATTTTGGGATGAGGTGGTGAATGGGAGCATTCTTCTCAGTAAAATGTTAGTCAGCTTTGTTGTCATTACTTCTGGACACCTCCAAGTCTTGTTAAGCAACCACTTATGAAGAAATTTGAATTACTTACAAGATCTGCTAACCTCAATAGTAATAGTGATGAGAGTTGTCCTACTAAATATCTATGTTTTACTTGTTTTCAGAGCAGCAAAAAATTTTACCAAGTTTAGTCAAATTTGGTTTATTTATGTAAAGGGCGGTAAAGGAAACAGGTGTCACTCCAGAAAAATTACCTGAAGAAATTTAGATGGAAGGGGCAATAATTTTTAACAAACCTTTCTTTTTGGGTCACTGGCAGCTTTCACTTTTGTGGCAATGTCTTCCAGAATTCCAATGAGTTTTTCTTCCTTAGAAAACTCATTGTTCAGGGTTTGTCCAGCACAGAATTGGAGAGCAGCCAGTAGTTTCTTATACCAGATTTTGAAATGAACTTCATTCTGTGCATTCTTCAACAGCCTGAAGGAAAGAGGAAAAAAAACATCTGTATATCAAAAACTGATTTTTATTTTATATCACTTCTAGCAGGAACAATAAATGGACTCCAGATTAATCTATGTTTGGTGACTTTGGGCAGCAGAGAAAGAAAAAAAATGTTTATTTGTAGGCAGCACTCAAGTCCCTTTTCATAATTAATGACATTCCAAGTGTTAAATAAATAGGAACCTGCCATTTCTTATTGCCATACACAGTGCAGAGCCTGTAGTGCTTCTTATTTCTGCAAGAAAAGTTTACAAAGTGAAAAGAAGTTGTATTTTTGAAGTCCAGTCTTAAACATATACCCCTAAATCTTGTCAGGAATTGGGACTTTTTTAATTGCCTTAAAACATAACTCCTGTAGTGAGCTGTGCCAGCCTCCTGCCAGGGGATTGAAGCCACTGGACTTTATATTCCATGGGCTTATTTCCCCCCACCACTCCCACACCAGCAAACAGCAACTACAACCAAGTTCAGCAAAGACCTCTGAGTGGTGACTATAAATACCCACTTTTTCTCTTTCTTTATGTAACTGTCATTCTATTTTTCTCTCCCTTTTCCCTTACACATTTTTTTGGGTGATATTTTAATGCTTTTTTATTGCTATATTACCATATATTATAACAACCTAAATGGCAACATACCTGTTTTCCTTTGCAACCATGCTGTTCTAAAAATAAATCATATATATCTATATCTATATCTGTAAACACTGATCATCTAGTATCAATTTACTTTAATTCACTGCAAGGGATTTATTAGCAAAAGCAAAAGTTACTTCTACCTTGCTGGGCAGGTCGTAACAAATCTATTCTTTTTTTTCCTCCTGCCAGTACACTTACACAAGCAAACACATCTTTCAGCTGTAAGGTGCATTTATAGTCTGTTTTAGTCTCAGATGTATCATCAGTTCTAGAAATTTTCACTATTTAAAGCTGAGGAGACATTTTTGAAATTGTCTATATGGCTAAAAAGAGTGAAATGAGTCCATTTTATTCCTTTCTTTGCTGGTAAGTGTTGGTCTAAAGCAAAAACTCGGCTTTTAGTTCTACTGAAGCCTGTAAAAGCTCTGGAACTGGAGTTACTGCCAACATAAAAGTCAGAAATAAAACCAAAACCATACTTTTAAAAATCATATTCACCATGCAGTCTTCTCTAATTAGACATTTATTTGGGTCAGGAAAGCTGTGGCTTTAGAGGTTTTTTTTAGTTAATTTAATTAATCACTGGGAAGTTTTTTCCTTATGAGGACCAGAGGTTTTGTACATTATCTGATTTATTTTTGTAAGTGTAGACGGAATCATCAGGTCTGTATTGCTACTAACATCCTGCCCATCACCTGGGATTTCCCTTTGCCTGAAGGACTGATAAACTGCTCTTTGCTTTTGTATGAACTTTCCCCCCCACCCCAACTTCATCCTTAAGAACCTGTCAAACCTCACATTCCTTAAAAATGTCTCAATCTCAGTGCAGTTTCCCTTACCTGACGAGGCTACTCAAACCTAACAAATAATGCTAGTTTTCACAGGGCAGAAAATCAGAGAAGCCGTTGACTTTGAAGGCACATCACATAAGAATATATCACATAACAAAAAGCAAGAATAAGATATAATATAAAGCACTGATATTTATGGGTAAAAAACCATAATTCCTACAGACACTTTAACCCCTTTCAAATCATATACAAGGCATTACAATGTTGCTACTGCAGCACAGGCCTCTTTTGGTGATGAGGGATTCTTGTCATCTTTTATAAGGCAATGATTCTTCTAGATCCCCTTTTCCTATATAATTCAATGCAAAACAATATCACCTACTGGTTTCTGAAAAGCCTTTGCAGCTATACAAAACCTCTGAACTTCTAAGGACTTGAAAATCTAAAAAAGAATGTTTCTGATGGTGTTTCCATCAGAAATGCCTGGATATGAAAGGGAAGTGATATGAGAACGTTATCATCAGCACTCTCTGGAGGAGTCTGAAATTACTTTTTTTTTCTCTAGACTAGTAAAAACAAATAATTACTTTTTGGATCAGAAAGAAATACAAGTTGTCATTGCAATGCCTGTTGGAAGGCAAACCCCAGCACACAGAGGTAGTTTTATTCTTTTCCTGAACCCTTCACAAACGGAAGGCTGAGAGGACACACAGTGGATATATGGCAGTGGATAAACAAACTCTTTCCTTTTTCAGTGAGAGTAAGTCCAAGATTAAACAGGATGGGATTCATTTGCTTAAATGTACATAGTTCATGCCATTTTAAATATCTCAGGATATCCTACTTGGCCTCCAGCTGCTGCCCTGGAAGCGTATGGGTCCACTAGAGGGAATATCTCATGTATGCCACTCCCATGCAGATGTCTCAGATTCCCCGTGCTGGCTAAAATAGCCAATGTTTAGGGTACTGAATCACACTCTGCAGTGGCCTTTTAGCTCAGCTGTAGGCAAACAAGGTGATTCAAAACAAAAACATACTCTGTCCACTTCAGCAGCAAATCAGGAAGAGGCCTGATGATTATCTTTTTAAACAAAAGCATCACTGGCACAGTTCAAACTGTCATATGGGAATTTTAGTGTACCAAAGCAAAGCCCAGCTCAGCCTCAGTCCGGCTAAACAGCTTGTATTTCTCCTGGCACACAGGCAGAATGAACTTGTTCAGTTTTCCCCTGAAAAATCAAGTGCATTTAAGAAAAGACAACATCACTGTGATGTGTTGGTGCAGAACCTTCTGTCTGCGCTTAGGCTTGCACTGGAATCAGCTTCTGAACATCTAAATCATATTCATTCAAATACTCCATTTTTAACAGTACATATTTAGGGAATCCAGAAAGGCTACTTTTTCATGTTTGAGATGTCCCTTTAATCCTCTCACATACAGAGAATATTAAACCAGCTTTTTTTCCCCCGTAAAATGAAAGGCTTAGGATTTCACATACAGGAATCAAAATAGCAAAACCAAAATGGTTTACTATTTTAAATAAAGCTACTCCCTGCATAACTCAGATCAACTTAAAAGACCCATTTTTTGATTATTCTTATGGCTGAGTGTTCACAGGAAATAAGCTTCTATACATACATATGATATAAAGATTTCTTTTCTACCTAAGATTACAGGCCAGATTCAGAGAGCTTATGCATAAGGTGTACATGAGGACAGAGGACATATGGAGTCTGAATCCTCTCACATGTGATTTTTGAGCCCAGTCCAGGGGGAAAATTGAGGCAGTCATCATGATCTCACTGGTAAAATCCATTTCCATGCCCAACACACACTCCACAGCCTGAACACACATGTCACCTTTTGACAGTACATGTGCTTCCCCAGCAGCCCCATGAGGGCCTGTGGCACAGGCAGCACAGCTGCCTTCTCCCTGCCCACTGAGGTAGGTGTGCTTCTAAAAGCCTGCAGACCTTAATTTGCAAATTGATTTGAATTGACTGGGTCTGACTTTTATACTCTTTTTATAAAAACAGTCCCAAAGAGGATACAAAGGACAGCTTTTAATGTGATGACTCATTGTAGGGTTTGCTAAAATGTTTATTCAACAAATGAACACATATGTTGCTGTAATTCTGTCTTCCCAGTTTCCTGGAGCGCACATCTTCATCCTGCCAGTGTGAGAACTCAGTGGGCATAGGAGAGGCTGCAGCTTCTGAGATTGCAGGGTGGAGAAATGCTCAAGACAGTAATGAAATTTTCAAGTTAGAACAGGATGCCTAGCTATGACAGAGGAAGACAAAATTGGAATGATTTAAAACTCAAGGCTGCCAGTGAAGAAGCCAAAAAGGTTTGTTTTTTCCTGACAATTTTCACAGGATTCTGCAAGACAGAACTCAATATAATAGCCTGGCTTTATGCCAGGCCTAGACAGAGGATCTTGCTCCTAAAAACAGGGAGGCTTCCTTACTCTTCAGGGTTCTCCCATTTGGACAAACACCCTCATTCTCAGCAAGGCCAGGGGAACTCAGACACTGTCCCAAGGTGACTTTTGTGAATAGCACAGAGGGAAGATGACCTAAAATTTAGAAAGGAAGCAAACTAGACTGCCTCTGCCTAGCAGCAGTCAGAGGGTCCAAGTCAAATACTGGGGTGCCCTGAAAGATGCCTCCCGACTTCTACAAGCAGCTGCTTCTCCTTTCTGCATGCATCTGCTCCATCCTGCAAGGTGGCTCCAATCCCATTTTCTGGCACTCACAGCTGCAGAAGAGTGTGTGTGTTTTCTGAGTATAGAAACACAAGTGTGCTGGAGAGATTTTTGCCACAGGGAAGAAGGGAAGGTGGGACTGAATCAGGCTGAGTTGGCTGCTGTGTCAGAGAAGGAGAAACAGGACTAAACCCAGTAGCTACAGAGAAAAAGGAAATTAAGAAAAAAAAAGGAGGAGAAAAAAAGGAAGGAAAGGAATGAGACTGGATGGATCTTGGTAGCGAAACAGGTGAGCTGGCCTCATTCTCCTTCTGTGATGCTGGAAGACAGGGAAGCTGACAGAGTCTGCTCTGAGTTGAATTTGGCAGACAAATGAAAGAGTGAGGCGGCTCAGACAACTCTGCTGTTTGAACATCTGTTCCTTGTCTCCTTCAGAAAAGGGAGCAGGGTGAACCAGAGAGCGATGCCTGACAGGACAGATTAGCTCACAGGTAGCCTGTTAAACCACGCTGCAGCAAAACCAAACCAAACCAAACCAAGAAAAGGCCAGGGTTTCCAGTATATTACTGCAGGTTTAGCACCTGCCTGCTATGAGAGAGCGAGGCACACTTCGACTGGGTCATTTACACATGATGTCAGTAGTGACCCCAGTTAATGTTTCCAAGTGATGCTTGGTATTCATTACACAAAAGCTGTGCCTACCAGCACATACACAGTGCACACTTTGCTTAAGGTGTTTTGAATTCAGAGACAGACTATGAAAAGAAGGTGCCTTAGGGTTATAGGGCTGAGGTAATTCCTGTTGTTGGTCAGTCTTTGAAAACCTGACCAAGGAAGTCAATATGCTTTGTTCTGAAGTTATATTTCAGCTTGTTTTCTGTTTTGGTAAGCTGGAGGCAAGACAAGTCACAGAAGGAGAAAACAATAGTGCAAGACTGCTGCTCATTATGGCAATAATTGCTTAAAAATTGTTCTCCACAGCCCTTCATATTAAAGATCAGCAGACAAAACCACTTCTTTACCACTGCACAGATCCCATGACTGAGGTTGCCATCTGTCTTGATTATCCTTAGACATCCTGCAAAACTCCTAAGCTGTCCTTTGTGCTTTATTGTGCCATGGAGCTATGGCACATGCCTGAAGCATATAACTGATTTAATTTTCAACTCCTTGAAGAAAACATTTTACTGTTTGCATTCTTAAACAGAAGAATAAGTAACAGGGCTGATTTGCCAGTGGGATTGCATTTGGGCTTTGTAGCTCCCACTGCAAGCTATTCACAGACACATGGATGACAGAGATGACAAAAATGTGCAGCTGAAGATGACTCCACCACGTCACAAGGATAAGTAGGGAACTGCTGCTATTAATTACAAATAATTAATAGTTGCGAATAAAACCTTTCTTAGTTTTCTAGTTTTATCTCCCCAGGATTACATTGGACAAGGTTTTTACTTCCCTGCCAGTGATAATGGGAATAATCCCTTTGATAGAGATATCATCATAGTAAGTTCTGCACAAACACTGAACTCCAGCAACTTCCAGGTTCTAAAAGTACCTTTCATCCTCCACCCCTTGCAACTCCCCTTACTCCTCTGCAGAGTACAGCCAAGTCTGCAGAACTTGTCTTTTCAAGTCTTTATCACTTGCCAGCTGCTCTGGTCAGGCACAGCCTCTTTAGACACAGCCAAACTCTAAGGTAGCAGAGTGCCAAGCTGGCAAATATGACTATGGCTTATCTGGTCTCTTTGCCAGTGCCTAGGATGGATGACTGAACTTGCTGAAGCCCCCAGGAACGTGTCTGTAGGGTGGCAGCTATTGCTTCAGAGAACTGAAAAGACCACTCACACTTGTTGTAATTTAATCTCTGTTCCCAGCCTCCATCACAGCCTTGGTGAGACACTGTCCATTCTTGGACAGAAAAAATTAATTTCACTAAGCTTGCTGGAAAGCCTTACAGTGGCTCTGTTCTCACAGTCCTTTGTTATCCAAGAGAAACATACAGGCTATCTCTGTCGACTTCCTTTCAAAAACCACATACAGGATAATGCCTCTGTTTTTAAACTAACCTCAAATTCTACAAAGGTGTGATTTATGTACTGTAAGTCAGAAAGGAGAAAACAGAAAACAACAGCACCATTCTGGGTAGACCTACTGGGGCATGGCAGTCAACAAAACAACAGATATAAACACAAACTAACAACTGGGAAGCACAAGACACCTGGCACACTGAGAACAACACAGTGTCTGCAGGGGAGAATGGGGAGCAAAGTCAATTAGACAGAAGAGTTACTGTACAACAAAGATGGAAGGGATATTGCAGTTCTCCCAAGTGACTTGTGCATTTCCCATAACTTTAAGGAAACACAGTGCAAGACCATCAACTTGACTGGAAGGATGAAGACTGAACTTCCTTTGCTCTCCCTTTCTTTCACCGTGTACAAAGCCAACAGAAAGGGAGAGGCACAAGAGGGCTAGCAAAACTATGCCCAATCTGCTGATCCTTCATCTTTTTTTCTATTCTATAACAAGAAGAGAGCGAAAGTTTATGTTTCTTGAGCAAACTGAGTGAAGTGCGGTACAATATTTTCTCTGAATCTCTCTAACCAAGTCAGTCTCCAGGATGGAAGAACAGCAGCTGTTCCATAACTTGCAGCACCTGTCCACTTTTGGCTCTTCACATTTCTCACATAAGAAACCTGCAGTCAGTTCCACATGCTGCTTCTCATATAACAGAGCTGCTTTTATAGACTCATTTTTCAAAGCATTACCCTTGGATGGAAAATACCTCTGGAAAATAACATACCATGTGATTAATTTGTTTTTGTTTTTCTGATTTATTTTTTTTATAATAATGTAACTTAAAACAGGCATCTACCACATTGGTCTCTCTTAGACAACAAAATACAGCTGCAGACTTATTATAAAACCTGCTGGTTAGACTGCAGAAGCACAACCTTGCCATTATCTTCTAATCTTCACTCAAAGATCTTTATGAACAATGCAACAAAATTTGCTTTCAGACAAATCACTTGATTCAGTAGATTCAATCAACACAGCTCCTCCCACTCCCACTGAATGCCTTAACTGTGGAATGCGTGTCCTGCTGACTCACAAAAAATCAGCAGATCAGTGAAAACAGAGGCTATGCTACACTATGCCAGGAAGTTGCCAAGCCCTGCTGAGGTTGCCTAGCAGAAAAATGTTTTATTTGATACATAATATAGTTAGTTGCACACACTTCTGCATTATGAAGAAAATGAACCCCAGATAAAACTGGTTTTGTCCCGAGAAGAAAGCTTGAAACCGAAACTGAAACAAAATGAACCTTGAAAATTAACTGTATCAAGGATTAATAGGAAAGTATAATAGTGTACAGGTACCACCACCAGACATGGATGTTACTAAGTCTAAGGTCTACTAAGCAAGAAATTATCATCCTCATAACATGCCTTCTCCAATTTGTCTGTCCTTTTCTGCTCCAGTTGGGTGGAATCTGCAAGCAGCAGAGGACCAACTTTATTAACATACTATCACAAACACAAAAAAAGATACCTGCAGCACAGCACCAACATAACAAAAGTAGTGATTGTTTCTGACAGCATCTGCATACAACAGTGCTCTCTGAGTGACCATTCGTGGTCCACCAAATATCCCATCCCAATAAAGCATCAATCCAAAGCTACAGAAATGAAAACTCTTCATCCTAAAGTGACATTAATACTGAGAGTGACTTAAGCTCCAGCTTAAAATTGTAAGTCTGTTTTCAACTAATCGTAGAAAAAGCACTGCTGCCCCAGTAATGAGAATGATTAAACCTCCCCTCTGAAAAGAGTATTCAGAATTAAAAAAAAAAAAGCTGTTTAAAAGAGTTATTGCATTTAATATCTGCATGAAGATTATCAATAGGACACTATTATTTTGCATTCAATGAGAAACTTGGCACTCAAGTCTGGCACTAATTTTGAAAAGTCTGGTTCCATCTTTGCCAGCGCTTTCTTCACGTGACTGGGCACATCCCTGTCTGCACTTTTTCCAAAATTGCAGATTTTCTCCTCAAAACAAATGTTCCATTGTTTTCAGAATTTCACACAGTATCTTACACCAGAATCAGCAAGCCTGAAAGCTCCCAACAATCTATCTTTGTAATAGCTTAGAGTAAATTCATGCACAGGAACTAAAATGTGCCATTCATTCCAGGCATAACAGAAATTGTTGTGTTCTTCCCAGTGGGTAACTGCATTGGAAGCTAGCAATGAATGGGATTAGATGGGATAATCACCACTAAAATAAGCAGACCCAGTGGCTTTATTGGGATGCTGTCCAATATGCCAGCAATTAATTGAATAAAGGAGGTGACTAAGCTACTCTAGTTTCAAACCATATAAATAAAATGCAAAATTAATTCAGACCGAAGGAGCCCACTGGAGCCAACGCACTTGCTAAGCTTTGTACTCCTTCTGCATTTGGGCCACAGTTATCATAGCAATACACTGAGGAGAAACTGAAAATGCATTTTTTCATCTGCCTATTGTTTGGGTAGTTTATGTCTACCAAAAGGGGCTTTGGATAGCATCTGTGGTTCCCATTAGCTTCACAGCTGGAACAAAAAAATCCCTCATGACAATATAAAACAAAATGTAGGACACAGAACTAATTCTGTATGGTTCTGCACTGGGATATTCACTTTACTCAACTTCATTTTGGTTTTTTGTTTGCTTGATTTTTTTGTTTGTTTGGTTTTTTTCCCTCCTTTTTTTTGTTTGTTTGTTTGGTTTTGGGGTTTTTTTTTGTTGTTGTTTTGGGATTTTTTTGGTTCATTTGTTTTGGGTTTTTTAATTGTTATTATTTTTTAATTGAGCTGGTTTTAGCTGGGGTAGAGTTCATTTTCTTCACAGTAGCTAGTATGGGACTGTGTTTTGGATTTGGGCTGGAAACTGTTGATAATTCAGAGATGTTTTAGATATTGCTGAGCAGGGTTTGAAGAGTCAAGGCCTTTTCTGTTCCTCACCCCACCCCACCAGTGAGTGGGCTGGGGGTGCACAAAAAGTTAGAAGGGAACACAGCTGGACCACAACTGACCAAAGGGATATCCCATATCATTTGGCATCACCCTCAGCACATAAACCCGGGGAAGAAGCAGAAAAGGGGGGGACGTTTGGAGTGCTGGTGTTTGCCCAAGTCACTATTACGTGTGATGGAGCCCTACTCTCCTGGAGATGGCTGAACCCCTGCCAGTCCATGGGTCATGGGGAATGAATTCCTTGTTTTGCTTTGCTTGTGCATGAGAATTTTGCTTTACCTCTTAAACTGCCTTTATCTCAACACACGAGTTTTTTCTCTTCTCCAATTCTCTCCCTCATCCCACCGCAGGGGCCAGTGAGCGAGTGGTTGTGAGGGGCTTGGTTGCCATCTGGGGTTAAACTGTGACATTAATATACTAATACTGAAATAGCTTCAGGGAGAAAACTAAAATTGTCTTTCTACAAGGTCATTAAGGCCTTTGCCTGCTCATATCAGGAGCAGTACCAGATTTTATTCATACATTTTGAGCCAGATCTGTACTTTATAATCCTAGAGTTTTCAGATTACTATTTTTATGGCTCTGGTCATGGGGAAGGAAGGATTTGGTTTTGGGGGGGTGGTGGAAAATTGGATGAGAGAGTGACATTGTTTTTCAAATATTGTGTCACTCAAAAGAACTTGCTCTGCAGAGCTGTTAATTTTCCTATTTGCTCTGCACTCTGTTACAAGAATTTGCTTTGCTTAACGACATCTACATTCAAAGCTGTTATCTTTCAAGTAGAGTCTCAGATTTTTACATCTCAGTGCTCAGATGTCAACAGCAGAGGAAGGAGGTATGAGATTTCATACATTTCAGATACACGGGGAGTCAATGTTTCTTTCAAGGCAGCATCCCTTCTACCTCTCTGGAAGAACCCGTCTGTAGATCCATTGTGTTTTAAGCACAGGTAACACAGATACAACAAGAACTGATCCCCCATTACTTTCTGACATATCAGTCTCTTCCGGATCCTTACTTTCATCACTGCTCTAGCTAGCAGCCTGGCTTCTTATTTTCCCAATATCTAACAAAGGGAACTTTATTCAGATCACTACCTACACAGGAACAGTGAAGAAAAATGAGCCTCAGCAGGTACCGCTACAAGTGTTTCAGCAATGATGGTACTTCAGCGTAATTACAAGACTGCAAAACGCTGCTTTCAGTAGTCCTCTCATATCTGACATAGTATTCTTTCTGTAAGATGTCAAGTCTTCTTTTTCTGTCAATTTTGTGGCATCTCAACGCTGCACAACAACAAAGGGTGAATGGATCAGACCGTCAGATCACAGCAACGTGTTAACTCGGTGCATGTGCGTGTGTGACTCTGTCAATACAGTAACTTTGAGAGAACCTTCATAGCTCAGAGTGTCATCAGGAAGGCATTCAGTCCTTTACACTTCAAAAATAACTAGCAAAATTCATTTGTTTTCAGGGAATAGAAGAGAGAAAATCAGACTTTTCAAAGGGGAGTCTCTAGAGTCTCTGGAGTCCAAACAACAATTTTTCATCTTTTCATGATTCTGACTTTTAAGGGAGAAGTATCGTCAGACTACAGCTCTCCATACACATAAGGCTACCCTGAAATCTTCTTCAACCATGTTTTAATTTAATTAAAACAGAGGGGACCATGAAAGATGGTTCTTGTCGGCTCATTCCTGTCAGCGGCAGAACAAGAAGCATTTACATTGTAAAGAAGGATGTTTCTATCTTCATGCCCCTTTCTTTTCAGGCCTGCTTTATTTCTTCCACTCTGGTTTTATTTTTCATCCTCTTTTCTTGGTCTTTATTAATTTTTCACACACAGTAATAGTGTCTCTTGCAAAGGTAGGAGAGCAGAGCAGAGAAGGAAAGATCTTTAGATTTATCTTTTTTAAATACTGTTCTGGTTCTGATCTTCCTTCCATTTCACTGCTTTATTGCCACCAAATATTGGTTTTGTAAAAAGAGAAGTGGGAATTTGAAGTTAAGCTCACGTACCAGGGAAAGCTTGCTGTAAGATATTAGTAAGAGAAAATTGGCCCAAGGGTATTTCCCTACTCAACAGCTGGCCTAGTTACCATGGAAAACAGAAGAGCTGGAGGGCAGGCACAGTAGGAAAGTGAGGCATAGACCTACATGAAATTAGACTGACTTAGTTTGCAGAGGCTTGCTGAAATTAATCTCCCACTTCAGACAGCTTGTTGCTCTTTCATTGCTGGGAAGTAGACATTAAGTTTCATCAAGGTTTACAAGTCCATCTTAGCTCTGCTGAGACATGTTCAACTGTGGGACCAGGTCTGAATAAACTCCTGAATAAACTAAAACCCCTTTTAATGAACCCCTAACCAAGAAGGTATTACTTGTTAAGCTTTTACCAAGGAAATCTTACATCACTCTCTTCAGATCAAACTGTATAGTCTTGGGGTTAAAATCCATAGATTTTAATGTCAGAAGAATTTAAGGCAGGTATAAGAATGAAAATCCATCTTGAATTCCTGAATTTTACTTGATGAGTAACCTTGACAAAATTATTTTATTTTTACACATTTTTGTTTTCCCTTTCAAACACGGAAAGGATTATTTCTCATAGGCTTTCTCACAAGATACTGTGTTTGTTTATAAGCTGCTCTTATGTCACAGAGGTAAATGCCATGGCAAATAGGTCTTTTTAATAACACTGCCACCTCCTTCCCATGTGGTGCTCATATAGCCAGCATTTTTCAATCATATGGGAGAAAATAACAGCCCCGGGCATTTTTTTGCTCACGAGAAAAGCAGAATTAAGATTCAGTTGTTGTGATGAAATGTTCAGCTCTGGTTCCAAGATTCACAATCACATTTGTGAAAGTATTATTGCAGTAAGCAGATGTCATATTTCCATATGTCCTGAGTCAGGTAAAGAGTGGAGCAAGCTCTCCAGGGGCAGTTACTGCATTGGCAGAATAAATATAGATCAGCCATCTGACACAAAATGCTACTGGGACTTTGAAACTCACTGGCTTTGCTATAAGCATCCTTCTTGCACTCAAAGTGCTGTCCTCATGCTCAGCCCCTATGAGGATGCAGCTGGATAGAGGACTGAGGCAGAAATCTGAACTTTCCTCCCCTCTCCCACTACACATACACTCTATAAACATCCCTGAATCAACCACATTTCTTCTCAGATGTGTGCTCTGCTGACTGACCAAAAATATGTGCACGCCAAAAATTAATATGAATAAGAGCCATGCTTTCTCTAACAGCAAAGCACTGGCAATACTCACAGGGTGGCAGCCATGGTGAGCCTTACAGAGCCAAGCAAATTACTGTGTAAACCACCTTTAAATCGCTGTTTCAAAAACTCCTGATTATAAAGGAGGGCAACAGCTGAAGACAGCTTGTGTCAGCTTTAAATTGATGAAAAAACTATATTAAAAAGAGGCAGCTCTTCAACTGACTTTCCATTTTCATACCATGACAAAGCAATGTCCTTCTGAGCAACACGCAGAACAAAGTGCTGACAATTCAAGAATATCTGCCACGAAGGCTGCTGAAATTCATTTCGACAAATTGCCCTATCAACAAAAGCACATACATGGGATCTGAGGGCTGGGAGAGACACTCAAAAGCTGGGTAAGTAGCATCTATTAAAAAAGTTTAATTAATAAAAGCGCTCCTCCTGATAGAAATCATCAAATGATATTGTGAAGCAGGTTAAGCAGAAAAATAAATGATGACTTCTAATACCAGGCTCAACAAAGGAAATGTTACAAAAGCATTGAAATCCTGTTCACTGTTTGACCTCCTCCATGCGCAGCGCTCACAGGATAATTATTACAAATGGCAATGCCCTGTTTCCCAGACAGAAACCCACCTCCCTTGCTGATGTACAAACAAGGTCTTACTTCAGTTAAAAATGTATAATGTGCTACAATACTCATGATGAGGGACTGTTCTTTCAGTTAATCCAAGCCCATGAATTTGACTGTGGAAATCCCTGTTCAGTCCCTTCTTCATTAGCCAAGATGGCAGCTGCCACACTAAAGCTAATGAGCCTGATTAATATCAATTCAGTAAATTAAATTTTTTTTGCAGACATCAGATAATTTTGTACTAATCCAGACATTTATACTGATTTAATATCAGCTGACATAACATAATTTCTCATTTAACACTAATTGAAAACTACTGGTTTCTTATTCTAAAGAGCATTTGCTGTCACTTATAACTTATGGCTTTCTATAAAGCTATTTTTCAAATAATATCATCATGAAACTTTATGTTTTCTGCCTAGCTGCAGAACTTTTATACCCAAGCATGTGATTGGTGATATGAGCAGAATGGAAAAATCAGGTAATTTCTCTTAAAGGTATTTATTTTAACAATTTTTCTTCATATTTTCCATTATATATTTGTAAAAGGACTGATTGAAACAAATGAACAAAAGAAACAACTATTCATTTAAACAGTGTTGAACTCAGCCCCTCTAGCTATGTTTTTTTTTTCCTACTAAATAATTTTGGGTTTGTTCAACTTGCCTTCAGGCTTGGTTTCTTCAGATGCTACAAAAGTGCATGTCCCTGCTGCTATGCAATTTGCTCATGTTATAACGTAAAAAATAAAATCCCTCATTGGTTACAATGGAATGCCAATATTTATATATCAAGGAAGAGACAAGATTTAGGAGAAGCATTCTGGATGCGCTGCTGAGTGAAAGAAGCATTAACATTTGTGCAATGCAGTGTTTGCCGTTGCCCAACGCTGTCATCACTGATGGCAAGTGGAACTCCCTTGAGGCTGGACATGCCATCTGACCCTACTTGTGTGTCTGGAATCCTATCCTGTGGTTTTCACCATGACACTTTTCTTTCAGGTGTAACACGACCTGTGTGGAACCCTACAGGAAGTTACTGATGAAAGTCTCCATCCAACAGATGATACCTATCACAAAACTGCTTCTTTAGAAAATATGCTTGTCACTCTCAATCCTTCCACAGATGAGAGCACTCTTTCTGCAAGACATTACCTAAGAGCTACCCTTGATGGCTCAAGAATTGAAGGACCGTGGAAATGGGATCAGTAAAAATGCAAAGACAGAATTCATTTGTAACTCACAGAAACATGTAACAGCTGATGTCAGGAGGGACCTGTGAAGGTCCTCTGGTCTGGTTCCTGTTCAAACAGCTCCCTGTTCAGCTAGTTCTGAAGCATGATCAGGCTCTCCAGAGGACTTGACCTCAGCAAGGCTGTGAGAGTTCCTGAGGTGGGGAAGGAACAGCAGCGCAATTTGACTGTATGATGATGAGTCCCCAAAACACGAGGCAGTTTCAAAAGACATGACCTAATAACAGACAGGCCTGTTGTTCATCCAGTAACATGAGTAAACCTGCCAAGAGCTGCATTTCTGAGTTGTGAACATCACTTTGGTCTGTCTTCAGTCCCATCAACTGCACTGAAACTGAAGGCCACTTCTGGCAAGCACTTCTAGCCAGGGCCCAGCTGTCACAGGAACAGCAAATACTTCAAAATTTCTGTGATACAGATTAATTTTAGGGCATAAACAAAGACTCCACATTATTCTTTACACTGTCTAAAACATGTCAGTCTTGTATATAGAACAGCAGAGATTGGGGTTTGCCTATGCCACTGCCTGGACAACATTCTCTTGCGTGTTTGCAATGCACAAAATGTAAGAGCTCCTTTCTCTGAACAAACAGCTGGCTATTCACTTACCACTGTTTGGCCTACAGTCTACAGTTCTTAGTGAAGTTATGTCAGGCTAAGGAGGACAGTTCAGTCAGAGATAGGATTTGTGTGAAACGATCAAGTAAAAGTCTCCAGTGGCTTCTCTAAAAGGGAAGTTGATGGCTGTTTGTTTTCTAGAATCAATAACTTAGACTGAGATAGAAGCACAGAGTGGTTACATTTCTAGGCACAAGGATCTCTAGAGGAACATGTAGCAACATAGGCAATCAAAATTACACTGTCTAGAAAAAGGAGAGCAGCAGCACAGCTTATACTTGGGAATAATGGTTTCTGGTAGAAGTGGTTCTAGATGTCCCAGTTGTCTTGGGAAGTATTATTTATTTCTTAAAGAACACAGCAGAACTATATTACTTACAGCAGTACTTATGACTGCTCTCCTCTTGCTTTTCTGCATCCTTCCTCCTATAAAAACACTTTGCTTTCTATCCTTCTCACTTCTCTCAGTGACCACTCCTCAGCCTGCCTAAAGCCTCTTTTGTATCACTTCAAACAGTTCCACACTTCTGTGCAGACACTGGGAACATTGTGGCAATTCCCTCCTTCCCCAACCCAGACTTCTGTTCCTGGGAGAAGAACTGGGATCTTGAAGCAGAAGAGACAGAAATGTTTGCAGGGCCAGGTGGAGGGAATTCCCAGGTTCAACCCTTTCAAACTGCCAGAACCATGGTACCTTGCACATTACATCCTCTACCCACTTCCAAGTGAATCTTGAAGAATCTTGGGAATTAAGCAGAAGGAGGCCTTGGGGGAACAGTTATTTTAATTTCACTGGATGACAGACTGTGAACAATTGCTGGGGGAGGCTGAACATGAAAACTGAGCACTTATATAAGGGGAAAAAAAAAGATAATTTTTTTTTTAATCTACTTGGATATAAGCCCTGCTACACAAGCTAGAAAAATGAAGCATAAGAAGCATAAAACAGGATTTTACTGAGAGATATGTTGAAGGCCACGCTGTTGTTTACACTGAAATACTTAAGAGTCACCCTTTACATCTAAGGATTTTAACTCCACAAACCATTTATTAGATGAGATGAAAAAGGAAATCTCAGTTTGTGAGAGAGGGATGGTACCGATTCAAAAGGATCATCCACCTGTGTATGTGCTTTTTTATTCAAGGTACCATTTAATTTTTCGTGCTATGTTATATTATTTTAATACCTATCTTAGTACTCTTTCTTTTTTTAATGAAGAGGACTTTACTTTTCTCAATTTTACTAACAAGATGGCTCATTTACTTCAGTTTATCTAGATCCTTGTAAGGGAAGCAAAAACAGTCAGCAGTAGAGAAATACTTTTTCTAGTTTGGGCCAGGCAGTCTCTAAAAGCCAACTCCTCAAACATCTTCAGATTGGTCACCTCTGCAGTTTTTTCATCGTTAATAATGTTAAAAACACTATTAAAAGATGCTGGCTTTATTTTTACATCTGTTTATCCACACAGCAGAACCTGCACCACCCTAGGGCTGGAAATATCCCATTGGGCTTTGCTTGCACGGTTCAACCATGGCTTGGAAATTTGGTCCTCTGATCTTTCTTTGTATGAGGCCAACAGCCAGCACACGATTTCGCTGCTGTCCACTAAATCCTGAACTGAGTAGAAAAAAAAAGTATGAATACAAACGAATTTGCATTCACCATTTGAAATTTTCAGTGGAGGTAATTTGTATTAGCTTTTTGAAAGAAAGACAACTGAAAAGCAATAGCTACTCCAGCACTGAGGCTTTGATCAAATTTATGAACAAATAATTTCCTATAGATATGCTGCCAGCAATTTATCCCACTTAAAACCCAACCTTCACTTCATAACACCATTTTTAATTATTTTTTTTTTTATTTCTTAACATAAACAAATGGGTTTTCCCCTCAAGTAACAGCCAGGAGTGAACAGCAGCCAGGTGACATACTGCACAGGTGAGATACCGGTGGTATTTCATAAATCATTATGTCTAAAAGATGGTGTGTTTTCAGGCCAAGAAATAAGACAATCTGTTAATGGTTTAGGCTTAAGCAATTCAGATGAACATCAAGAGAAGGAGATGTGCCTGTTATAACAACCTTTACATTAGGGATTGCCTTAAAATAGGTATTGAGTGTCCTTTAAGTTGAGTTGAAAACATGCTGGTGACTTGCTTTTGAATGGATGGGATAATTTTCAACAAGGGGCAGCGGGGAAGCAAATAATTCAAAACAGCTCAGTGTGGCACTCTCTGGGTTACCTCAGCCACGAGTCTCTTCCACACGCCCAGTGACAAGCATAAGTATTAAGACTTTTTTTCAACTTCATCTAGCATTTCATATACCATTTGAATGTTTGCATCTAAGCTCAATGGTTCTGTGAAAAGCTTTGATTTTTGATGAACATTTTTTACAAAAAATTAAAATCCTAACTAACTACTTTACATTGCTGTCAGCCACCCACCATTGATACAATATTGTGATAAAATATCTCCGAATATCTTTATATGGGAATAAAGGCCTTTCAGAGGCAAAAATCAATCCTTGTAGCCTGGTTTTATTTTTGAAACAAAAAAAATAATGTCATGAACTTTACTAAATGGTATTCTGTGTGTTTGACAGATACCACAGAGAAACCTAAAGAACGATTCAGCTGTCTTTTGACTGAGATGCCTACTGCTTGTATGAACTACTGGGTAGAATTTTACAGGCTTTAGGTTTGGAATGAATCTTAATTCTTTTAGATTCACTGGTCACTTTCTGCAGTTTAATTCAAGGGCCCAACATACATCAGTTTCAACTGAGTGGGTTCTCAGCCAAGAAACATTGAATGAGATGATGTGAGACAATGGCCCTTTGAGTAATTCTGTTACTTAAATGTAGGTTATTACAACATGATTGCAGTGTTGTTCAAGCAGAAGAGCTATGCAAAGACAACTCATCTGACAGTTCTTTCTTTCCTCTCTCAGCTTATTTTTAATTTGGTCGCTGTCCAAATGACAACATTATGATTACAGACTAATATACCACTGAATATGGGTGAGCATTCAGAAAGTAATTAATGCTCAGGGAAATATTTTCAAACAGCAAGGGTTTTATGAGTTTAATCCTGAAATACTCATCATCTGCAAACATCTAAAAATACTGAATAATAATAATTCTGCACTGTTATCCTTTTATCAATCCTCTCCCTCTCCTCCATAAAAATAGTGCCTTTTATTCTAGTTTATTGATTTATTTAAAATGTGTTACTAATAATATTTGGGCTTACATTAGGGAATTCTTTTCTCAGAAAAATTCCCCAAAATTGAAGAAAGTTGCAAAGTAATTTTCTGATAAGTCATGTACTGGTAGAACACCTTCAAAAATGTCTAATTCATGATTCTGGGTTTTTTTTCTAATGTTCCAGTTACTTAGGCAAAGGTCCAAGGCTCAGTTTTCATTCTGACACATAATGATGACTAAACCCAGAAATATTAACCACAGAAACATACAACTGACAGCAACATTAACACAACCAATAACTCATTACACTGAATATCCTGTATCCACTTGAAGCCTCTGTTTATTCATACTCTTCCTTAAAGTTCTCACTGACAGTGTTCAGAAACAGGAATGATTTACAAAACTCCAACCTGTCAGACAAGGCTATGATCAACTGCCGAACCATAAATGAGAAGTCCAAATATATCTATCCAATAAAATCAGGGCCTGAACTGCATTTATTCAAGTCATGAGACAAGAGCTTTGCAATGTGCATTCAATGAAAAATGGATTGAAAACAACTCTAGGGCAGCTCAAGACAAATTTTGCCAGAAATTGGTTAAAACAGCTATAGTTAAAACACAAAAGTTTGCTAAGCTGGGAAGAGAAAAGCATTTATAACAGAACAAATCTAATAAAATGTTTTACCTAATCTGATACGATTTTGAAACATCTGACGGCTCATTTTGCATACAATAATTGCCATTTATAGAAAAAAAAAAAGCTTTATACAAAGGAAATAATAATAATGTAATTGTTTCCAAACATTCACAAAAGGTAAACCCTGGAAGTGGAAGCTCGAAATGCAAAGAACATTAAAAATTTGTACATATTATATCTGAAAAATCTGAAGTGAGGCATACTCTCCTTGTATTTCACCTCAGCAATCAGAATCAGGTACCACCATGACTTTGCAGCAGAGAAGAAGCCCACTGGAGGACCCCTCTCAACTGCAGGATTGCTCTGGGCTTCAGAGGCAACACTTCCCTGGTGAAACACACCACCAGCTGCTCAGCTGAGAATCACAGGAGAGTCTCCATGCTGTTTGTTTTCCAGCTGAGACTTTCGGTCTCCAAAATCATTACAACATCATTTGGGAAATTTGCATCATCCTTAAATTGCAGCTACTGTTGTTATTTATGATTTGGACATATCAGATTATTATAGCTGGTCACTCAGTACTGGCCTAGCTCAATGAATCCCTAAAGCATATTGCAGTGTAAAGACACAGCTTCTGGGATTACTTTCAGTCATCTCTTTCCAGCAGTCTTTCACAGTATAAAATAACAAAACTACTCCACATCCATCAAATTCATGATTGAAAATTATCCATTTGAAGTCACAGAGCTAGATGAATGTTTTGTCAAAGGTTTTCCTGATTTATTACTATGCTGGTTTACATCCCCAAATGTTCCTCTGGGATGAGCAGAGATTACGTGAGGTATCAGTCAGGAAAGATTTTGGCTTATTGTTTTGTTTTTTGAACGATGCAACAATAAAACATTTTTAATGGAAAAAAGATGAAAGGCATAGATGAAAACTGTGTGTGAGAGCTGCACAGAGCCCTGCTCTGAACCCTTCCTCACCAACAACTGCTCTGCTTCCTCAGTCCTGTTCCATACACAAGTGAGCCATTACAGTCCATCACATCTCAACATCAGAGGCATCCTAACAGACCACCAAAATAGTCTGTGCAATCCTTTCTACAGAGGATATCCAAAACACAAGCCCATCTTTCATATGCAGTTACATTACTGGAGGGGTTATGACAGATATGACTTGAAGCTTGTAGGGAGTTTTCTGGCATAACTGAAAAACTGGATTTGTCAGATTGAGCATTTTCAAATGTAAAAGGAGCCAAAACCAAAATAAATCAGACAAGCCATGTGTGGAAAAACAACGTACTGAAAAACATTTTCCTTAGTGCTGTCTCATAAATTAAGAAACAACTAAAAGAATTAAAGCTTTTCAGAACTCTTCCACCTTTTCTAGTTTATCTTTACGGTTCTAAGTAGGTTCACTTGTACACACACACAGTGGTGTGTTTTTTCATTCCAGTAACAGGCACTAATAACTGACATTTACAGGCTTTTTTATGCTGCACTTGACAATGTTAATCCTCCTTTTGGCACAAAATTTCCTCTGTTCCAAAGGTGGGACACACACAGAGTTATCTCTATGTTCAGCAACTTATTTAGTGAAGCTGACAATGTGCCTGCACAAATACAATTAATGATGTGAACAATCATGCCTCACTCCATTCTCACCTTGATATATGAGCACAAGGGGGTCTCACCTCTTCCTTTTTGCTTACACCCAATTTGGAAAAACACCTAACATTCCTAGACTTCTAGACATTCAAGAACACATTCATTCTACTAAGAATCATTAAAATAATTAAAAACAGACACATGCACAACTATGTTGTTTATGTCCTTTGTCAAGGACTCACCAGATTATCTCATATTAACTAAATTACAAAAAGGCATAGCTTTGATTGCTTTATTAGTTTTTAAACAGATTCCTTTTTCAAAAAGCTGTTATTTTTACAGCATGGGAAAACTAACTCCCTGTTTATATTCAAAATGTTAAAATACCATATTCAGATTATTTGTTAACCTTTACCACTAGTTTTTCCAATTTGATTTTTAATTCCTTGGAATTTATCTTAATTTTCCTTTTCTTTTTTTTAAATTTGAAAGTTTACAATGTTATTACTTTAATCAGAATATGCCAGAATATTTCATTTTTAACAGAAATCATAACATCTGCAACACCTAAATGTTATGTGCAAAGCCATTTAAATTAAATAAGTGAACTTAGCTCTAGCAAGGCAGTCCCAGAGAATAACTGCCTGAATAAAAGGCTACTACAATCAGTGGAAAGAGTCTCATGAACTGCAAAGGGGTATAGATTCAGACTTCCCTGCTTTATATATAGAAAGGTATAGACAGCAACTTAAATTCCTACCAAAGGGTAGAACACCTGCCAATGTGCCTGAAGCTTCGTCTGTATCATTTCTAGCAGGCAAACCATGCCAGTTTGTCCTTTGGGGTATGTTTAGAAGATTAAGAGAGCCATGGAGCACCTCCTGGACCTGGAATCAGAGGGCACAGAAGGAGTAGAGCAAGTTCCTCCTGCAGCACCAAGGCTGAATCTTCACTACACACCCGTGGGCTTTGGGTCTCCCTGGGGCTCGTGTGCTGCACCCTGTGGTCATAACAAACAAATCTGTGTGTGTGTGTTCGAGCCCAGAGCTTCAGAAACGCTGTGATAGTTGTGTTATATTACACAAATGGCAGAGAGGTTAAGAGACTGAGGGTCAGGGTTATCCACCTCAAAGGGTTCACGTGAGTGTGCAAGCATGGGGGGAGCAGTGTGGCAGGACAGAGTGTGGCAAAGCCGAAGCACTTCTGCCCATCTTGTCTTTTAGGGATGGTTCCCGGAGTGAACCTTTCCCAAACTGCATTCCAGTGCTATCTTGGAAAAAAAGCAGTCCCAAAAGGGGTCAGAGAGGAAGGCAGCTGTTAGGAATTATGGCAGACCAAAGGTCTTGCACTTGGTCTTGCTCCGCAGTCCTCTTTTGTTGGGCAGAATTGACAGACCCACAGCTAGACACTGACAGCAGTTAGTAGCTGCTTTTATCAATTCCAGCTGTGGGCCCTGCCAGTTCACTCCTCTTTCTTAAGAGCTGACAACAAGTGAGTCTAAAATACTGGGTTTTTTCTTAAAATCTCAAATGTGTTTAATTAAAAGTAAGATGTGGTTTTGTTGATTTAAATGTCCCGTTTTCCCACTCAGTCTGTAACTACTGAAGGTCAAACCCAACAGTTACGTTACTCCTTTGTGCTTGCTCACAACAAATCTCTTTGTTTCATCTGACACCGTTTTTTTTCTAAAACTGGAGTCTGAGAAAATTGAAAGTCTGTAAATTAGGAAACAAAATAATTATCAGTCTGTTTTCCAAGGCAATAATCCAAGTCCCACATGACTAATAATGAAGCACTTAGCACAGTAGACTGTTGAATCATTATCTCACAAAAATAATGCTCTAATGGTGCTATTTACTATACACATAAATTGCTACAGAAAAAAAGGTCTCCAAATGACTGGCATTTCATAAGTAATAATTCTGAGTTCAGAACTAAAATCCCTGGGTGTGATCTAAGGTTGGGGTTCTCAGCACTCCAAAACACAATAATGATCGCATCAAGTACTCTGAATCCCAAAGAAATTTATAATCATCACTTGGTTGAATCAAACATACACTGGCTTTTCATAGGTTTAAAGTTACATATATGATTAAGTTATTTTTTCATTCTGATCAGTAAGAAGGACCAAATTACCACAAAACCAAAACAGATGTCTTTTGTATTTACACTCATGTCATTTTAATGGGCTGGGCTTTTCAACGTGCTCTGCACAGTTATTTAGGAAGTTCATTTAATAATTAGCAGACTTGATAACTTCTGACTGTCAGAGAAAGACACTATAATACAGGAAGAGGAAGAGCTGGAGGATGGCTGCCTGTTTAATGTTCAGATAATTGAGAGTGTTGGACAGATGAGTATCTGCTTGATTTATCCCTTCTTTTGAAGTCTTTAAATAAATTATGTTAACACAGACCAGTTCTGACAGTTTAAAATATATTTCCTTTTAGAAAATATGAAACAATAATCTATTGTTCCAGTGCTGGAGTGCTAAATGAAACTAAGAGGTAATGAATTTGGAAAAGAAAATCTTGAGGTACAAACCTCCCAATAGCAGAAAATGTAACTGGGGTCTTTTTAAACTTTTATACATTGCTTGTCTTCTTTTTGCTTCTTACAGGGTTTTTCATATAGAAAAAGAAATAAAAATAAAATATTATGTTCTAGCCATGAAATCAATAGTCTGATTCACATTGTTTTCAGTGTGCTGGATTCCTCTAAGAGTTCCTTTTTAATCCCACACTCCTAATTTTCTACAAGTTGTGGACTACAAAAGACAGAAGACTACTCTCTTTTCTCTTGATTTCCAGTCAAAATGTAGTTGAGAAATGCCAAAACCAAGGAAAGTTCTATAAAGTTTTATTGACTTAGAAGACAAGTTAAAAAAAGGACATTTCGCCTTCGGCAAGGTTTTCACCTGACTTTTTGTTTTCTTTAGCTAAGCACACCAGATTCTCGTGTTCTGGCAGAATTTACAAACACTGTACTTTTCCATGACCACCTTCAAGCAGCTGCCACAGATCCTAGAGGACACTGTAATTCTCCCTGTTATTCAATCCTCCCGTGGAAGGCAACCATCTGTGAGACACACTCCTGGACACCTGCTGCCCCAGCCAGCTGTTCCCATTCTACGCTGCAGCTGCCACCTGTGACAGTAGCTAAAAGCCAAAACCACTCAAGCAGGAGGGAAATCGACTGGCAGGCTGCCAGAGACGGAGGGGTGCATTAAAACTCCAGCACAAAAGCTGCCATAAACCCACCTGTGTGTGAAACATCAAGTCACGAGGAGATAAACAGCGACTTTCAGCCAGCAGAAGGGCCCAAAGGGGCTCAGCAGGTTTCTTTCCCCTCAAGCAACTTCTGGGCTTTGCTAGAACCAGTTTAATAACTTGGCATTTAGAATAGAATCGTAGAATCATAGAATCAGCTGGGTTGGAAGGGATCTCTGAGATCATCAAGTCCAACCCTTGATCCAACCCCGCTGTGGTTGCTAGACCATGGCACTGATGCCACATCCAGTCTCATCTTAAAAACCTCCAGAGACGGAGAATCCACCATTTCCCTAGGTAGCCCATTCCAATGTCTGATAACCCTCTCTGTAAAGAATTTCTTCCTAGTGTCCAACCTAAACTTCCCCTGGCACAGCTTAAGACCATGCCCTCTTGTCTTACTGAGAGCTGCCTGGGAAAAGAGACCAGCCCCCACCTGGCTACAACCTCCTGTCAGGGAGTTGTAGAGGGTGAGGAGGTCTCCCTGAGCCTCCTCTCCTCCAAGCTGAACAATCCCAGCTCCCTCAGCCTCTCCTTAATAGCTCCAAGGCTTGGGAAAACTTGTTCTAGCCTTCTCCCCTCCAAGAGCTCTGGTGGGAAAAGACTAGAATCAGAGAGAATGTCTAGGGGACAGTTCTAGGGGAATATTGGGACAGTTCTCCATGTCCCATGGACATTAGGAACTCCTGAAATAAAACTGAAATGGGATTTAAGTGGTACACGTGTCCTGTGCTGGCACTGTGTGTGCATGGGCAATTTTTAGACTCCTTGGGAAGGGGAGTGCATTTAGAAGAACCAAAGAGGAGCTGAAACACTGATGGATGCAGATGATCTGAATTCCTCAAGAATTTAGAGGAGGGGAAGTCACACATGATAAGAAAAAAAAAGAACAAATCTGCAGCAGATACAAGCAAAGAACAGACTGAAAGTATCCTGATTTACAACAGATGTGTCCCAAGAATGAATATTCTCTCTGTTCTGTCCACCTTTGACAATTACTGTCCCATAAATTTTAAATAAAATCTTCAAACAAACTTGATGGAAAGAAGTTAACAATTTATTACCCAACATTAATACTAAAAAGATGATGAGCTGATACATCATTGTTGGGTAGCTGATTATCTCTGGTCTATCAGAGAAATTAAGTCAATTTTCAATAACTGACACACTATTCTAAATAATATTTGCCACTAAAAAAAGTTAGTGTCACCATCATTTCTGGTAACTAGTTTCTAGATTTACAATAGTGTTGTAAAACATGGAAGTTAAAATCAGTTGACTTTTCCCCTGTGGCTCTGAAATCACATCACCAGTTTTCTGGTTTTCCAAGTTTTATTTTGGGAGGTACAGTGTACACAATGTTGCATTATTTAATAGTAGAATGGTAATCACAATTAAAAATAAATATAAACTTGTTCCTAAAGTTTGTTTTTGCCAGTCCTTGCTTCATAATCCCTAATTTGGTAACGAAACAGAACACAACATTTGAGAATAAAATATAAACTAATCCCATTTCTTAAAAGAAGTTGTGTGAGTGTGCATGCACATGTGTTCCTCACATTATTAATTCACTGAACTTCTTTTAAAAGTATCTTTAGAGGTAAGCAGAAGAAAACCTCTGTTTTCCCTTAGTTCTTTTATAAGGACTGAAATTCAATTTGTGAAGGAAAGCCTTTATTAATTATTTAAGGATTTATTAATAAAACCCATGAAGTTACTGTTAAATTTTGTAAGTGAATTTATAACTTGGGAAACTGCCTTTTAAATAGTGGAACAAGAATATGAATAATTGCATAAATTGGAACGTTAGGTAGAAAATTTACTGCTGAAGAACATGGTGGAGAAGAGTAATCAAGAAAATAAAAGTGTATATTGTGATGAGCACAAGTAGCAAAATTTTAAGAGATTTGAAAAGAACACCTAATAAAAGATGTACTCAGCATGAACAGGCCTACTACCATTTGAAAGGCAGAAAATACAGTGAACCTTGAGAAATAATCTACTTTATGTAGGTATCATTATGCTACATATTAAGCTATGGATAAAATAAATATATTTTGCCACAAAAAACTGCACTGTGTCAGATAACAATATATATTTTTCAGGATGGAATATCTGCTATATATTATCCAATATTATAATATTAGAGAGCTTGAGCAAAATTTGGGGAAAAACAGGGATCTACACAGGTCTACACTGCAAAGAGGAAGAAGACCATAGTCAGTCATTTTTCTTCTGAGAAGAAGAGAGGCACAGGCAAACCAATGATGTTCCCCTGTCCCCTGAACCCTGGACTAATTTCTAATTGCACAGGAAAACTACCAACTCTTGGGGCATATTTGAGAACTCCAGACTGGACATTTTATATCCAGTATGACTAAGTTTAATATTAGCAGAAATCATCTTGGGCATATTTCAGGCACTGCCAGAAAAATACCTTGTTAAATGTGGTTCCACTTAATCTGACAGATATGCTCATTAGGCACATTATTGTTATCCTACTCATTTCAGTAAAACAAACACATTTATAATTCTGTTTTATCCCCACTAACACTTCCAGAAACCGTGCAGGTATGAAAGTATGATATATGCTCCTCCTGACCCCACACTTCATCAACCCAATGATTACATTTAAAATTGCTGTCTCTCCTTTGCAGGGAGGAAAGCTTTTGCTTTAAGGGTTCTGAACCAGTTGAACTGTAAATGAAATCTCAGTTCATCCATCATTGCTAATGATGGAAAAAAAAGAAAACACACAAGAATTTAATTTTCAGATCACAGGGCAGATGTTTAGATGTCAGAAAGCCACATTCTTATTCAGAGAGTCTTGAGGTAACAGCACAGCAAAGAGAATAACCACCTCATGCAATAATACAATTAGAGGGCTCCTTATATTGTATCAGAATAGGAACTACTGGGAACTCTACCATCACAAGTCAGATTCAGATGCAAAGAGGTACAAGAGATACTTAGACATAAATGAGAATTCTGACAACTTCAGGAGATGTCAGAGCAGCGTCCTTTGTAAGTAAGCCAATACTGCTTAGAGCACAAATTTTAAGGAAGACTATTTTGGTTCAAACCAAAAAATGCAGAAAAATACCAGTGAACAGAACCTCCCCCTCTCCCTCCCACCTGGAGGCAGGATGAAGACAGATATAAGTAGGTCTTTCATACAATTCACCCATGCTCAGTACTAAAAGTGGAATAAAAAAGGAGCAAAAACCTAGGATTTCTGTCAATTTTAAACCAAAAGAGAGTTTTTCAGAATCATAGATAAATTTCACTGTGACAGAAAACTACTATGGTAGCACTGGCAAATGATCTTACCAGTAAAGTTGATGGGCTACTTGGATGCTCTGAAGAGAATGATTCAGCAGGAGTTTCACCAGAGGGCTTTCAAGACTCCACTCAAACTTGAGTACCTTAACAGATAAATTGATATTAAGAATCAATTTTATGCTGGCTTTTGTTTCTTTATAACAAAAATAATCAGAAAGGACCCAGTGCTTAGCCTGAATGAAGCAATCAGACACATAGAGTTTGCTCTAGCAATGGAATGGGCAAAGAAACTTCAGGACACAAGAATCTGCCACAACCTGTAAGACAGGCAGATACCATCCTGATTCTGGCTGTGTTGACATGTATGCAAATATGCAGCTTTTCTTCCCCCACTTCAAACTAGCAATGCTATATTTAATCTTTTATCCAATTATCTGGTTTGTAAAATAAACTTATTTGTGAAACAGAAGCTGTGGAAGGTGAAAGGTCATGTTAGTGTGTGAATGCTGTAAAGCTGTGAAGGTTCCACTGCTTCACAGTAAATATATTCATATATGCATACACAGATATCTATTTAAATATACACACACCACAAACACGCAAAACACCCCCTGAAAAACTCTGCAATGTGTAATAGTAAGTCATCCAAGTGCACAGTGTTACAAAATAAGGGAATAAAGCTTTCAAGAGTTCTTGCTCAGTTGCAACACAGGACCTACTCAATCATCAAGTGCTTTGGAAGCAGTGAGGCCATAACTTGCAAAACATTAATTTCTAGTGAAATACAACTTACACCTCTAAAGAGACAATTCTACACCCAAATGTCCAGGTTACTCTGTGTTGACAATGATTTTCCTGCTGTATATATGGTATTAAGAAAACTGCAATTTGTGGTAACACCACTTGCTTCCTTATAGGGGACTCCTGGTGGCCTAGTGGTTAGCATGTGGGACTCTCACCGCTGCGACCCAGGTTCGATTCCAGGTCCCCCGGGCAGATGGAGGTCGTTAGCCCTGTGAGGCCATCCATCTATGAGAAGGTCACTCTAAACAAACCTACGTCCTGAGGCCCTCACTGCCATTGTCCAAGCTTGCTTGGCCCTGGCAGATGAACCTTAGGATTAAAGGGTGGGCTCAGTTCAGCGCAGGCTGTGTCTCACCTAAAAAATCCATTGCGCAGGCTGGAAAGGTAAAAGACCTTTCCCCAAATCTTCGTTCGCGAAGACTGGCCATTATTATTATTACTTGCTTCCTTGAGTGCAATGAATCCCTACCACCTGCTTTGGGGGCCACAGCATAATTTCTCTTGTTCAGATGCATTTTTTCATTTCTTATTTTTCTTTTTTTTTTTAATTTTCATTGTCACTGGAAAATACCTTCATGCAGTATATAGAAAAGCTCAATCAGCATGCCAAAAGAAGTGGAAAACAGTCTATACCTCAGCCCTGTTTTTAATTCAATAATTGCATCAGGTGACCAGCATTTCTTATTTACTCTTCTTACAATGTCTCAACCCACCCAAAAGAATCAAAAGCATTTAATGAAGTTATTGATCAGGACAGACCACTTCCTTGGCTATCAATTTCCTCCTTACCTGAACCAGCTGTGGGAGGTATTCTAACAACTCATCATTTGACATATTTTCTATTTGTTGGACCGCTGTTCTGCGAATATCTTGATCTGGAAAACTAGAGCAAAATAAAGAGGTATCATTAAGAGCTACCGATCCACTGCAACTCTCCTGAGCTCTCGCTGTTACAAAATGTAAGAAAAAATGGTTTTCTCTCAAAATTGAACGGGAAAAAAATCAATTAATTTGCTTTATTGTAGCGAGAGTCAAGAAACACACCACAGACAATTTAATTGGATTGACTGTTACAGTGTCATACAGGGGAAAAACACCCAACCTGATCTTCAAATACCATTTTTAATTTGAGCTACCATGTATTGTAATTTCCTGAAATATGAAGTAAATTAGAGATCTCTTGCTGCTCTTACTTACCTGAAATAGGAAATTTCTGTGCCATGGGAACTTTCAACTTTAAGACTTCTTTTGTTCTGAGCAACAACAGAAAAGCTTGAGATTTCCCATACTAAAAGGATTCATTTCAGATAATTTGTTCTAATATCAGCTCATCTGGATTGTATCATAAAAAAATCAAAAATACTTTTTAAACAGAAGTAATTTTGAAACTGAAAACATGGGTTGGTTTTTTTAGTTTTAGTTTTTTTAATGCAAAATTTAGTAAAAAACCAACATCTTTCCTCAGAAAGGCTCCAAGTCAGTGAAACAGATATTTTTGATGGGAAAATATTTGAGTTTTCAGCATAAGCTGTATTCTCAACCAATTCTGGTTGAAACCAGAGTGGTTGTAGGCTAGTATAGATTTTGTGATGGAGTGCTCTGACTGTAAAAAGGAAATAAGAGGATAACATAGTACAGCAGCAGGGGTAACACAGAGAAAGAAGGCTGGATAATATAATTGGTAAAAATATTTTTCTTTAAAAGAGAATGAAATTTTGATGCAATCTGACTGATTGAAACCGACTCCCAAGAGGACATTTTCTCTCTTTTTAGAGAAAAAAATCAAAAGGTTTACAGTATCTCTTTTAACATTTGAAAGCCAAAACGTAATATTTCAAGGAGTTCTTTTGAAAATATAAAAAATAATTGCTACCTTTTCACATTTTGCAATTGTGACACTAATCATTGAAGGTTGGACCCGATGATCGCGGAGGTCTTTTCCAACCTTAATGATTCCATGATTCCATACACGGGGAATTTCAGGTACACAGAAGTTGCCTGGATTGCTTCAAATTTAGCAGGTTTGCTACTGTTTTGCTTTTACAAGGAAAAGAACAGATTTGTTCTTCTGTGTGTGTCTTCTATGCGATGTCACCCTTATCTGTGTATCAGTACTTGCATGTTGTCCATTGCCATCCCACGAATCTTTTCTGTCTTCTCCCGAAGCAAACTGGAATTGTTCACAGAGACTTTCCAGTTACCAGAGCTGCAAGAAGGATCATCTCTGCCTAAGGGGCAAAAATGTCTTCAAACAGCACCCCAGTCAATTGGATAATGTTCAGAAGAGCTGCTGGGCTTTGATCCAGTTCTCTTGAGGGCAAGCACCTGCCCCACAGAAAGCAGCAAAACCCTCCTTTCTGAACTGATATGGCTGGTAGGGTCTTTGGAAAATCTCTGATTTGGCAGTCTAGGCACACATAAAAACGATGACTAAAGGACATGGGTTATCTCGACAATTCACCCCGAGGAAAGTCCTCTGAAATCAGAACCATCATGTCTGGCAGAAGATGTCACAGGCCAACAGCATTACTGCATCAGGAGCTCAGCACAAAACCAGACTGCTCTCTTCCCACCTTCCCATCCAGCACCTTTTGCCAACAATATACCCGACAGAAATGAAAATCAGAAGTGAAACAGAGAAGACAACACCGTATTTGCAGCAATGACTGCTCATTGCTATCAAGATAAAAAGAGAAGAAATTGTAAAGCTGAGTGTTCAGCAATATAATGGCACCTGCTGCTCGAATCTTGAGCTTTTGAGTTCAATAAAACAAGCTGAAGCAAAACAGTATGTATGCTTTGATCAGTGAATTAACCACAGGCCATCAAATAAAATTGTGGATATTTTGATTAAAAAAATCAAAAAACAAACAGTGAACAGCTGGACTTACTTGAAAGGCCTGGTTTTCTGGGCTGCAACCAGCTGCCACCTGTAGAACTTTCAACCCCTCTTTTAACAATGCAGCTCAAGTCAGGTTTTATTATTTTGTTTGTATGTTATGGGACATACTTGATGATGTTTCTAATACACTTTATAATTCTTTGTATAATGCTGAGAGGGCCTTGATGGGGAGAGGAGGAATACATTACAAATAAATTATCATGATAGGCCCAAATTAGCATCTTCTGCAAGGCTTATTTTCTTTTTATTTATTTATTTTAGGCAACCTATTAGGAATGAGAAGTTGTTACTTTAATATTCACATTGCTATTTAGAAAAAAACATATTTGAAGGAGATCTATATATTAAAAGAAAAAATCTCTTTCATATCATCCTATTTTCTAATTATGCAATTGCTCCAAAGGGTGATGTGCCAAGCATGTGCACACAATATGGAAATTAGTCTTTCCCTTTCCCTTCTCTCCTAGTTCAACAGGTTACTGAACAGTGAAATACACTTTACAGAGGCACCAAGTCAAGCAGAAAAATGTTATTAGTTACAGCTTGTCCTTACTAGCAGCCAAGATCTAAATATATATGCAATGCTATGATGAGGGAAACTCTTATTTTTTCCAGATAAACAAAGAATAACAGAATTATTTTAATCCAAAACTTTCCAGAAAATTCAACAGCTAACATTTGATTTACTTAGAATTAATTTGCTGCAAGTCAAAACTGAGGGTCTAACTAAGTTACCCGAAGTAGTACAGGGAGATGTGATTAGGATAATGATGAGTTCAAAGCATGGGCATTGTGGTGAAACATCTGCAGGGCAGTTTGCTTCAGGAAACATGGCTCTTGTCACTCTTCCTGAATAAGATTTCGGTAATTTGTTAGTCCTGGTTACTAAAATATTTCCTTCAGCTTGTAAATCTCCAGGTCAGCCTGAGGCTTAGTTGAATCTTTTTAACAGAATGGGCAGTTAGCACATTTTTTTAACTACCTGGCAATCTGTTGAGCCCTGGATCTAATAGCCATTGCTCTCCTGAATTTCAGTGTTGTTCAGGGCCACAGGTACAACAGGTAACAACAGGTACAATTTAATTTGTATTTAAATACTGTACAGAGGTACAATATTTAATTCTATTTGTTTTACTCCTTACATTCGTATTTGAGCAAAAATTTAACATCCTCAGAAATATTAGAATTATGGAAAACTCTTTTGAACTCCACTAGTATTACATGGTGCTTATGCTATTCATGCTTACATACATCAGTTTATTTGCTAAAGCCAGTAATAGGTTGTGATCTAGAAGCAGATCTGAGTAAAAAAATCTACCCTTCAAATGCCTGGAAACTATGCCATCTTGTAGGCTGGTAATTAATTAGGGCTGGAAGGTTTTTTTTTCCAGTGAATAATCTTGCAAACATTTGAGTTGCATCAAATCTGATTTTAATAATCCATAAATTGCTCTTGATTAGAGGATACAATTAATTGATTTTTTTGGCTCTGTGACTCAGTGCAAGAGAAATCCCTTCAGGCTTCACAGAAAGAGCTTCATAGTTTGGATATTAGAGGACAGCTGATTTCCAGGGCTCCCTACAAAGAATATGCAATTATTTAAACCTACTGAAAACTCTGAAAGCAGAGAAGTGAGACAACTTTATGACAACAAATTCAGTATTCCAATCTTTAAGGGTACATGCCCAAGAAAGAGGAGCTCGTCTGCAGCACAGCTTGTCAACATCAGATCAGTTTTGCAAAGGATTTGAACCACAGATTGTCAGATTCCTGACATGTGGCCTCTGACAATGGCCTCAGAGAAGTAGGACATTTGGGGACTCATCTTCTATAGCTGTTTTATGTTTTTCACTAGAACATCTGAGAATTTAGCTAGAAAAACAAATTAAATTAATTTAAATTAATTTTCATCCAGTTTTAGGTTTCCATTTACTTCTAGTTGTTTTGTTGTTTTTTTCTCTACAAACGACTTTTGGTGAATAAATACTTCAGTGAACAGAACTACGGATCCCCCATTTATTTGCCTTGCTGCATTGTAACATCTTGTAGCTTTCTTCTTCTGAGAGAACAAACTTTATTTGTTCTCTCTTCAGGTAATGCATGTTCCACCACAGAGATTTTGACTTCTTGCAAGTTTGTTCCAGGCTTACACAATCAAAGACTCTTCTGAATAACAAACAATATGTAAATTACTGGTTTTGAGTTTAGTCCTTATTAATAGGTCACACCACGCAGGATTCCAAATTTCCCCTTCACAGCTCCTCTCACACCTTGGATTCTCCATAAATTGTGAAACTCTTTTACTCTGATATTTAACCTCAACACCCTTTTTGCTGTTTTGTTCTTCCCTCCCTGCATGATGCCAATGATTGACAGCCACCCATTCTTTAACTTCTAAGTAGCTGTAGATTATTAGGTTTCCCTCAAGACTTTAAGGCTCTTTTTGTAAAAGATGAATTTTGAGCTGGATAAGCATAGATTACAACTTGCTTTAGAAGTAAGGACAACTTTCAGTGTTTCATTCTTTTCATATAGACAGCCAGTCGGGAGCTATTTGTCTAGCTGTACCTTTCAGCTAAATCAGATCCAAACAGAAAGCTAAGCACTGCTGAGGCATCCTGTGGATTTGTGAAATTCTCTGGAGATTTTAGCATCTGCCAGTGGTGAGTTGACTGTAAATGAGAAATAGATGTGCATTTCATTTTTAACAGTTTTATTATCCTAATTTTTCTGTGCTGTTTCGAATAACCCTATGCTGAAATATATTTGTCAGGTCAACAGAACTGTACAATTCACTACATTTTCTAGCATGTTAGGATCTCTGTAGAGAACAGTATGGCCTTTCACAGGCCTCCTTTTAAGCTGGAGGCTTCTAATATGCCACATATTTCTGCAATTCCCTTCATCTGCAATTCTCTTCGCATTTTAAGTTCTGTTGCATTTTCAAAAAAGAAGGACTTCAGTCCAGTGAAATGCATGTTATTAAGTCTGGCAGAAACAAGGAAAGCAGAGCTAGCAAACCTACTGGAATGAAGATACCAACTGAAAACAAAAACCCCTCTAAATAGTAAAGGGTATCATGTCCCTGATGGGTGCAACTGGGCCAGGAGAGAAAATATGGAAGAACTGTTTAAAAGAATAGATAAGTTTTGTGAGGCAGTTTAAGTATTTAAAAAGTAATTAGACAGGAAGAGAGAACAAACTACTAGAATAATGATTTGGTTTCAGCTTACAGACAACATTAGCAGGACTTTCTGTTGGTGTTCTTTTTCATTCCTTTGAGGGCTTCTAAACACAACAGTGAGTGAGTGTATAAGGACTAGAAAACGGTAAGAACTAAAAGAATGTGCAGAAAGATAAAAAATACCATCAGTTAAAAGGACACTATATTTTCATAATTTTCTGTTGAAAAAGAGTCACATATTCACTCTTCATTGCAAGGAGTCCCATGAACCCTCCCCATCCCCACACATTGCAAAGGTCATGGTCATATTCACCAGCAATTGCTTTGGCTGATTGATTGGCAGATAGATCTGTTGAATTTACCCACAGAAAATATACTTTAAATGATGCTTACATAGATTTTTCTACAGGAAATTCTGACTAAAACAACTAAGTTTAGGATGTCATGGAGACCATATGGTAAACCATATCCTAGGAGAGAACAAGAGTAGGAAGAAAGTAACAAAAGCAGTTTTTCATTTGAAACCTGTATGATCTAGAAGGTTCTTCCCACCTCAGAGACAAACTTTGTTCTCTGCTACATTAAAACTAAAGACTAAACCATGGAAAATGTGATTATTTACAGATTTAGCCTCATGACAGAATTGCACATTTATGCACAGAAAGCATGCCATATCCTAGAGTTGTCTATTATTTGTCCTGTTGTAGTTTTTGGCTCTAGTACCTTCATATGTATTGCCAAGAAAGCTAAAAATGGTTAAAGGAAGTGGGAAAAAAAAAAGAATTCATCACATTCTGATGCCTAAATTAAAGAGTTGTCTGTTCCTACCAGTGCATACAGCCCCATCTAAGTTATCACTAAATTTCATGTATATTAAGCATAAGCACTTTTCAAGCTTTATCAGTAGCGTGTTCTGTACATCAAAGTATGAAATTAACAGTAGAGTGTTACTTTGTTCTTATCTTATTTCTTTGCATAAGCCCATGTTTGCTCTCCATAGTTGATATATAACTACAGCCAAGTAACTAGTAAGATGAATATGGGCAAGATCTGCTCTACTTCTGTCTGGTTTACAAATACTCTGTTGGGCACTCCATTGTGAACTCTAAGGGAACGTTTTAAATTCTGCCTTTATTAAAGCAATGACAACTTGATTCAACAATTTTAAATCAATTTGGCTTGCAAAGGTGTAAGAACAAAATCTGTCTTCAAGCTATCACATTTTATTATTATTACTGGTTAGATATCTTAAGCTCTGAAACTCAATAGCTACTCTGCTATGGAAAGTGAAAAGCAACAATAATACTGTGAAAGTAAAAGGCTGAGTGATTCTATAACCCAAAGCATCTTCTCTGGTCAAGGAGAGGTAGGTGGAGTCATATCTTCCCCTACTCTGCCTGCTCCATACAAGGGATTAAATAAGGAAGTCCTTTTGACACCACTGATTTGTCACATCGTTTTAAAGGAACGTCCTTTCCTGTGCAATTGCCCTGAGAGAGTTAGAATCTAGCAGGAAGTTTCTAGGAAAATGTTTAATCCTACCAGGGAGGTTATGTCTTCACCTCCACAATCTACACCAAAAAGTTATCTCTTCAAAATTGCTGCAGCCATTCACAATGCTGGAAAACAACACACTTTCTTCTTTGGTGGCTTTTTCCTCATTCTAGTTCAATTTTCCTGATTCCTAGCCATGATACCTCACAGGGCTGCAAGTGCACTCTAGGTGTGCCAGTAAAAAAAAAAAAAAAAGGTTGAAGAAAACATTCTGGTTTTTTTGGTTAACAAATATGTCTGGACTTTCATTTCCGGTAGTTTGAACAGCAAGATAACCAGATAAAAAATTGCAAGTATGGTGGTTCTATACATACACAAAACAATCGCCCAGTAGCAACACACACAACATAAATGATGGCATTTCTAACACTGCCTTTACTTTCTTTCTGTCATCAAGAAAATTCTCTGAATAAATGAGTGGTGTTATTTCCCTGGCTAGTGTGCCATGCAATGCAGATACAGTCATAGAAAGCTCTAACTCCACTAAGGCTTGGCTTTTTACCAAACTCAATAAGTGAAGTCAACGGCAAAATGCACAGGGCACCAATAAGCTGTTCTGAGTAGGAGGGACCAGCTCTGTACCTTCTGCCTAAGGGATAATTTTATATTTCAGGCAACGGCTTATAATCATCCTTCCCTGAAATTAGAGGTAAAAGTAAGAGTGTAAAATCTTATTCTACACTTCCCCCTCCCATCCTCTCCATCCCATCTTTATTGATTAAAGGAACACTCATTGTTTTTTAAATTGTTTTTTTAAGTGTTGGCTTCTGGGGCTTTAAAAATCAATGCACTTGCTCCAAGTACTGGATGCAACATTGCTACTGAATTTATCTGTGAAATGTACCATGATTATGTTTTCAATTTATGAAAGTTTTTCCTTTCCACTGCATAAATGAGTATGTTATCATTTGGCTGCCTTGAGAGGCGCCTGCAAAGTGGAAGAGCATAAGCAAGAGAGACATGCTCACAGAACATGAAACATCTATTAAATTGTACATTTATCTGTGTAGTGAGCAAAATAATTTAGAAGTTTCAGAAAGTTGCAAAGAGCTTTCTAGCTCAGATGCCTGATAATGGGGCTTGTTCTGATGGGCTGTGATACCTCTCTCTAAGCTCTGTGATGTTGTCTTCTAACCCAGGCAATGAGGAAGTGCCTCCAATGATTTTCATTTCTTTATCCTTGCAAACGTGAGCTTGAGCTTAATCATGAGGTCAGATGCTGCTTTTTTGCTGAGAAGAAGGATAATTTAGAGCCCCCAGCCCAATGCTTGTAGAAGGGACTAGTGATTTTAAGTACCCTCTCTAAACTCTACTAAACTATATAAAGAGTAAGCACATGCCCACAGGAGAAATTCAGGTACTCTTTAAGACACTGCAAACTGAAGTTCTAAAAAAGAAAGCATCCAGAATTTGGAGTGATTGGGAACTCTTGGGTTTTTTTATGGTAGTGACAAATGTGGTAAATTGCAGTGCCTAGAAATGATACAACATAAAGCTGAATTTCATATTTCCTTGCTACAGGATGTACTGAAAGCTGAATATTTATGTGGAATCAATTTTTATTTGGAAAATAATCACAGAAAGAAACATGCAAGAGGGCTTTGAAACCAAAAAATTCTGACTCAGGAAGTCTCTGAGCTGCAGATTATTGGAAGTTGGGAGAGTAGCTCAGTTCAGCCCATTCTTATTCTCTTCCCTGGGTAACTGTTGTTGGTCACCATTGGAGACAGGATGCACTACACAGACTTTTGGGCTGATTTAGTGCAGTTGCTCATGTTAGCAGTACATGTAGACAAAGATCAGCCCTAATATGTTTTACTTACCCATGGTTTGACAGTGACGGTAACACAAGTCCTTAAAATAGGCATGAATATACAAAAAGCATTCATTTTATATTCTGCTCATGTTTAATATGAACTTGGATCTTTCAGCTGTGTCTCAGTAATCACAAGAAATCAGAGAGCTGTTTTGTACATGATAGAAGTGAGGAACTGAGTTGATGAATTGTCAGTGCCAAACATAATACAGGATAGAGTTGAATGAAGGTTCAAAATCAGCTCAGTTAAAGAGCCCAGATCCAAAGTCACTGAAGGTAATGGTGAAGGGAAGCTGGACTCTATCCAGTGCTACTGTACTTTTCAAAATTACAGAAATCTGAGAAAAAGAGAACTGAGAGAAGAAGCCTCAGAAACCCATTTATATGAAAAGTACTCCCCTCCTTCAACCCACTCTATCAATTTGCATATACATGTCTCTCAGCTGTTAAATCGTGCAACCTAGATGTCTCTAAAACTACACATCTCTAAGGAAACGCAACCTCTCTGTTTCTGAAGGTTAGCTTCCCAGTTGTTCATGCACCTACAAAATATTGTGGATATGAGAACAGATTTTTTTTTTTTTAAAGAGGATTTGTTCCGTGACCCAGAACTTCTTTCTGTGGTGTTACCATGAAGAGAAAAAACTGGATTGATATTATCTTCTGTGAGAAGGAAACTAAAGGGATAAGCAATCTAAGATCCTGATCAGGAGAGAAGTATTTTTCTTTGGCATGACTGCAGGTGCCAGCCACTCCCAACAGTGGCACCAAGAGAGACAGAGTGATGACATTTTCCCATCTTTTCATGCCAGCAATATTTGAGGTAGCCAGAATGAACAATGCATCCAATGCATCCGCTACACACTGAGGAGCTCAGTGACAGACTGAGTCATATTCAATACCCTGAGAAGCTCCTGACAGGACTGATATTCTGCACCACACCCTGGTGTGTGGTGCAGGGCTGGTGCAGAGCTGCATCTTCAAAGAACAATCAAGCTCTTCATTTGCAGAAATGCCACCCATACACAAAACCAAAATTAGACAAAAGATCTGATCTGAAAACCTGGCATGCTCAGACCAAAAAAAAAAAAATCTCAAAATCTCTTGCTACTCTGGGGTGTGGAAGACAACACACTCTCCATACACTCCTTTCTACATGGATCTTTTATAAATTAGAAACAGATCCTAATAATTTAATAATGGTAAATAAGGTAACAATACTACGTTCCAGAACGTGATCTTTCAGGATCTTTGCTTCCATCTTTGAATGATCTTTCATTCCCACTATGCGTAAAAAAGACACGTATGCAAACATGTGAAACTGCTAATAGTTCAGAAATAAAACAGGGATACAAGGATTCTGAGGAAATTGCATCAAGAGGGAAATAACAGTCAATAATCAGTTTTAGAATATTAAATAACTATTTTTAATACTGTGGAGGTAAGTGTATAAAGTAATTTCTCAAGTAAAGCTTTAGGTGAGGTTTGTTTTTTTTCTAAAGGTACAGCCTGAAACTGAGATAGCAAAGCTGGTGCAGCCTGTGCTTACCCAACACAAGCAAGGGCTTGATAAACCAAATTTGTTCAAGGATTTTATCTGCATGTTTAATGTTTTCACAGGTAGGTCACTTAATGCAAAATACCTCCCAAGTTTTTGGAGGAAATGGTAACTGCTGACACAGATTCTGTCCCCTGACATCTGCTATTACATCATGGGTAGGACTATCTCCAGCATCAAGAAAGTCTCCTGACAAACAAACAGCTCCCAGTGTAAGAAGCGGGGGTGGAACATAAGGCACCGCAACAGAATTTATTCAGAGTGTGGGTAACTGACTTTAAAGTTTCATCCAACCTAGTTCAGAAAGATAGGTTACACGTGGGACTCTATGTATTTACATAGATTATTGTCAGTCCTCCTTATCTGCCATTAGTCACTTCATGTCTGTACAGCAGTTTGAAGATATGGAGTGCTATGTAAGTGCTAAGTATGTGACTGATCACCTGTTACCAGAAACTGAGTCTGTTATAGAGACTGAAATACTCGTTTCATTATCCTGAGAAACAGAAAACCATCTCAGCCAAGAAGACAGGGTGACACGTTCAACTCAAGGTCATCACAAGAGTTGCAAGTCTATTTTCACTTTGACACAGAGAAGGAGCCGAAAGCACAGTCAGTGAACCACAGCATGACACTGCGCTGAGCAAACTGACGCGCTGAATTAATCACCTTGTGATCACTCTGTTTATTGTCATTTTCCTACCTGGTTAATTTTCCCTTACCTGAAAGTCAGGAGTCCAAGTGCCTCTAAAGGGTTAGAAAACCTCCAGCTCCTCAACATGGCATACATTTCTGACACAGTCGTTCTATCCCAGCTCGGTGCACTGCCCAGCACCAGAGGAAGGGAACAGTTTTGATTAGTGCAGTGGTAACGATAAAACCATAAGATTCTTCTCTGTTGCTCTGAGAGTCTGGAAAAGAAGATTAGAAATTCAGTTTGAAATCAAAACCACCTGGAGCTTTGTGTAGCAACAAACTTTATTGTGCAGAGGGGCCAAGTCACACAGTACACTGCTTTTCAGCTAAGTACGTGTTTTCCTTGGGGTAGGATATCATTTTCTGCAGACCAGCTTTTATAAGAAAAGTGATACTTATACTCTGGATCTGTCAGCCTTAGGTCACATAAAAATGAAGCGTCAAAAGACTTACACATATGATTATTTCACATCCCAAGCACTCTCAATTTTCTTCTCCGCTGTCTCTGTTGTTGGTGTTGTTTTTTGTTTTTACTGTTGTTGGTGTGAGGTTTTGTTTTGTTTATTTGTTTGTTTGTTTTTTCCACTAAGAAGGTATAGTTATCACCAGATAAATTATTGTTACATCCATCTGCTATATATTGCGTCTAACTACTGTAGACACACAACACTGCTAGTCATTGCTTTCATTTCTGCCCTTGCTGTGACTGTTTAAAGCAGGTGTGTCTATTTTTAATGTATCTGCATTTGAAATAGGGCTTAAGCACATCCATGTACATACACAAGAATATGAGCATGTGCACATGCACACACACAGAGTGTGATTATCCCTAGCACTAGTGTAATCATCCCTAGGTATGAGTTTGGAAAAGGGAAGAAAAGCTCCCAGCAACTTCTGTATCTGTCCACAAAGCCTAGCATGCCATGCTTTGCTGCACTCACAAAAAAGGATGCAATATACCAAATTCCTCAAAGAGATACTAGATATCTAAAGGACATATTGATAAAATGATCAGTCACCACACCATATTTCACCACAGTGAGAAATGACACAGAAGAATTTCTGCTTTATACGCTCTGATTTGTCAACAATTCGGATGTCTTTGCCTCATGCATATTAAATCCCAGGTTTTGACACACCAGAAAACAGAAAAATAAATTCCCCTTGAGAGACAAGCCCAGACAATCTCGTTAATTTGATATCAGAGCCTTCAAAAGCAAGCTCTGAAAGTGGAAACCAATGTCCAGTTCATATAAATCATTACCAAAATCAAGAACATCATTTTTCTTAGTCATATTTGACCAGATTGGTAATCTGTCTACTTAATAACATAACATAATTGTGACTTTAAACAGACACAGATATTTCAGAAGGTGTGAGAAATCTTGTAGAAGGCAGTAAGTAAATACTTTGTTTCCAGTCAAGTATTTAATTATCCAGATATGTGAACAGAGCTCAAAAATTCAAGTGTTTACATTCTTTCCAACTTCGTCTTCCTTCTATTTGCAGTATTTTGGGACATTCTTAGCCAAAAAAAATATCTTAGCCTCACTCTAACAGTCAAGATTGTGTCTTTCACAACTCATAGCAATGAGTTCCTTCGGCTCTGTATGCACTAGAGAACTTTTCTCCTTTGCCATTTTGAATTGCCAAGCATTTAGGAACAGAGAGCAGCAGCACAAGGATGGGCATGTTTTTTACTGTAACAAGAGTGAATGTTAATTTCTTTCCTTTAGGAAAATAAGCTTATAGATGTATGCAGAGATGAACCTAACTATGATACAAATTCTGTTGTGACTTTAAGTTATCATTTCAGGAAAAGTATAATTTCAGTAATCACTTCAAGAAACAGCTTCAGAATTCACAGCTTGTCTACAGTGACAATAGATAAATGCCTTTGTGAGTGTGTGAAGGCACACACAGAAAAAGATAAAAGCAGGCCTAAGATTTCATTGCCTCTCTTGATTATCTTATGCATTTGGATGGTATTCTGCAGGGCAGTTCAGCTAAAGGACCTCTTTTACATGTTAACTTTAAGCAGAGGTTTAAGCTTTCAAACAGCATTCTCCAAACTGATGTTCAGATTAAAGCAGCTAAAGCTTCTACTGAGCTTGCAAAGGGAGATAAGAAATCAATCCTTGTATCATGTTTTCTAAACAACAGGTTTCTCCCTCTGACTTTACTCCAGAGGCAATGTCATTTTCTCTTTCCATGCTTTAAAGATCAGAGACGAAATTAAAGGTTGGGTGCGGTAGGGGTTTTTTAGGTTCTGATTTAAGCTTCTTAATTGTAACAAAAGTTAACATATACATGTAATAGGACATTTAAAATAGGTGGTAAAAGTATTTTGCATACACAGCAGCTGAAGATTGTTATGCTAATAAGGACATTTCTTTGGCTCAACGGGGATAAGATGCTAATAAACCCTCTTTGTTGATAAAAATGCAGTTTATGTTTTTTTTAGGTAGAGTTGTATCTAAATATCTTTCCATATAAGATCTAGATTAAACTATATACCCTTCTGCTTAACACAAATAAACCCCAAAAAACCTAAATAATTCAGTAATTTTCAGTTTAAGTTTTCATTAATCCCTTTAGCTAAATGAAGAGAACAGCTTTAGTGACAGCTTTGTTAGCTGGTATTAATTGTTACCTGTTTTGGGGAGGGGGATTTGGCAAAAAATGAGTTTAAATGCACGTGAGATTCTTTTGTTGTTCATGTTCAGTACTAAAGCAGAATTAGACAAAAGGCAAAAAGAAGAAGGAGCAGCAAACCTAGAAAATGCAAATTTCTGTCCCCTGGCACTGATTTTCACTTGGAAGTTTCTCTGCCATGGACAGCCTAGAAAGTGTGCACCATTACCAGTTTTTTAGCCCTCTTCCACTATTCATCCAACTGGAAGCAGCCTTTCTAATCATGATTCACAGCAAAAGCACTCTTGTGACCACTCGTAGGCAAACTAGATTCTTACCAGGAAAGTGGCAAAAAAGGGAAAAGGAAAAGGGAAGCTGAAAGAGAGGAAAAAGGTAAAAGGAAAATGATAAAATAAAGATGGTAGAAATCAGATTGTCATCTTCCTAGCTCCAAACCAGTCTCTGATCCCTACCCTGGAACACACGCTTCACACTGGGATACTGGGCTGTATGAGGTTGGAAGAGCAGTCTTCACCTCAGATGGCTAGTCTTCCAGGATTTGTATTTCAAACACAGTAATCCTAAAAGGAATCAGAGGCTCACATCTGAAATGTTTTCAGAACTCAGCCAAAGCAGATGTCAGTAACTAACGAATTCCCCTCTTGGCACTCTCTCGCCTGGTTTGGTGATGACACCAAAGATCACACAGTGTAGGGCTGTGAGGAGCACAAGAGCCACATGGTGAAGCTCATTGCCTTCAGTCCCACTGAACATCTTCATTAATCAACATCCAAGAGATATTGGCCATGGGGACCAGTGATCTGAGCTATCTAACAGAGACAGAGGAGTCTGAGATTCAGCTACTGGGAAGACTGTAGGTCTGGACCAGCTACTGGAGAATACCTTGTCCATGTAACACGAAGAGGCCCAAGCATCAGCAACCAAATCAGAGTGTGGTTGTGAACCTTGGAGGATCATATGTCTGAGTGTCAGTAGCTGGGGAGAACAGTAAAATCTGGGGTCAGCTCCTGAATAGACTGTGTAAGCCCAACTACTGGAACAATCAATATTTTTTATGCTATATATATATATATATATATAAAGAAATATGCATGTGTACGTATTCCACCAGCAGACTTGTAACCTGATCGGGCAGAGAAGAGGAACAGAATCAGGCTGTGCTGTCTGTTTTGTGGCACTGATCCCTGTTTGGGCGGTAAGGTACAGCTTTTTCACTCTGTTGATTATTGATATTATCAGGAATATATGATCCACCTCTGTAATGGTTGAACCTGGGGACACATTCCCACAGCAGCCTTGCATTCGTAGCACAACTGGATTCAACACCCTGTAACAAAGACAAACATGCAGCTGCCTGTTTTTAACCACTGTTTCTTCCTTTTCTATCATTGGGCTAAGAACATTTTCTGTCCATTCACATATTCCCTCCGCTTCTAGTAGAATGAACAGAAGGATCCTGACAGCCTGAGAAAGGTTTCTTGTGTCTTCTGACCACAGAAACCCGTGTATCTCAAAATCATATTTAAGGCTAAAAATCTGCCTAGATTCCTCTCTTTTTCTTGACATATGGAAAAAAGGAAGGAATAGGTCGTTAGATATCACAGCCATAATGTGTTTGGATACTGATATGTTACAAATTGTTTAAAGAAAGTCACATAAAGGAGGAAAGTAAACAAAAACTGCAGGCTGACAGATTCCCCTTGATCACTAAGTACTAAAAAATGTAATTGTTTCATTCAAAGCCCTTCACCTTCATGATTCAATTGGTAGATTAGCTTTGCCTATAAGACAGGATAACAGAAAACAAGAGAGAGTGGAAAAACACAGGACTACCATTCTCTTTCCTCCAAGAATCTGTTACTGAACTTATCAAAGCTTTAACTCCAAAATGGTGACTTTCAGTGGTCTCTTCCTTTCATATTCCCATAAAAGGATGTTATAGAGTCTACCCTTGCCTGTTCTTTGTTATACCTATTGAATGAACTTGTTATCCATGAATTTGTGTATGGTCTTCATGAATGTGATGACATTGTCTGCTTTCACAGCTTTGTGACAGTAGATTTTAAAAGCTCACCACTGACTGACTTAAAAAGTATTTTCTTCCCATTGGCAATTGATTTCCTACCTAGTTTCACTAAATATCCCTAGTTCAAATATTGTAGGAATTGATGAGTCATTCACCTTGTCTATCATCATCACGATTATATAAAAATTAATCATGCACATACACATACCTTCTAGTCTTTTCTCCAAACTACCGAGTCCCAACCTTTTTAGCTTCTCTTGGTCAAACAGCTGCTTAATCCCTTTAATGATTTTAGTTGCCCTTGTCTGTACATTTTCCACATCTACTGTGTCTTTCTTGAGTTGTGGAGACAAGAACTATGCAGCATATTCAAAATACAGCACAGGGTTTTAGACAGCAGTGAAATGGCACACGCTGGTTCCTTCTTTACCCTTCCTGATGATGCCCAATATTTTAATAGCACTTTCAGGTGTTGCTGTACATTGCATTCACGAGTTCAGGGAAATATCAGAAGTAATGTCAAGATGTACTTCCTGCATTCTATTTGCCAGTTCTGAGTTCAATGTCATGTAAACACGCTTAGCTATTTTTTCCTTAAATATACCCCCTTAAATTTATCCATACTGAAGCTCATTGGCCATGTTTTTCACCAATTTTGTAAAGTCCTTCTGGATCTTTCCTCCACAGCACAGTGACAATCTGGCAGAGTTTAGTACCATCTGCAAACCTAGAGATTTCCCTGCCCACTTCTTTCACCCTGTCATCAATGAAGATACTGAATAAAACTGGTCCCAACCCTGAGCACTGGAAGACCCTGCTAGTGATTCCTCCATTCCGAAAATCCTATTTTAAACATCCTATCTTTGCCTTTAACCAGTTTTCTTCTAAACCCATGGCAAAATAATTTCTTTCACATGCTGTTTTTTGAACAAATGTCTTATGTTCACCAAATCCCCAATACCCATGAACTCACTGACAACCTCCTAGGACAGCAACACTTTGATGAGGCAGGATTTCTATTCACAGAAACCACACTGGTTCTTTCCTGACAAATTACTTCATACTTAGCTAAATTCTTAATGATCTTATCCCTTCTTACTGATCTCACCATTTCACCATGAATAGAGATCAGATGCACTGGCTTGAAGTTCCCAAAATCACTCTGGAACATATTTTGCAGCTGGAAATTTTGCTGGCACCTTGTCAGTGCTGTGGCACCATGGCTACTCACAATAAAATACTGACATCCCATTCACATTTCAAAATAAAATTAAAAACTCAAATCACAGATCCCATGGTTAATAAAAATAATTTTTTATTTCATCCTGTCTTCTTAGAAGCTGAGGTAAACATCAAATACAACAGTAAATTTGTCTCTTTTTAAAAAAAGGAATTGATTTTAAAAACCCCAAGCCATCAACATAGAAATCAGAACAGAAAAGTCTTCTTAAAAGATACATCGTATCACACTGAGAGGGCTAAATTGACTCTAGGTTATTTAGTTATTGTACAATTAATGCACCTTTTGACCTTTGATGGAGGATTAATTCACACAATTAACTGTCATTAGCAAAATGGCTCTCTGTAAGCACCAAATTCCCCTCTGATTATACCCAAAATTAATTTGATGCAGTACATAATCCTAATTGGTAGTATAACATGCATATAGCTGAGCATACTAATCTGCCTCAGTATATACAGTGTGTTTTGTTTCACTTTGTCTTTATCCACCTTCTGTGAAAGTTAAATTTTACATACTTCTTTCCTTGCTTATAACTTGAAACAGATTTTTCAAATGCCATTTAACTACTATATCTGAAGTCTGAATGTATAATAACTGAGAGAGGCTGATTTCCATTGAACTCAAAGGTGTTCTTGCTGATACTGATATAGATGTACTGCATCACCTGAAAATCTTATTTTTTGAACCAAAAATTAGTTTCCCGCTTCAAAGACGTGAAAAGATATAGTAACAGAAAGGGAAAAACAATCCTTTTCTAAACTGGTAAAATACACAGCCACCTCCAGGGGCCTATTAGGCTTTGCTGTGATATATTCTCTTATTTAGAGGTGTTAGTTCTCACATCAGTCAAGCTTGGCTCCTCCAGAGGAAAATTTTGTTTTTAAAGAATTGGATACACCTAATTGTGATCGATAGGATAAGTACAGCAAGCCAAGAATGAGCAGGGCTACCTAGGTACAACTTACAGCAAGAGAGAATGTATCTGAGAAAGCCTTGCAATGTGCTTCAGGCACTCTTGGGTTGGCTCTTCAAGATCACCTCTTCTTTCTTCAGGTTCAGGTTTAATGAACTCCAGATTAGTTTCTGGAAAGTCAATCTTTATTAAAAGAAAAAAAAGAAAGATGAGAAAAAAGACAGAAGTGATTTTAGCAGTATGTATTGTCTGATACAACCATCAATAAATGTTATCTTGGATTTGTGTGGTAAGTGTACAAAATAGGACAGAAAAAAAGAAAGGATAATTATTCGGGGATGCTCACTGCATGTAACACGTTACTTAAATGTTTTGGTGAGAAATTCAGTCTGCAGAAATCAGTGGAAGCTAACTTTCCTGAGAGAATTTCATCCACTGTATTTCAATTTTATTAGAACTGCACAGACACAAACCTGAAGCAACCTTTTCCTTTTCTCCTCCTTTTCTGGTTTTTAATTGGATGGTTTTTAAGTGGAAAATTTTCACTAATGTAGATTTGGGTGTGGTTTGGGTTTTTTTTGTTTTGTTTTGGGCTTTTTTGTTTGGTTGGTTTTTTGTTTGGTTGGTTTTGGTTTTCGTTCAGTTTTTTTGTTTGTTTGGATTTGGTGGGGTTTTTTTTGTTTTGTTTTGTTTTTGTGATTCTATTATCACTTCTGGATGTTCAATTTCATATATATTGTAGAACATCAACCAATTTTTCATTCTTTACATTTACATGTGGCATCAGAAATTTAGGATAATGTTTTTTAAGATACAGAGAAAGTAAACATTCAACCAAAATTACAATGCTTGAAGTACTTGATAATTTGAGTACATACTTGTCTGAAAACTCAGGTTGTTTCTCAAATATCGGCTCAATTTGCATCCTTTTTTGGTTTATTAATGCTCACCACAATCTCTTATCTAGATCTACTTTTTAATATATGTATTTAACATGCAACACTCTTTTAAAGGTTAAAAAAGTTATTCCCTACAAAACAGTCACATCAGAAAACCAGATCATCTTTAAGGTCCCTTCCAACCCAAGCTATTCATTCAATGAAAATCTATCTTTATGACATTTCCAGCATGTTCCCAAATGGTGATACTGCCACATGCATGGGAATAACTGAAAATGAGAGATCCTGTTCCATTTCTTTCAATAGAGAGAGATTATAAATTAATAGCCATTTACTGTCTCAACATCCCTTTATTATTAATAGGGGGAGCTATTTTAAGGCATGGTCTTTGACTGAACTCCTCAGACTAGAAAATTCCCATTTGCCTGTCTGTTAAAACTAGGCTATTTTTAGGCCAGGCTTTTTTATCTGTGTTATCTGCTTTTACATGTCATTTGCTAATAGATATTCAGCTTTTCAATACAGAAAACAATTACCTTTGTCCTTTAAGTATCCAGTTGCTAACTTAACCTGGAAAGGTGGTAAAACTATCATGCAGACTTAATGTATTTTCAATACTGGGAGCACCATTCTGCCCAGAACGAGTGAGTACTTTGACCAGGGCAATGATTGTCCCCCTGTACTTGGCACTGGTGAGGTCGCACCTCAAACCCTATTTTCAATTCTGGGCCCCTCAGTACAAAAAAGACATTGAGGTACTGGAGTGTGTCCAGAGAAGGCCAATGGAGCTGGTGAAGTACCTAAAGACTAAATCATATGAGGAGAGGCTGAGGGAGCTGGGGGTGTTCAGTCTGGAGAAGAGGAGGCTCAGGGGAGACCTTATAACTCTCTACAACTACCTGAAAGGAGTTTGTAGCCAGGTTGGGGTCAGCCTCTGGTCCCAGGCAACCAGCGACAGGACAAGGACATAGCCTTAAGCTGCACCTGGGGAGGTGGACATCAGGAGGAGTTTCTTTATGGGAAGTGTTGTCAGGCATTGGAATGGGCTGCCCACGGAGGTGGTGGAGTCACCAGTCACCATCCCAGAGGTGTTCAAGAAGTGGCTGGATATGGCACTTAGTGCTATGATTTGGTTGACAAAGGTGGTGATCAGTCAAAGGTTGGACTCAATCCTGGAGTTTTTTTCCAACTTCAATGATTCTGTGATTCTGTGCTCAGCACGTAGTCATCGAGGAGAGCTACACTAATACCTATTAACAACTGCTTGCAGCCACTTTCCTTTATGCTACTCAGTCTTATTGTAAGCTGTATGTTACACTCACAATGGCGTATAACTCAATAGCATTGGGACAAAAGCTCAGGTTTGACAAGGCAGCTGTAAGTCAGGTACCAAGTCCTTTATTTGTGTCAGAAGTATTTTGGGAACCAAAACATTCAGGTAGTGACTCACTAATTTGTGTCAAAAGTATTTTTGGAACCGAAATGATAACAACAAAAATTACCCTACAAAAACCTTCTCTAGCCCTCAAAGGTGGTTATTTGGTATGGAAAGCATTGGACATATTTGCCACTGCACAGAATTACAGACTGTCACCCTGAAGATTAACACTCTGTGTGGCCTTGAAAAGCTGCCTTCTTGCACTTTGTTAGAAAACAACTCTTTGCTTTGCTTTCTGGCTTTCTTACCTGCAGTGTGACTGAGGTTGGTGTGTCGGTGCTGCAGATGCCCGGGGTGATCATTGTTGTGGGTGTGCTGCACAGCCTCATGCTGAGCAGCACAGTGCCGTGAACCAGCCGCCTGCAATAAACACAGAGAGAAACCGGCCAACAGGTTTTACTGAAATTACATCAAAGAACGTGGAACTGGAGAGCTTAAAAGACAAGCAAAAGGAGAACAAACCTTTTCTCTCTATGTGACTAGTACAAATCTGGCCTCGATCAGTAGAGGTTGCATTCTGGTGGTCTCACTGCTATCTGTGCATTTGCAGGGTTCATGACACAAATCACATTCCCAAGACATTCTAAGCCAGCTCTGCACTTTACCACTGACTTCTTATGTGACAGGCATTGCCCTTTAAGCTAGATGCAAAATAAGAATAATACTATATCTATGTAATTTCTATCTCAAGATTTAATTTTGAGGACAAATATGTTAGAGACTGTGAAGTGTCAACACAGTGTAAAAAGTGGAGGGCAGCATACATTTATTCCACAAAAAGAAGAAACTCATGGTAATCTACTGCAACCATGAAGGATCCTTGCTGATTTTATGTGTAGATGGCAGGGAGGAGGGAGTATGATATCAGAGTCTCCAAAGAACTGAAAGAAATTTGAGTGGGATAGTTTGTACCACATATACCACTTATGGTTTTTAGACAGATGAAAGATTACGGTCTGAAGTACCAGTCTGAGCACTACACATACAAGAAAACCTTATCAGCAAAACAGGCATGCATGTGGCCTGCAGATAAGAAAACTAGCACAATTTGGCATGTCAGCACAACTCAGTCTACAGAACTTGAATAAAATCAGAAAGTTTGGGTGAAAACTCTAAGCATAACCAATCGACTCAAATTAAGAATGCAGTACCTGAATAAAGAAAGATATAGTACCTGGATTTAACCTTTCATTTCACAGAAACACCGAGTACGCTGAGTTAGAAGGGATCCACAAGGATCATTGAGTCCAACTCCCGGTCCTGCACAGGACCATCCCCAAGAGTCACACCATGTGCCTGAGAGTGTTGTCCAAACATTTCTTGAACTCTGTCAGGCTTGGTGCTGTGACCACTTCTCTGGGGAGCCTGTTCCAGTGCCCGACCACCCTCTGGGTGAAAAACCTTTTTCTAACATCCAACCTAAACCTCCCCTGGCACAACTTCAGACCATTCCCTCAGGTCCTGTCACTGGTCACCACAGAGAAGAGATCAGTGCCTGCCCCTCCTCTTCCTCTCATGACAAAGTTGTAACTGAAATGAGGTCTCCCCTCAGTCTCCTCTTCTCCAGGCTGAACAGACCAAGTGCCCTCGGCCACTCCTCGTATGGCTTCCCCTCAAGGCCCTTCATCATCTTTGTAGCCCTCCTTTGGATGCTCTCTAAGAGCTTAATATCTTTCTTATATTCTGGTGACCAAAACTGCCATAATATTCGAGGTGAGGCTGGACCTATTTGTCCATATCTTAATGACTGGTGAGGTCAGAAATTTGATTATGTTTAGCATCTCTACTTTTACTGACAAATAATTTTTATTAATATCTTTTCAAACACTGCTCAGTCAAAAAAACTGAGAGATGCACTAGATATCCTTCTGCCCATTGCAGCAGAAAGAGCCAATCAGATAAGCGAGGTTTAAATGCCCAGCTTTCATCTAAGAGGAGAACATTAGAGGTACAAGAGAATCCAGATGGACTATTTGATCCTAGCATGAGTTTGCAATGTTGCTGTATGAAAGTACCTCTTGAATTGCAAACTGAAATAAATTGTTTAAAGTCACCTGAGGAAAGTCTAAGAAACTCCCACAAAGTCATTGTTATAGTCAACATAAATTAGTATAAACATAATTCAGGACTAATTTTTCTTTTTCACCTCTCAAGTTGTTCATGTTGTTGGTGCAAACATTTTATTTTATTGTGAGAGCACAGCTCAGGAGGATTAAAGACAACCATTTTCTGAAGTTTCTTTTGCAGCTGTAGGTACATTTTCAGGGGAATGGAGGCAGAAAGAGCTGTGATGTGAACAAGAGAGCACTTGAGGGAAAGCAGCAGTTGTGTTATATGAAGTCTTTCTCATTTAGGCAATTGATGTGAATGTGGAAATTATCAACAGTGATTCAAAGTTGTTTTCCTGTGATGTGTACTCAGATGACCTTTAATAAATGAGTGGCATCTCTTCAACCATTCCTTTGTTGACAAAGATTTACATCATCATGTGAACTAATTGGCACTTTTGTTAGAAGGGAGAGGAGTAGCTTAGAACAAATGAACATGAAAACTAAATTATCCTTCTGAGCTCTCATTACTGCTAATCACTTTCATATTGTGCTCTAAAACTATGGGGGCCTTTAAAGAAGAATCCACACAGTGGGTTTTTTTCCTGGGGAATCCTGTGTAGACAAATACAAGAAGTAGCACAGACCTCAGAGGTACTGTAGATGTGTTTATTTGAGACATTTCCTGAGCTCATTATTTTAACTCATTTACACCCAGCACTAATGTGGCTAAAGACCATTCAGGAAGATAAGGAAGAATCATCAGATGGGCTTCTCAGGGTCCTCAACTGGAGAAACAGCAAGTAAAGCAACATGCCTTTGCTGGACTGAGAAGATTTCACAGGTTAAAGCAGATTACAGGACTGTCAGTAAAACCAAAGATGTTAAGTCACTTCCACAGCGTGGAAATAACATCTCCTGAGAAAAAATGAGTTTTACGAGACACGTTAATGGCTTGTATATAAAGTAGCCTGATTTATACAGTTAGAAATAAGTGAGCAACTTACGTATCTTCCAACAGTAAGTCACTCTTTGGACTAAAGCTAGACTGTAAACACACAGGAGGCATTTTTTAAAAGATCACATCAGCTGGGAATTAGGGTGTATGTTTCTAAAGCACAGCTTTCCCTAGCAATCTCTTGGGCACTGTACACACTGCACAGTCAATATTCTTCCATTACTATTTTTAGAAAAAGAAGCAGGAGAGCGTGCAGCATCCATTCTGAAAAGGAAGGAACTATCATCATGAGCATGATAACCTTTATTGAATGGACAGATTCCTCTCTCTGCCACCTGGTTGTGCTGATGACAGGCAGGTCACTCCTATTCTGCCTGCCAAGTCTTCTCATCTGTAAGGTGAGGCTGGTGACAACGGCCTTCTAAAGACTGTGTAATGATCACAGCCACAGACAATGGCTTTATGCAACAACTTCAGCATCAAGCACCTCAGAAGGCAAATAATCAAGCTACTACCATTTATTTTTTTATATGCTCCTGCATAACCAGGGCAGATGAAAAGCCCTGGAATTACACAGGTCCTCAGCTCCTGTTTATTACCAGAGATAAAAAAACTTCCCATCTTATCACAGAAGAGGACACTATTATTAAAAGGCAGCTCAAGGTATCCTAACTTAACAAAGTCAACTTGTACCATGAAGTCACATGGCAGCCTTCCCTCACCATGCCCTGCAAAAGAAAAGTTTTGTTGCCTGCTCTGTTTTGATTTGGAAATACCAGTTCAAAATAAATTGTGGTGTTGGAGTCAGTGAAGTCAGAGCAGTGGGCACTGTGGGGGACATTGCAACTCCAAAATTGCCCCAAGTGATGGATTGTTAATCAGCTCTGGATCACTAAACTATTCAGCCCAAGAGACAAACACAGTTTCTGATGTGAAGGAAGGGAAAGTTGACACACAGCCTTCCAAACACTTTTTGAACTGCCTCTTGTGTCTAGTAAGACTTCTTGTTACAGAAACACCATCAAGGGCTCTATTGGCAATGATTTAGGGCTACTATCTGACTGAAGTCAGCTACTTGACAAGGCTGAGAAATGCAGATATGGAGGCTCACCTACTGGACAAGTTATCAGCTGCACTCATTATTACTGTGTTCATTCCCAAATGTATAGAACATTAGAGTTACTTGTTAGGCTGCATATACCAGGAAAATTAGGACTAAGTACTGTGTAAAAATAACGTAATTATCCCCAAACCTGACATTAGAAGTCTCAGAAATTCAGAGTTGAGGTTAAATCCAAAGCTCCTAAAATATAAAACTCCCCATAGCTTATGACCCAAGCAGTCTTAATTCTGCATTGGAATGACACTGTGAAATAACTACTTTATTACAATTACAAACACTGCAGAGCTCTAGAGAATTCAAAATAGAGATATAATTTTCAACTGCAAAGTAATGCTAAGTATCCTATAGACATTTGTAAGGGCCATAACTTCCATCCCCACAGTTTCCAGTTTGAATAACTTCCCTAAATTTGTAGGTGATCAAATACAAAATTATCAGATTATTTCAGACTTTTAAAACAAATTTGCAGTTACATTCCTGATTACTTCCATAATTTTGCCCCAAAAATGTAAAGTTTAAGTTTACAAGCAATAACTTTCAGGTAAATAACTTCATTTAGGTAACCATTGGAGAATATTTGCAAGAAGTCATTTTTGGAAAGAGTGAAACTATTTGTACAGAGACATCAAAAGTTGATAGCAATAATCCCAACATGTTTGGTAAAGACTTTATATCCAGCAGCCACTTATGTGATAAATCTGCACACTGCAAGAAAATTGACAGAATTAGAGTTCAGGAAGTAATTAAAATTAGGCAAATTTGAAATTTACTAATCATCTGTTCACTGACAAGTGAACAGACAACAAACCTAAAATAGGCCAAATGCTTGAGAAAATTTTTAGGTATTGTGTGGTTTCAAAATGGGCTAGGTATGAAGAGATTGTAATAAAAAATAAAAATAATATACTTTAAATAAAGATCTAGATTTTGCTTCTTTATAAATGTATATATATTGCTCATACACTTTGCTTAGTATTTTTTTAGAGGAGAACTGGAGTGCTAAAATCTCAGAAAATAACTACAGCCCTTTAATCTGGCAAGAGACTTTGACATGATCTTGCCCAACAGCATGAGAATCTTCACACTTCTTGAAACAGATGAATGGAATTTGTATACTTTATATGTTAAAATATGTTCATGTTTTCTTAATCTTCAGTTCAAACTGAACATGAAGAATTAAAATATGAAGGACAGAAGTGACCATACAATGACAATAATCACTTTGGAAGAGAAAACAGGTATAAAATTTACAGAGACTATTAAATCCAGAATCTTTAAAAGAAAGTGCTCTTTTGCCCTAAGTCACCAGCAGATCAAGATTCTTAAGTAATATCTGGCAATAACAGAAAACTGGTCCTTTTCCCCTTCTCTCTTCAACATAAACCACAGTGAGCTTGATTGAATTCCTGTGTTTTTAATCAAAAGATATAACAGGACAGACATTAGGAACTCTATTTTTAAAATGTTTGACATTTATTGTACTTCTCCAATATTTAACAAAACAATCTGGCTTTTTTTCTAATTTTTATTTTTAAACAAGCATCTGAATAGAGAAAGAGGGGTCACACTGTCCTTATCTTCACTGACCCTGAGAAGAATGACCCTGAGAAGGGACCAACTGAGACAAGGATTTGAACAAGAATGTTTGATGACCCAGGTAAATACCTCAGGGCTGCTGGCTTCTTCAAAGAGCTTACTTCTGTCCTTTCCCCAGTAAATTAAATCCTGGACATGAGAATGCTAAGACTTTCATAGAACTCATATTCACCTCTGAGAAACGTTCTCTTTTGAGAAAGTGGTATTTTCCAAGCTAGAAATGTTTTGTCAAAGATTTTCTGGTCAGATTTCTTTAATCTCTTTATGTACGTTTACAGAGTTTGTTATTTAGAGACCCTAATACAATAATCTTTGCAGTAATACAAGGTGTTCTTGACATATTAGCATGACACTACAGGTACAAATCTTTTCTTGGTACATACTTTCAAGTTTGGAAGTACTTTTTTGAAATAAGTCTTGCAGTTTAGTTGCATTCCAGCAGCAAGGGGACTTTCAGGGAAATTCTTATTTTTAAACCACTCAGTCTATCAATTGAAACCATGGTGAAAGAATAATTCTGTGGAGCTGTGGTTGGCTAAAAGAGGAAAAAGCATTTAGGCTTCTTTGTGTTAGAAATTACTATAATTGCAAATGACATAGCTACCAGATTAGGGGGTGTTGAACATGCTATTCCTAAATCATTCCTCCCCAGCAACTCACCCTTCATTTCTGCTTTGAGGGGTCATTGCAGCAATGATCTCTACAATTACATAGCAAACGCAGGGAAAGTAGCCCTCTATCCCCTTCATTGTGCTGATTGTGTGTACCAGGAAAGAATGGAGCCATTTTTCAGTAAAATCTTTGAAACTGTCTGGGTGATTTGGAGGTCTCCCCAGTGAAAATCAACACGCTTGCTTTGATGGCATACATTAAAAAAAAAATCACAGGTTACCGAGGGCTTTCAGAACTTCCAAAAATCATTACTTTTGGACTCAAATGCTGAAAAATAAGAAAATCTCTAGAACAACACATGTCTTCAAGAAGAGGATCCCCACATAGGCACCTTTGGAGGTAAATGGAATAGGTGCCCCCCCGTTATCATGCCTAATGCTCTGCTTCTGAATCAACCTACTCAGCACATATCAGCTTGCTGGGGATAAGGACAACAACTCTTCATCTCAATTTAGATTCTCAGCCAAAATATTCCCTCTCTATTTCACCCTAAACACCAGGATGGTAGAAATACTCAAATATATTGCATGTTTTGTTTAAAAAGACATACACAGTCAAAGAATGAGTGATGTGCTCTTCTTGAAGCTAACTATGAAAAGTAATTGAATAAATTGCCCAAACAATCCTTGGAGCAGAGATTCATGTTTCTTTCCTTCCTTCAAGCCAAGTGCTCTAATCACTAAGTCAGAAAAGAGCAGAGTAACTGAATTTTCTCTAAAAACATGGAAAAAGCCTCTAGCCCAGTCCAACCTATTTTCTAAGCCTCTCAAGCTTCAAAGTTCGGTGAAACACAAGGTCTTTCAAACGTGGCAAATTCATACACGCAATCTGATATTTTATTTGTTTTATTTTGCTTTAAGTGGTGATTGCCATGACAGAGAAGTAGATCAAGATGTCTCAGTATAAGGAAAGAGCTATACCTTACAGATGGATGCTAATGAAGGAACTTGTATGTGTTGGACATACCCATCTATTGCTCAGAGGATATGCAGGGCTACAGGCTACCAAATAAAAATTTTAGTATCGTTGTAAAGACTTGATCTAAATTCAGATGTCACAGTGTTACTAAAATATATTTAGAACACTGCAGAAAATTTACCTTAGTTTCTATACATCACTACAGAGAAGTTCAAAGCTACAAGTACCTTTAAAGTATTGTTACATTGTGTACTGTGTAGAAAGAAGAGGTTAAAAAAAAAGGAGAAAGCTTCTAAAGTGGTGTGGAGAGGGAAAGGTGCTCATTGTGGTCAGCACTAACTGTCCCGATTTAAGCAGAATGAATGGGTGTGAGAACAGAAAAAAAACACCAACCATTGTGAACAAGAAGCTGGGCTGAAAAGAATTTTGCAAAGCTACAGGAAAGGGTTCAGCAAGGCCTTTCAACATGCCTACAGAACTTTATCGTAAGTGTTAAACAGTCACCTAAGCCGAGTTCAAAAACAATGTATGGCAAAGAAAGAAAAGCTTATGGATGGGGCTCTTACTGGGACATCGAAAGCAGTTTACTGTGACTGTCTCAGTCTTATTACTGCAATGTCCTGAAATGAGTATTTCTGTCTTTTTATATTGCTCCCAAGTTGAGTGCGATACTTTTCAAGAATGTTCTTAAGCTGTCATAAAAGACTGAACTTACTTTTTTGGATACAATGGGGAGCACGTCCAAGCAAGCACTTCTGTATTTTTAGAGGCACTGTTTACTCCCAGTAGTTTTATTGTCAGCATAGTTTCCCTCGGAAGAGCCTTTATTCGTAAAGGAAAGTTGATTCTAAATAAAAAAAAAATCAGAAAAGAGAAAAATAAAAGTTAAAAGAAATTGAGCACTGTTACCACAAGTGAGTTCTCTCTACATTTTTCTAGATACCCTAACACATACATTAAATTATAAATTACAGGAGTCACACTGAAGGAAAATGCAACTGACAGATCCCTTCAATACATTGATGAATATTTTCACCCATTAACTTGAGTCCCAGTACTTGAGAAGAGGTAGATAAAAACTCATTCACTTCAGTGGTAACCACCAGAGCTGACAAAGGTAGGAAAAGCTTAGTTAAACTTTGCTTTAAAAATTACCTTATTAATGAAAGGTTATTTCAGAATAAACAAACCCCTAGGGGTGAATTGTAAAGCAATAGTTAGTTATTTGCTGTTGTGTGTCTTTAGAGGAAAACACCACTTAAAAAAATAAATGTTGCTTCTGAGTAGACTATGATAATAAGTCTCTTGTTCAGATGTGCTTTAGTGGTGTGATATTTCCCAACAAGAAATTTACAGACAGATTTTGTCTTAACAGCAATTCACATTTTTTAGTGAAAAAAACCCAGTTTTATCAATATTCATCTCCACTTTGTATTGACCATTAGCAAACTTAGCTGGTCATTCCATTTTTTATATAGTTTATAAAAATTGATTTAAATTCATAACTTAGAATAATTCTAATAAATCAGATACTTTCATGCTGTATGGATAAATCATGCGTGGAATTACCCAGACATTTGCAAGTTTGTATTTTCTTTTTCCTGAGAAGATTGTATATGGTGGACAGTGCATTTCTAGCTTTTTTTCATGTATATTCAGTGCAAGCTTAAATTTCTCAAGTGGAGAGGAAAATTAATTACACTGTTTCTGGATAAACAAAATCAATATAAGGAGCTAGAGGCTAAAAGAATTATTCCACATTGACAACATAATCATTAAGAAAACAAAAGATCTGCATAATGGAGATTAAAAAAACAAACTACAAGATAAATTTAAATAACATACACTGGCAGAGCAATGCAACTCTCAGCATTTTGTCAAAGGTATAGTCATACTTAAATAGCAAGCAGAAGTAGAAACTGTATTTTAAAAGTATAGTAGCCTGAAAAATATACGACTTATGGGTACCAGAAATGATACATGGTAACAGTATAAGGTAAAATTAGCATAAGATTTTGCTCCTATCTGTCAAATTGCTTCCAAATCTGTCAGATTTCTATTAAATTTGAGAAAGTTTTCTTGAATGCACTGAGGAGCCACTGAAAGAAAGTAGATGGTTTTCAGCTGAAATTCTGAAGTACTCCACATTAGCATTAGTGTCAAAATTTCAGATGATCAACCCTAAACATTTGGAAATTATGCAAATTTGCATACCTCTTTCTCTTTGAATAACAAAGCAAGACAGCCATTTCCCACTCCTGATTAACAGGAATGGAATTGAGAAGCAATTCTCAACTGTCGTCCCACGTGTCCCTGTTCATAGCTTTCAATTTTGCTTTCCCTGTCTCATGCCCTCTTCCTTACTCATAGTTAGAAGTAATTATTGGGAAACAACTGTTTCACATGCTAGAGATGGCTTGTTCAGCCTCTTTCACTGACAGGCCAACAACACTGCCCTTGTAACGCAAAAATGTTTGACAAAGAGTTGCACTTTAAAGCATCACCCATGCTGTGAAGAGACAAAAAAAAAAAGTAAATCAAGACATGCATTTTATGATACAGACAATTGTTAATGCTCCTAGTGAACCTGGGGTAGTGAAAAAACCCTCACAATTTGAAGAAAGCAGATGATTGCCAGAGTTTCCCCAGGACACATTATACAGCATGACTTCCAACAGGAAAAGAACCTGCAAACTATGGCAAGTTACACATCCCAAGAGGTAAAGTATGAGCCAAAGAGGACCAACATTTCCCTTCCAGTGACATGTGATACACAAGGTAGGGGAATATCTGTATTACTTTTAGAACTTTGATTAATACATATCTTAACTTACCCAGTTGTCTCATCCTTTCTGACTGTATAAGGCTGAGTCATACAGATGACTAAGAAGAAGAAAGAGGAAATGGAACACTGGCCAGATATAAGACACCCTGTGGGTGAACAATTTCAACAGTAGTTGAGAAGAACAAAGCAGCTGCTCACTGAGAAGGTGCTATTCACAGATATTAGATAAAGTTATACAGCTTAATTCAAAGCCAAGGGCCTAATATCATGAAAATACTCAACACAGAAGAGCTCTGGGGCAACCCAGGCTGTGCCCTGAGAGAGTGTAAACAAAACAGACAAGCCAAAAAAAACATGGAGAAGAGGGAAACCCAGTGCCAAGAAAGTATCTGAGGTGATGAATGATGGGCTTAATGTTAATTCCATACCTCATGTCTGTAGGTTTAACATAAATTACGGAGGATGGAAAAGGTGGAATAAGTATATTGAGAGCAACCAGCTAAGAGAAAAGAAAGAAGATAACATAAGAGATCTCAGTCAATGGAAAATGAAACTGGTGAGAAAATAAGAGGGCAACTTTTGGACTTTACACATCATGTGCTAAATGGTATCAGCCTGTTCAAACTCTGCACCATGGAGACAATACAACTTTTCAAAGACAATCCACAAGTTCTAAAGCAAAATCATACTCTTAAAAAAGTACAAACAGAAGAAACACTGAACAAGGCAACCTCTGTACATAGCAAATGATTCCCATCGTTCCCAAGAACATTTTGGGAAGGACTGAATATGGTAACGGACTTTAACAGAAGCTTATGTTTACACATAAAAACCTATCAACTTAAAGTTCAGGTGCTAACTGGTTGAAGCACTTGAAAACAGAAACTAAATACATGAAAATCAGTAAATAAAGTGAGCTTTGTCTTTGGTAGAAGCTCCCTGCCTAGATTCCTAATCACCCAAACCCTACTCTCCATATTTTTTCTCCTTTGTTCAAATCAATCTTAATCTCAGATCAAGACTCATTTTGAATTAGCTAGTTTTCTTTCTTGGCCTGATTCCTAGCTATATAGAAAATATCTGACTTCCTAATGTAATAGAAGCTCTTCCTGATGACCTTTTACCACATACATTTTCAACAGCTGTTATCAAAGGAAAACAGTATATAGGTTAGAATCAAAGTAGCAAGAAACTTCACAATAAAACATTGTCTCCTCTGTAAACATATTTATTTTTATGCAAACATATTCCCTTCTGTTTCAAAAAAGGTGATATTACAGCCAAAAGATAACCAAGAGTGAACACAGCTTGGTTAGAGTTTTGAGTGACCCAGACTTCCTATCACTGTATGACATGGAAAATCAATTTCAGTAATACCTAATTCATTAAAATACTCTACTTCTTTAACCAATTTCAGCTTGAATTCTTGCAAAAAAGTATTAATTAGTATTTCCATACATCTATTTATTTTAGGAAAGAAAAAACAGCCCATTTCTGCATGTATTAAATTATGCCAACTAGGAACACAGAACCTTCAGTGATAAACTATACTGTTCTTTCTCTCTGTGTATGTCAAAATATTCTAAATATACTGATTATTCTGTCAAGTTTAGTACCGCTTTTTTAATCTTTCTTAGAGGGTTAGCAGCACAAATAGCAAAGAACCATATTGTCTCATTACAGAACTGTGACAAGTATTTAATATTTAAAATAAATTAAAAACAACATAAATATTTCCTTCACTGTGCATAGAATCAAGAATGGTTTGGGTTGGAAGGGACCCTAAAGACCATCGGCCATGGGCAGGGACACCTTCCGCTAGACCAGGTTACTTAGAGCCCTGTCCAACTTGGCCTTGAACACTTCCAGGGATGAGGCATCCACAGCTTCTCTGGGCAACCTGTGCCAGTGCCTCAGCACCCTCACAGTAAAGAATTTCCTATTGACATCTAATCTAATCCTACTCTCTTTCAATTTAACACTGTTAACTGATTTAAAATGCTCATCCGACATCTGCATTTTGACTCAAAATAGCATCTGTTCACAAAATTCAGTTGCGGACACAAGGTAAAACATACAAAAATAAGGGCATATTTGGCTCCCTGGATTCTCAGCCTGTGCTTCTGGACCTCAGGACATTAGGCTCAACAAACCTCCCCTCACATTTTGAGACTTAAACAAATGTAGGCCATTGAGTTTGAGGTGGAAAATATGCGAACACCTTTAATGGCTGAGGGAAATGTTGAAAAGCCTGCCAGACAGATATAAACTTGGGGGGTTTTACTTCGGAATCTATTAGAACTGGATTTTGAAAATTATTTTTGAAACTTAAGCAATAATAAAAAGTAAAAAGGTGCTCTTGCAAACTGATACTATTACATTACACCTTTAGATCTTGTTTCTGATGTTAAGAGCCTCCTAAAGCATCTGTGACCTATGAAAGAATTTGGTGTGCATACTTAACTGCTTCTTTTTCCAAGAAGCATTTGGATGGAATTGCATACATTTAATAATTATTTTGCAGAGGGAGAGGTTTCAGCAGAAAGCCTGAAGCTTCAGTCTGACTGCTTTACATTTTCATGAAATGGAAGAAGAGCAGAGTTCCTGTTTCAGTTACAGCTAAAAATTTATTTCTACTCTATCTTGCTATATTTTGTTTTAGAAAAGATTTTGTAAGATGCATTCCAGGAAGGTTTCACCTGCATTTTAGAAGCCAAATATGCTCTTAAGAAATATAATCCTTCCCTTACACTTCAGTTTTATCTGCCTACATGTACCATAAGAAAGTACTTGACCAAAACCTGGAGAAGGTGAAAATTCCTACAATGCATACAAAAACGATCCAATTTTTTAAACACATGGACAGCAGTTACTTTACAATCATACAAAAGACCGAGGGTTACACACTCAAACACTCTGGACTCAACTGAAGCACCAAAGCAGATGTTAAGCCCTAAAAGTACCCATTTGGATGCTCAGCAGAAGTGCACCCATTTGGTTTCTTTATCATAGGGCAGACTTACTACTGTTCCTATATCTGTTAGGAGTGCTGTGCAAGAAGGCTATGCAAAATCTCCATTAAGACAGATGTATAACAGATTTGACATAAAAAGGTCTTCTCCCATATGACCAGCTTGCAACTGCTGTGTGTCTTACATAAAGGCAAAGAGAAGTTATGAATTACACTCTGTATTCAACTGTAATTTAAAAAACTACCTCTCAGATTACTTGTAGCCTTTGCTCAATTCTAATGTAATCAAGCTGCTTTCAGATTTAGAATACAGTAAACACTGATGCAAAATACCAAAACTTGAAAGACTGTAAACATAAACATGTCATGCTCAGGAAGCTGAAAGAATTTCATATTACCACCAAATCACCAACAAAAGCATACTTCTTCTCTCTCATCTATTGCAAGCATACTTTTTGTCATCCCATTGCCTTAAACAAATGTTGTTTGAGTGTGTGCTTTGTTTTTCAGGGGAATTATTTGCTTCAAAGCAGACAGGCAGGTGAGAGGTAATTAGTAGTTTTCACACTAAACTTCCAGTCTCAAATGAAAGTCCGCATTTTAAAACTGAAGATCCTTCTTATAAAAAACAAACACAGAACCCTTCAAAACCAAGCAAGCAAAGAAACAAACAAAATCCCAAACCAACAAACCACAACAGCCTTGCTGGTTTGTAAAAAAAGAACCCTTATAGAAATCTTGCTATGGGTTTTCAGGCTGGATTGCATATGTCCTAGAATTGGATCCAAAAGGTGGAATTCCTCGAAAGAGGACAGAAACACAGCCTTTGGTTGCATCTCCTTTTGGTTCCAGTATTCCTTCACGATGCCTCCAGTGAACAAAAGCTGCTCTCAGACCAGACTTGCCTTAGTCCTATTTCTCTTCCTCTGGCTACCCCACTTCTTTTTCACTCCCATCTATCTAAGTTTCTGTGAATTAATTTGCTCAGAAGAAGATTCATTGAAAAGATGCGGGTGTTTGGGTTTTGTTGGTTTGTTTGGTTTTTTTTAAAATGAATATTTGATTGTCTGTCAGACAAACTTATATCAAACACAGACCCAAACTTACTTCTCGTTCCAGTCAGCCAGGAAAAAGAAGGATCTTCTAACCGGGGCATTTTTGCAAATCTTCACTTGGCATATTGTCTTCCCAGCATAAGTCAATGAACAGGAAAAAGAGAAAACTTTGTAGCTACAAAAGGGAAAAAAAAGGAAACAGAAACAACAAAAAAAGAAGATTAATTGTAATGTACCATGTCCGGCACAGTAAATTTGGAGTTAACCATTCAGAAACTTGTGAAGATCCATCCTTACATGAAAAAAAAGAATTCAAACAATGAATCTCACATTAATGTGTGTGTGAAGGGGTGTTTATTTTGGGTTGTTTGGTTTTTTAATTTTTCTGAGTTCAAAAAAAATTCTTAAGACATCTGGGTTCTCTTTCATGTTTTTGTTATTAAGACTAATGTTTTTGGTTTGGTTTGTTTTTTCATTATTGCATTGAAGGAAACTTTCGACATAAGTTTTGAAGTGCTGCTACTTGCTTATCATACAGTCAACAGTAAATCTCCCACCTGGACAACTGTGACAAGCTCTGGGGCCCCCAATATATGAAGGACACAGAACTGCCAGAGCAGGTCCAGAGGAGGCCAGAAAGATGCTCAGAGGGCTGGAGCATCTCTCCTATGAAGAGAGGCTGAGAGAGTTGGGGTCGTTCAGCCTGGAGAAGGCTCCAGGGAAACATCAGAGCACCTCCTACTACCTGAAGGGAATCTACAAGAGAGCTGGAGAGGAACATTTTACAAGGGCATATAGTGACAGGACAAGTGGAAATGGCTTCACACTCAGAGTAGGTTCAGATTAGATATTAGGAACAAATTCTTCCCTGTGAGGGTGGTGAGGCACTGGCACAGGTTGACCAGAGAAACTGTGGATGCCCCATCCCTGGAAGTGTTCAAGGCCAGGTTGGATGGGGCTCTGAGCAACCTGGTCTAGTGGAATGTGTCCCTGAACTAGGTTACTACTCAAGGGAATCTCTACATTCTTTACAGCAGAAGCATTAAAGGCTTCTGTGTTGGTTTTCTTCAGATAGTTCTCCAACAGGCTTCATAGTGGAATTTGGGACTGGGGCTATCTGTTGTTTCATATTCTTCTTACTAAGATCTTTTAAAATATTAGTCAGAATAAACCCATAGAGTATAAATTACTAATGTTCTTAATGAGTTTTGTAACTTCCAGATCTTCCTGCCAGTCTCAGCTTTAGATCTTATTCTGTACAAGAATAATGAGCATGGAAACAGTCAAATGTGAACAGGAAATCTGAAGCAGTTGCAGACTGAAGGTGCTTGACTTTGTCATATTTATAAGAATTATGGTTGATCTTTTCCAGAACATTATAATAATTTTTATAATTATCGTAGCAGATTTGCTTTTCAATTTCTGTTTCTTTTTTTTGTTTTTGTTTATTTCAAGAAAATTATCTGTAATCTGTAGTACCTATGAGGCATCAATGCAGAGAGCGAAAAAATACTTTGTAAGACTAGGAAAATGCTTCCCCTAGAGTCCAAACATTGCAAACAGTTGGAGGATAGTTCAGGAAGTGATAGGTTTCAATACAATCAAATTATTAGGTATTGCTGTTTAAGCAGAGGCACCGATACATAATATACAGACATATTCCTGATTCATAAATAATAAGGACCTAATCCTGGAAAGATTAATACTTATACAATGTTCATTCTGACTGAAGTCACACACTTTGCTCAGAGTGCATGCACTTCAACCCATTTTAGGTCTCTGCAGAGCATTTTGCCTAAGCAGCCTCCCTGTGAATTCAAAGACATGACTCCACAGTTTTGTCCCAAAGATCACTTCATATCACCCAGATGTAGACAGGAACCTGATTGGTTTTGGCTGTAGAAACAAATGCAGTGAAACATGAAGACAGCAGTGTTATGCCACTGGCAGCAAATAAGGCACATCTGCTCGGAATTTAAATGAAAAATAGAAAAACAAACAGATAAAAGAAACAAGAAGAAATTAAAATAAGTAAATAAAGGTTACCAGTTTTGCAACATTCTTCTGCAGCTTGTAATGTCTGTACCAATCTTTTTAATGAGGACAGTAAGACATATTCCTGTCCTCATATAGACATATTCCTGAGTTACTGTATAGACATTACAAGTTGCATAATAACGTTGAAACTGAGAACACAGATATAAAAACTGGCAAAAAAAATCAAACAACAAAAGTGAAATTGAGATGGATTTGACACCTTATAAACATGACCCTGTAAAATATGAGACAATTCTCCATTATGTCAAAGAATTAAAAGAAAAGCCATCTATTAGATATATTTCTATACTTATGTATAGGAAAACCCATGTGAGATAGACAGTGAAGGATGTCAAAATTCTAGTCTTTCTAACATATATATTATATGTATAAAATATATATACATATTATATATAAAATAAGTATACATATTATATATATATGCAGGGATATATATATTAAAATATATATTTAGAAAGGCAGCAAAATCATTAAATATGACCTTCAGGAAAGGGAAAATTAGATCCATGACATAGTCAGCATGAATTCATGCAGTGCGGAAATAAGAATGGGGAATATGCATGTGATTGATGCTACTGAAAGTACTTGAGGAAAGCAGGTGTCAGACTAGCAGTCCATGTTAAGAAATCCGTGCTATGGAATATGAATATTGGAAAGACTGGAAATGGGAGATTAAGGAGGAAGAGAAATTCTCATTTTCATATACTTGAACATAGCAGTGAAGTCATTAGTGGCCTTCAGGCCATATGTAATTTCAAATTTTTCTGGTACAACAAAATGCAGTGGGAATGGTATAACGATTTGAAATCAGGATAGTGATTATAGTTCTGTATTTATTGTCTTAACTAACATAAAGTCTCTTAGATTTTTATAAAACTGCTAATTACAGCTAATGCTGTATAGTACACTCTTGCTTACAGTCTAATACAAATGAATCCACTGTCATTTGGAATATAAGGTAAAATGGAAGCAAGGGAAAATTAACTTTGAGAACCCCATTTTGACTCAAAAATAATGCTACCAGAGTGTGGTCCCCTTTTCCTCTTTGAGCACACTGGAGTGGTAAGAGAACACCAGTTTTGCTCAGAGTAGGAAAAGCAGATATTTAAAAGAAGAGACAACTACTTCTACCAAATTTTACCAATACAGAAGAGAATGCTCCAGTCAGCTTTTTATTAAAGTTATCTCCCTCTTTCTTTTTTATGTTACTCTGCTATACCAGGTATACTTGGATCTGCAAACTACATTTATTTTAATCACCTTCCATAAAGAGGATAGTCAACGCAGATGCTTAGCCATGTAATGCTGAATACACCCAGAGCAAAAGTTGCTAAGAAAGCCTCATTCAGGTTGGGTTGAAGCAAAAGCACCCCTTCTCTTTAACTGGGTAAGCTGGCCTCCAACCCTTCCAGTTACTTGTACTGCAGAGACCACACAAAGTCCCAGCCCAAACTCTCTCGGCCTGCAGTACACACCCATTCCTCCTTCCCACTGAGCAAGTCAGTCATGGAAGCATTTCTGAACACACCCATCAAGGCCAGTGCTCTGAGGTTGTTTCTATTACCATCCTTCCACACTGGTCAAGGGCAATCAGCCAGGCTACCTCCCTGATTCTCCATCTACCTATGGGGCCTGGAAGTCTCCTAGTTAGTCAAGCTTAAGTAAATGCACTTCATGCTAGAAAAACAGTAGAAATACACCCACTCAGTCTCTGTCATTAATATAAAAGTATCACCAAAGCAACAGAGCTAAGCTGGTATCTGTGAAAAATATGTGATGAAAGAGTGTTCTTGTGAACACTTGCTGGACCTCCTCCTACCTGTTCACCCAGGCTTCTGGGATGTTATGGGCAGCATAAACAGTGAAGCTGAGCTGGGAATCTAGGCTGATGTCTGCACAGGAAGGGCTTTTGGGTATGCTGGCAAGCTGGAAATTTGCATCAAAGCTGCTGCTGTAAACATGGATGAGACGAGAGATGGCCATGGAGAGCTCAGTCACAGCAGCCTCTATTAACACTGAGAGGAGAGAGAGAAATAAATAAAGGTTAGCAATAGGTCATTTATGAAGAACCATATTTATCTTAAACCATCAGTTAGAGCTTTGAAATGCTTCCCTAATAAAATTTAATTAAAATGACATAACCTACCAACTGAAGCCAATTAGCCATCTGTGCTTCTGAAAGCAGCCTTAGCTCATTTCTGGTGTATTATTAACAGTCTTTCATTACAGTGCTTTCAAATTAAGGCATTTTCAAAGTAAGCATTTTCAACTACAGCAAGTTAGTGTGTGCTTCAGAGATGCCATTTCAGTCTGTGAATTTTTGTGCTGGTATTTTTTTACTTCAGCACTAAGTAGCTACTTACTTCAAGGGAACTGGCAATGCAGCAGTAGAGTGGAGAAAAGGCACTGGTTAAATTTTAAGACCGTAAGCTGTTGCAACTGTAGGTAAACAATTCACAAAACACACACAATAGCAGCCACAATCATAGTCAGCACTCAGGTGGTCATGGACTGGTGATAACATTACACAACAATGGACACTGAAATACATACCCATAGGAATACATATGAAATGCAGAAATACATATGGAATATCACACCTTTATTTCTGTTATTTCCTCTGGCTTCAGCTCTGCAGTGCCTTTTTTTTTTTTTCCTTGTGCAATTACTGACTTTTATCTATCTTCCCTCTCTCTGTTTTTGGAGCAGTTTGGGATTGCCTGATTACCAGTGTAAATTAAAATCCCCAGTCCTGGCAGCCTCCATCGAGTGAAGAGAGCTGTTAAGAGCACTCATTTCTAAGGCAAGGGACAGGTTGAGAGAGAAAGTGTCATAGTACATTATATCATTCCAAGATCAAGATGATTAGTCTTCCAAGAGGAAGACAATTTCTCCTTTTTTCACCCCTCTAACTCTTGGGTTTCTACATGATCAAGAACATACTCTTACCACTTGTTACAGTTCCTGACATATTCCCTAAATTGTCTGCCCACTGTAGTCAGCAGCTATCCATTAACTAATAGTGACTATGGGGGGCAAAAAAAATGAAACAACCCAGGAATAGGAAGTCTGAGACATCTATTAGTTTTTATACTTGGAATAGATGTAGGAATCCTGCCCAGCATCACATACAGATACCACAATTCACTGGAGTTAGTTATCTCAGTTTCCTGACAGAAATGCGTCCAAAAAAAACGTATCCTCAGTCTGGAATTTCATTCTCCTTCTTTGATACCTTTTGCCTTTAAACTAGCAAATACTCAGAATTACTGAGTCACAAAATGCATTGCAAACAGTGCCAAGAAATTTTTTCAGTCTTTATTTTATAGTAGACAAATTTTAACTATGTAACAATAGAAATATACATAAAACTGAAACAGTTTGACATATAGTGGGGTTTGCTACTGAAAACACTGACAGCAAATTATTGCACACATGAAGGACAGCCCAGAGTACTATACCTTGGTATGTTGTAGTCACCTTGCACATATGAAAACCGAATCATTTTAGAGACTAACAGGTTAAGAAAACTCAGTCCTTTTACTCTCTGTGTATACCTCTCTGTCTAGCTCTTGTTTTTAATTACTTTTTTATTTATTCTCTTCAGTATTTTCACCATTTATCATCCTCCATCATAACTGTTTTGAATAAATCCTTTCCTCTAATGATTTTCCCCTAGAATACCATTTCATTCTCATAGCCAGTTCTCCTGGATGTGTAATCACTTACTACCTTCCAAACTAAATGTTTAATTTGCACTGAATTCTTTTACATTCCCAGAACTTACCTATAGTCATACACATAGAGCCTTAAGAGGTCCAGAAGAGGACATCAGCTGACTACTGTTTGAACCAGTACTTCCTACCTTATCTGAAAAGTACCACACTATTTACATTTAGAGCAAACAGCTACTTGGGAGATTCCCTGTCTCCAAGCTGTTCAAAGTGGCTGACAGGTAGATATAGTGTAACAGCAAAATCCTTATTTATGCAAATTGGTCTATTGAAGTCAATGGTTGCTGAGTGGAACCTTCTCAGCATTTTCTCCAAAAGAGAAAATAGCTCAGAATCTGTGGATACAGATTGTTTTTATACAACCCATATCATAGGATTTAAGGTAATGTTTCAAATTTTGTCTCCAGAACAAGAGGAAATGTGTTATATCTCAGCTAAGCTACAGAAAGAAGGGAATACTCCTTGGACAAAGGATTCAAAAAAAAAGGAAAGTCAGGAGAAACATACACAATAGGGTGAGTATTTTCCATAACAGAAAATTTACACATGCCAGGCAAGGAACTGTGTAAGATACAAGATCCCTATAACTATATCCAAGTAATCTTGTCCATTGATCATGTTTGCAGAAAAACTATTCTCATGATTTACCTGTTACCAAGCAGAATGTCAGATATGTAAAAACCAGCCAAGCAAACAAAAAACTCAACCAAACTAAAGAAAACCCACCAAAATTGAGGGGAAATTTTTGCCGTAATTATTGTAACATGCTTTTATCTGTCAGTGATGAGGTGCAAAAACTTTTCTGGCTGTCAGAGAACTGCCCACTGTATTCCTGTGTGGGGAGATGGGGCAAGGTTGAAAGTCTTCACTTGGCTGCAGACAATGTCCATGAGACTTCCTGCTGAGGGGAGCTGGGAAATGTTATTCCTTTTCCTCTCTCTCTCTCTCACATTTCCGTCTTTCACTCGAGGGCTTGCTGGGTCTGTGCCTGACTGCAGAAATGGAGTCAGTCTGGAAACAGGGCCTGAGATGGGCACCAGAGGCTGCCTCTTGCTATAATGTCATGGAAGGGGTGAAGACAGTAATGGAGAAATAAGGAGCAATCGGTTCAGCTGCCAGTCAAGGGAATCAAATGAATTTCAGCATTATTCATCTAATTATTAGGAGATACAGAATGAAGATAACCTCAGGAACAGAAGTCCTCAGGTGTAAGCAAGCAAATGTCCAAGTACAACCCGGTCTGCACCTCCAGGATTTTTTTCAACACTCATTTTCTCACTCTTGTTAGTCTCAGTTTTAAAAAACTGTACGGTTTCTGTGCCTGAGCCAACCCTTTTTCAAACCCCATTCTTCGCTCATTAAGACCAGTAGCAAGTAATTAAATTAGAGACAAACATCTTGGGTAGTCTGTAAATGCCCATTAGTCATAAAACTTGGTCAGCATTTTTCCACTGCATTTTTATGAGCTGCTGAATGGGATTTGGTAAACTGAAATTATATCGCCCGTTCATGAAGCCAGAGAACTTTACTGGGTTTGATGACTTTTATGATTAATAAATCTAAGATGAGAAAAGACTGTTTCACTGATTTATATAGCACAGGCTATGGACTTCCTACAGCAGATTCACCATTGCAGCTGCGTCAGAACTTATTTTCTAGAAAGGTGTCCCAGTCATAGCCAGTAGGGAGGAGACAATGAACAGAACACATCGCAAAGTGAACTGTGACCAAGATTAATAATCTCACAACTCAAACCTCGTAATTTACTTCTGCTGTGAAATTATTTGCCATCACCTTCTCACTGAAGGTGAGAAGAAATCAGACTTGCAGAAATGAGATGAGAATGAGGGAAGTGAACTTTAACCACAGCTGCCAGATATGCTTATTTCTGACACGCTCCTTGTACATGAAGTCTGAAGGAATAAATTTCACCCTTAGTCAGAAGCAGAACAATCTGCACCATCCCTGAAAGTGTTAATGAATATACCTGCAGGTGCCTTCAGGATTTAGTAAGGAACTAGTGTATTCCTTACAGAAAACCATTTATTTTCTTCTTTTCAGTCCAGTATTACAATTCACATTTTAGTGCCAGACCTTCCAATGGAGCACGTACTTTGCTGCTACTGCACCAACAGATAATGTCAATTCGATACATGTTAAACACTCTCTCTGACTCTGTACATGTTTTGTCTGGTTAAAACATGACAAATATCTAGTTGAACAGAATTTGGAATGAAGACTTAAGACCTTTTTGACACATTAAAAATATTTCTGAGAAATGGAGCTTTATATTTTTCTTTCCAACTTATTTTCAGAGAGAAAAAAAGGAGAAAGATCTTGAATACAGTTTATGTCACACACACACAAACCCCTCCAACCCCCCATAAAAACAAACAAAAAAAACAACAGGAAAAGACCCCCTAACATTTCAGTAAAGTGCTAAACAGCATTAACTAGATCATTGTTGTAATAAAAAACAGGAAAAACCTGAAAAGTCTGTAATGCAAATAGTGATAGGATGCAGCTTCCAAACACCAATATTTACCATATTGTTTCTTCCTACTAGTTCAAGAGTCCCATGGATTATCCCTTGAAAGCAACTTAAAAATCTGCTGTCGTATTATCAGAAATTTCTCTGCTCCTATATGCTTTATAAGGCCTTGGTAACTTCTGCCTAATTTTTTTGAAGAACTGGGGGGTTGCAATTATTTAAAAATTGGTCTTGATTAAAAAGCCTCTGGCTTTAGGACCAGCATATCAGAATGTAACACAGCAACAACTTAAAGGTGAAGAGCCATGCTCTGATTTGAAAACAATGCAGGAGAGACACTTACAGAGATGAAATGCAATCAATAAAAAGTCCTTGACATTCTTCCATATTGCAAAACAAAAAGTGTTATTTCCAAAACAAAAGTATAATGGGTTTGTGATAAGAGAAGAAGGAAGTGGAGTTTTCAACTTTAAGGAAAACCTTAAAAAAAAACTTTTATTTTTCCCCTTTCCTCCTTTTTCTATTTTTTACAACTTTCTGTTGTGAATACTTTTATGACTGGGTCTAGAAGCAACTATCAAATCCCAAACACAATTAGAGAACCTTTACACTCTTCAAATATAATGCTGACTTAATTGTTAACATTACAGGTCTGCATTTATTCGAAGAGATAGTGACTGCAGCAATTCAGTTGGAAAAGACTGTTGTTCCTGGTGTGTACTAGACTCTCTGGATGGGTCCCAAAGAACTACTGATCAAATTCCAAAAGCTGCTTATTATGTCTGATCTGGTGAAATCCCTGCCTGAAGTAGCAAGGCTGTAGACACTGAATAAACATTCATTCATCAGCTTTTGAGAAACACGCACAGACTCAGTTTTGTACCAGCCTGCCATCTTTTCATACTCTGGACTGCAGCAAACTCCAGTGTTAAATATCTATTAAGTAATCTTAGTCTTTATTTTCTGCGAACACTTGATGCTGCAAAAGGTTCCGATGTCTAGAAATGCCTATAGTTCCTTACATCTAAGGAGAAATAAAAAATATTTTAAGCACTAAAACAATATAATCTTCTAAGGACTTCACACAGAGGAAAAAAAAACATGATCCAGACTTAGGCATAACATGGATAAGTACTGCTTTATTCACAGCAGTGGAATAAATCGTTCTACAGAGATAACTCTTAAGAGAGGCAGTTATTGCAACACTAAATCAAGGCTACATATTCTGAATATAGTCTTTGACTTGCTTAGTCCATGGTGAATGACTAACAATAAACCTCCGAAAATCTTTTATTAAAAGGAAAGATTAAAGCAGTTTCTAAACAAATTATTAAGTAAAGTTTTAATTTTAATAGTATCCTCTATCTTTTCCTCTTTTGTGGTAGGGAGAAGATATAATGAAGAAAACCAAAACTCTTTTATGATATTCAGGGTAATAACTATCACTTGGGGAAAAAAGAGGGAAGGTAAAGGAAATTATTAGTTGGAGTAACTGATAGTTGCTCTTGCTGTTCAAATTTGGTCCTGTTTTCTTCAAGATAAACACGAATACATAGAAGAGACAGAAAAGAACAGTACAAAGGGGAAATGCAGTCTGTCTCCTCCTTGGCTGTCAACGCTGACTTCATTTGCAACTGTGCTGCTTGAGAAAGCCAAGCACTTAGGTTTAAGTTTCCCAGAGATCTGGAAAGATTTACCAGCACTAAGCTAAGGCTGTGATTTTCCTTTAATTTTGGGTCACAGGCTTGCAGATTTTTGCATGGCTGCAATCCTAGACAGCTAAGCCTAACGAAGTAAAAGAAAGGGTGGGACACAAATGAGGTGGAAAAGGAAACACAAAGGTGATTTCAGCAGGAATATACAACTCACCACCTATTAGGTTTTTACTTCTAGCTTCAGCAGGTGAAAATATCATCTGGATTCCTCTCAGGCTCAGTGTTCCTAGATCAATGGGTGGGAGGCCCCATGGCATTATCATGAAGGTGAGCACTGAGAAGAAAGGGACTAAAGAAAGCTTGTCATCCTCAAAAGAAAAGACGTGTAATTTGGCTTTATCCACTTCTTGAAGGTCAGGCCTAGGTTCCAGCAGATCAGTTTTGGTCATTGCACTTACACTTTGTTCTTCTCAGACACTATCTTAACACCAGCTTTGATATGCTAGCTCATTAGCCTAACCTTAAATATTTTGCTGACTTTAAGAAATTTATTAAATAAGTGCAGATGTAGGGCATATAGCATGTTAAAACATACATTAAATGTATATCAATGCATGTAAGAGGGCAATTGGAAATTTGGTTACCTTGGATAACTTTGAATATGGACTTCTCTACAGAATGACTAATGGCCTGGCAAGTTCTGGCTTGCAATCAGTAAGTTGTCCTTTCTAATATTACACTACCAAAAGGATTCTGCAATTGTTTTGAAATTAGGGTGTGCCAAGAACAAACAGAAGCATAACACTGCACAGTTGAAGGTTTCCTGACATAAATAAATAGGTACAGAGAAGTAAGGAGTAAACACTGAATCCTTCACTGTTATTCAGTGAATCAGATTTTCCTTGAGGAAGCTGCTGATTCAATGGAATCCAAATTAGGAAATATCTTTCAGTAGAGGAATGTTTTAGATCCTTTCCAGTCAGGTTTTCTGAACAGTGTGCAGAGGATGTTTCTAAGGTAGATGTTGATTAGTAACTATTCATTCTTTCAGCAGCACCAATTAGTTGCCATCAAGAGCATTAAAAAAATGCACAGGATAAAGGACCATATCCAAGGGAGAAGTATTTTTTGGCGCCCAACGTGGGGCAGAGAGAGAGAAGTCAGAATCACAATTTCATTTTAAGCATCTGTGTATTTGGATACAGAAACTCCCCGATCAACATGTTGTTTGGTGCATTCACGTGGGTGTTTTATCTGAGCATGTTCATATTTCCACAAATGGGGTACTATTTGCCGTTTTTAATGCTCTCTTTAAGACCAGGGAGAGGGATCCAAATTGCTTTACTAGTATACTACGTTTATGTCATCATAACCTCAGAAGCAATGAGTTTCATTGTAAATGTGTATTCAGTCCTGTTTACCTGTCCTGGTCTGGGTTGCTACCTCTGGGGCCTCATTAAAAATTGCACCCAGCCCTTTGGGGGAACAGTGGGGAATGGTGGTTTCCAGCCTCTCACCTCCTTCTTTCCCTTCAGACCTGGTACAACAGTTTTTGAAAATATTGATTTTCCTTTTGATGCTAAGGACGGCATAATGTTATTGTTAGTGTTGCTCTGTCTGCTGCTCTGTCTGCTCTGTACTGTTTACACCATGCTTAGGGTCAGAACAGGGCCTTCTAGGGAGGCTGTTTGGACGCCTGTCCTGGGAATGGATAACGCTGAGTGGCACGGGAAGTGGGAGGACATCGGCCAGTATTTGGAGAAGTTTTCTCCTCCCATGATCTGGAAATTCACCCCTGAACAACTGCAGGATCCTGTCAGCATGATAAAACTGGTAAAGGAAAAATGCTCTGGCAGCTCCAGAGATGGTCAGCTCACAGCAACCTGCTGGGCCCTGGCCACTGCCTACCGGGCACTGCTTGACATGGTACAGCACTGCCAGGGGGAGGAGAGAAGGAGCAAATCAACTGGCACCACGTCCACACAAACTACAGCTGAGTCGGAGGGAGTAAGAAATAAATCAACTGGCACCATGCCCACACAAACCATCGAGGAGCCAGAAGGACAACAGAAACCAATAGCAGTCGCCCCTGTCCAGAAAAGGAAATCGAAGACCAAATCAGTTCGCATAGCAAATGATGACGAAGAGGCAGGACCTTCACATCCACCGGAGGAGACAGAACCAGAAATAATCACTCGGTCCCTATCCCTGGGTGAGCTACGTGAGCTCCGGAGAGAGTTCACACGGCAGGCGAACGAGTCCATCCTGACCTGGCTGCTCCGAATCTGGGATGCCGCCGCTAACGACACAATTCTAGATGGAAGTGAAGCAAGGCAACTGGGATCCCTGTCTCGAGATGTCGTCATTGATCAGGGGATTGGAAGGAGGCAGGAAACTCTCAGCCTGTGGCGGCGACTGTTGTCCAGTGTAAGGGAGAGATACCTTTGCAAGGAGGACCTCCACGTACAGCAAGGACAGTGGAACACGATGGAACAAGGTATCCGGTGCTTGAGAGAATTGGCTGTACTGGAGATAATCTTTTCAGAGGACGAAAGATTTCCTAAAAGTCCAGATGGTGTACAGTGCACATCCCAGATGTGGTTGAAGTTTGCACGACTCGGGCCAGAAATGTATTCCCGCTACCTAGCAACGCTGCAATGGAGGGAGGGAGAGGACAAGGTTGGTGCATTGGTCAGCAAACTCAGGATTTATGAAGACACTGTCACCGCCCCATTACGAGCCCACGTCTCATCGGTGGAAACCAAACTGGCTGAACATGTCCGAAGCCTGGAAGAGAAGATTGAAGAAGGACACCAGAGGCTAAGAGAAGAAATTAAGGAAGGGATCTTCCATACCTCACCAGGACAAACAAGGGTCTCTGCTATCAGGAGCCAGCGTCCCCCAGCTAAGGAGAGAGGGTACACTCCACGTGGCAATCTATGGTTTTACCTCCAAGAGCACGGAGAAGATATGAGGAAGTGGGATGGGAAACCCACCTCTTCCTTAGCAGCCCGGGTACGTGAATTGAAAAGAGGGACAAGTACCACAAGGAACTCTTCGAGGATGAATGCTGCTCCAGTCTCTCGTAGGCAAGATTCCAGACGGCCCAGGAATGATGATATGTCTGATCCTCTTGAAGGGACTTCCAGGTCATACTTACAAGAAGAGCGCAACGAGTACCATGACCAGGACTAGGGGTGCCCTGCCTCTAGCCAGGTAGAGGAGAGGGACAATCGAGTCTATTGGACAGTGTGGATTCGGTGGCCTGGCACATCAGAGCCACAAAGATATAAGGCTTTAGTTGACACCGGCGCACAATGTACTTTGATGCCATCAAGATACATAGGGGCAGAATCCATCTCTATTTCTGGGGTGACAGGGGGATCCCAACAGCTGACTGTACTGGAAGCTGAAGTGAGCCTGACTGGGAAGGAATGGCACAGACACCCCATCGTGACTGGCCCAGAGGCCCCGTGTATCCTTGGCATAGATTACCTGAGGAGTGGGTATTTCAAAGACCCAAAAGGACTTCGTTGGGCGTTTGGCATAGCTACTGTGGAGGCAGAGGAAATTAGACAGTTGAACACCTTGCCTGGCCTCTCAGAGGACCCCTCTGCTGTGGGACTGCTGAAGGTTGAAGAACAGTTGGTACCGATAGCCACAGCAACCGTGCACCGTCGGCAATACCGCACCGACCGAGACTCTGTGACTCCCATACATAAGATGATCCGTGAACTGGAGACCCAGGGGGTGGTCAGCAAGACTCGCTCACCCTTTAATAGCCCTATATGGCCAGTGCGTAAGTCCAGCGGAGAGTGGAGGCTGACGGTGGATTACCGTGGACTCAATGAAGTCACACCACCCCTGAGTGCTGCTGTGCCGGACATGCTGGAGCTCCAGTACGAGCTGGAGTCCAAGGCAGCCAAGTGGTATGCCACCATTGACATTGCCAACGCCTTCTTCTCCATTCCTTTGGCAGCGGAGTGCAGGCCACAATTTGCTTTCACTTGGAGAGGTGTGCAGTACACCTGGAATCGACTGCCTCAGGGGTGGAAACACAGTCCCAGCATTTGCCATGGACTGATCCAGACTGCACTGGAAAAGGGCGAGGCTCCAGACCATCTACAGTACATTGATGACATCATTGTATGGGGGAACACAGCGGGGGAAGTCTTCGAGAAAGGAGAGAAGATAATCCAGATCCTCCTAAGAGCTGGTTTTGCCATTAAACGAAGTAAGGTCAAGGGACCTGCTCAGGAAATTCAGTTCTTAGGAGTGAAGTGGCAAGATGGACGTCGCCTAATTCCAACGGAGGTAATTAACAAAATAGCAGCCATGTCCCCACCAACCAGCAAGAAGGAAACACAGGCTTTCCTAGGCGCTGTGGGCTTTTGGAGGATGCATATCCCCGAGTACAGTCAAATTGTAAGCCCTCTCTACCTTGTGACACGGAAGAAGAATGATTTCCAGTGGGGCCCTGAACAACAACAGGCCTTTGAACAAATCAAACAGGAGATTGCCCATGCGGTAGCCCTTGGGCCAGTAAGGACAGGACAGGACGTGAAGAACGTGCTCTACACTGCAGCCGGGAAGAATGGCCCTTCTTGGAGCCTCTGGCAGAAAGTGCCTGGGGAGACCCGAGGACGACCGCTGGGATTCTGGAGTCGGGGATACAAAGGATCTGAAGCCAGCTATACACCAACTGAGAAAGAGATCCTGGCTGCTTATGAAGGACTTCGAGCTGCCTCAGAAGTGATCGGCACCGAAGCGCAGCTCCTCCTGGCACCCCGACTACCAGTGCTGGGCTGGATGTTCAAGGGGAGAGTTCCTGCTACACATCACGCCACCGATGCCACATGGAGTAAGTGGATCGCTCTGATCACACAACGAACCCGGATAGGGAATCCTAATCGCCCTGGGATTCTGGAAATTATCACCAATTGGCCCGAAGGTGAGAGTTTCGGACTATCCTCTGAAGAAGAAGAGGAGCAGGTGACACGGGCTGAGGAGGCCCCACCATATGACAAGCTACCAGCAGATGAAAGACGATATGCGCTCTTCACGGATGGCTCCTGCCGCATTGTAGGGACAAACCGAAAATGGAAGGCAGCCGTGTGGAGTCCCACACGGCGAGTTGCAGAAGCAACCGAAGGACAAGGTGGGTCAAGTCAGTTCGCAGAGCTTAAAGCCGTTCAGTTGGCTTTGGATATAGCTGAACGAGAGAAGTGGCCAAGACTCTATATCTACACTGACTCATGGATGGTGGCCAATGCTCTGTGGGGATGGCTAGAGCGATGGAAAAAGGCCAACTGGCAGCGCCAAGGGAAACCCATCTGGGCGGCGGAGATGTGGCAGGACATCGCTGGCCGGGTAGAGAAGCTGAGTGTGAAGGTTGGTCATGTAGACGCTCACGTACGCAAGAAACGGGCTAATGAGGAGCATCGCAACAACGAGCAGGCGGACCGAGCTGCCAGGATTAAAGTCTCTCAGGTGGATCTGGATTGGCAACACAAAGGAGAATTATTTCTGGCTCGATGGGCCCATGACGCCTCCGGTCACCAGGGGAGAGATGCAACATACAGATGGGCTCAGGACCGAGGGGTGGACTTAACCAAGGACATTGTCTCACAGGTCATCCATGACTGTGAGACATGTGCTGCCATCAAGCAGGCCAAGCGGGTGAAGCCTCTATGGTATGGTGGACGGTGGTCAAAGTACAGGTATGGGGAAGCCTGGCAAGTTGACTACATCACGCTCCCCAAAACCCGCCAGGGCAAGCGCTACGTACTTACCATGGTAGAAGGAAGTACTGGATGGCTGGAGACATACCCCGTACCTCATGCCACTGCCCGGAATACCATCCTGGGCCTTGAAAAACAAGTCCTGTGGCGACACGGCACCCCAGAGAGAATTGAGTCTGATAATGGGACCCATTTCAAGAATGGCCTCGTAGACACCTGGGCCAGAGAGCACGGCATTGAGTGGGTGTATCATATCCCCTACCATGCACCAGCTGCTGGAAAAGTTGAACGGTGCAACGGACTGCTGAAAACCACCCTGAAGGCACTGTGTGGGGAGACTCTCAAACACTGGGAGCTGCATTTAGCAAAGGCCACCTGGCTGGTCAACACGCGAGGCTCCATTAATCGAGCTGGCCCTGCCCAATCAGAACCTTTGCATACTGTAGATGGAGATAAAGTCCCCGTGGTGCATATGAGAGGTATGTTAGGGAAGACTGTTTGGATTAGTCCCACCTCAAGCAAAGGCAAACCCATCCGAGGGATTGTTTTTGCTCAAGGCCCTGGTTTCACCTGGTGGGTAATGCAAAAAGATGGGGAGACACGTTGTGTACCACAAGGGGACCTAATTTTGAGTGAGAATGGTCCGTAATGTTTCATTGTACATATGTGTATATAGTTTTAAAGAGACATAGTTTTTAAGGGGGTTAATTTGGGCATGACATGGATGGCATAGAATAAGGGGTGGATAAAAACTGTATTTGCCTTCTCCCTTCTGCACCTGCACGTTCTCCCCCCCGCTCTCCTGGCCCTCCAGCTGCTTAGCTTTTCCTGGCAGCTTACAAATGTAATTGCTGTTTCTTTTTTTGCTGTTCATGAAGTTGAATAATGCTGAAACAACAAGCCTGGCATTTGGAAACCTGCATTTGAACCACCTCTGTGGTTTGAAAAGCTGCTGCAGCCTTTGTGGTTGGTTCACCTTTTTGCCTCTCTGAGTACCCTGCAGTCAGAGAAAAGCACACAGAGGAAAGAGGGGAAAAGAGTATTTCAGAGGCCACTTTTTGCCCTCAAAAGAAATGGAGAGAGACCAAAGTTCCTCAGCACATCTCAGCCCACCCCAGTGCTCAGCTGGAGGGACCTCTGACAGCACCCTTGTAACACTCCCAGCTGCATGAGGGGTAGAGCAGGACCCAATGTGGCAGGAGCCCTGATGTGGGTGAGCCCTCCTGGAATCCAAGCCATGGCAGAACAGACTCCTGCTCATCCCTTGGTCTGTGAGGTGCTTCACAGTAATTCCAACAGTGCTGGTCATCAGCCAGTGAGTCTAAGCTATTTTTGACTGAGGAATTAAATAAGGAAGGGCCTATGATTTTGTCCATTACTGTTATTTAACCTACTCTTTTTATGACAGTCTATCATTAGACAAAACACTATTTGTACAACAAAAGATCACAAAGAACTAAAGCTTAAGGAGAGGGAATGAAAGTTATTGGAGCCAAGTGGAAGAGTCATACAGAAAAGTCATTTTTTAGGTTTCCACAAAGTTCATTATTTTTCCTTTTTTCCATATGAAAAGCTGGAATTAAAGACAACTGCCATGACCACCACTTACTGTAATCAGTTCTTTCACTCTGCTATTCATCCTCCATATTTGAGTCTCCAGATTAGTTTTTGGAAATGCTCTTTTACTTACACTTTTAACTTGTCATAATTACTTTATAATATGACTAAATATGTAAATGTCAGCAATATGCCAACTCTACCAGTTCAGTAATACAAACAAATAGCAAAATGTGTTTTCTGATGATATACCTTGAATTAACATATTTTAAAAATAACACTTTACCTTTGCTGGGTGTTTCCACACTTTGAAGTGAATCCTATAAAGACAAAACCAGAGAGGAAAGAAGTAATCAGTTACTTCAGAAAAGACCAGGTAGCAGTAATAATGGTTATAGGAGTAGTACTCATGGAAAATAAGGTGAAAATGGGGAAGGACATATTCTATTGTTACAATGGCAGAAGACATAAGTGGGATTCACAGTACCAGGACCTCCTTTCTCCAGCTCTTCCACCTGCTTCCTCTACCATCTCAGACAAGTCACTCAGGACCTGATTTCTGACAGCATTTGGGTATGCCAAGATAAAAAGAAGCACTTATCAACATTAGAGGCACATGCACATTCTCAGCCTCCATGTCGGTATAACAGAGGTAAGAATTCCCTCTCCATCCCTTTGCATGCCTTATACATTCAAACCATGCTGAGTGAGCAGAATCTCAGCATCCTTTCAAAGCTGAGGAGCAGCAAGTCTCCACTCAAGTGCCTTTCATTTCACCTATGTTCCTGTGCCAAATCAGCAAAAACAGCTATGCTCTTCAGTGGCCTTTGAACAGGTAGCTAACCAAAGGCAGCCAACAGGAAACACTAGGTGTGGGGATTTAGAAGGTTTTTAGGCCCTTAGTGTCTAAACACAGCTCTTGATCCCTAACATTAAGGCAAAATCTAGATTCCCACCTCTCATATCCCACTGCTGTCAGCAGGAAATTCTGTGTGCTTATGTCTGCTGAAAGGTCAGGCCAGTTATTTAGACTGAACTGACCAGCCTAATCAAACTTTTTGTTGTTTAGTTTTTTTTAATGCTGCTTTATTAAATCCCCAGGCACAACAACTACCATCCATCAGACCTTTCTCTGGGCAAAATTAAATATTGTGACACTGCTTGTGCCTCCCTGTCCACAGAGGAAAAACTGTCATGGCAGGTAGTTCTGCATCTCCTGGCAGCACCGTCAGCCCTGGGGCCACAGCTGGGACCCAGCCTTGGCCCAAAGGCAGGTGTGGGCACACCTTCCCCTGCCTGAGCACCAGCTGCTCAGTCTGCCCCGTCTTCACCCGGCTCTGACATGAGTCAGCAGTGCCCTGGTAGCCAGGAGGGCCAACCATGTCCTGGGGATCATCAGGCAAAGAATCACCACCAGGTCGAGGGAGGGGATTGTCCCGCTCAGCTCTGCACTGGGGTGGCCTCACCTTGGATATTGTGTGCAGTTTTGGGTGCCACAATATAAGAAAGATACAAAGTTACTAAGGAAGTCCAAAGGAGGGCTACAAAGACGGTGAAGAGCCTTGAGGGGAAGCCATATGAGGAGTGGCTGAGGTCACTTGGTCTGTTCAACCTGGAGAAGAAGAGACTGAGGGGAGACCTCACTGCAGGTACAACTTCCTCGTGAGTGGCAGACACTGATCTCTTCTCTGTGGTGACCAGTGACAGGACCTGAAGGAATGGTCTGAAGTTGTGTCAGGGGAGGTTTAGGTTGGATGTTAGAAAAAGGTTTTTCACCCAGAGGGTGGTCGGGCACTGGAACAGGCTCCCCAGAGAAGTGGTCACAGCACCAATCCTGACAGAGTTCAAGAAATGTTTGGACAACACTCTCAGGCACATGGTGTGACTCTTGGGGATGGTCCTGTGCAGGGCCAGGAGTCGGACTCAATGATCCTTGTGGGTCCCTTCCAACTCAGGATATTCTGTGATCAGACCTGCATCTACCAAAGTGGCACAGAAATAAGTTACCGAGTCGCAAATCTTGACCAGAGAGACTAGAAAGTTAATTCTACATTTCAGCATTGCTCATGGCTCGTGCTGTTTGAACCCATGTCCCTGAAAGGTTTACTGTCCTCAACAGTCATTAATCTCTTTGCAGTGGGTTGAAAATGCTTCATGTTAGTACGTACGTATCCAGCATGATGTTTCTTAAAAATTACAACACATGCAGAGGTGGCATAAGAAATACAATGCTGGGTGCACGTTCTCCCTCTAGCACCCAGCTTGGAGCTGCAAGCATTTGTCTGGTAAAAATGAACAGAAGAAGTGAAATGTTTACTTGAGGGGAGAAAAGCAACATCCAGGCTGAGAATTACGTTTTCACAATCTTTATAATGCAGTGAGACAAATGGGAACAGAGACCTTTGTTCAATTCTCTCAAATTTTGGAAAGTAAACAACCTTTTGGCACAGCACTTGTAATTTCAACATAGTGTAGCCTGTTTAATATATAGTGGATTAGTGCTTGTTCTGGCAGGATTTGATCTCCTAGGACTTTCTGTGAGCTGCTGTAAGAAAGGAAGGGGGAAAAAAAAAGAAAGATAGATGAAAAACTTTAATTGTGCATCAGGCCCAGAGTCTCCCCTTAACAGATTTTAAAATCCCAGGTTAGGCTGGTTAGAGACTGAATGAATCACATTTATAAAGAGATGCAATCAGCTAAGAAGAAACTATCACTGGTGCCAGTTGCTTTCATAATCTCTTAACCATGGTACAGGAATGCACAGCACTGGCAGTGAGGAGGCAGTAAGGAGGTAATAAGTACAATTTAATTAAACACAGAAGATTGAAAGTAAGTTTCTTTGTTTTTCTTTTTTTTTCCCATAAAACCAGAATAGAAGCACATTGAAATTTCTTTCCAAGTATGCAAGCGCACATGTACAGATACGTATAAACAAATATATACTGGCACCCTACATAATTTACTTTGGAAGAATTAAGCAGTGGTTTCCCTGAGGCATTATGTGCAGATGTGCCAAATGGATGTGTTAAAAAGTATTCCACGCAAAACCACACCATACATTACACTAAAGCATCAGGAAACCATGGTGAAAAAGCAATTAGAATTTTTTTTTGGCATTTCTCCTTTACCTGATGTGTAATGCCACAGCACTTGAGATGTAACAGGTAACCTCAAAAATGTCACTAAACTTACCGTGCAAGTTACCTGCTTGTCTGAAAAAGAAGCCTCTCTTCTACCTAAAAAAATGTTTTGGTACTATGCTGATGGACATAATAGAAACAATTCAAGCAATCTGACAGTATACACTGATATTGCAATATTTAATAATTTTGTCAGTGCCCATATTCACATAAATTGACCCTACAATTCAATATGAGTTTAACTCCAAAAGAGGTTTGGAGAAGTCGTAATCCATCAAACAACTAGCTGCTAAGTACTAATTTTGACTACATATGTTGCTACAGACAGGAAAGCTGGTCCATTGTCTGGATAAATATTGATAAATATAGATACAATCTGATTTGTTATGCTTATGTTCTATTCTATACACGAGATAGTTGCATATAATGTGTAACCTCTATTTTCATAAAATGGAGGTGTTCAGGTTACAAAACATGCAGAAACATACTTTACTGCTTTCACAGCATTTATAGTTCAGTTGCTGAGAAAGATGAAGTTCCTTATAGACTCAAACCTGAACATTTTCTAGATTGCTGCAGTCTAATCGACTGTCTTAGCAACTATTTCTCAAAGGAGGAAAAGGTAAGCAGCAGCAACAGCGTTTGCTGCTGCAGGAATAGTTGGACTCTTTTTTTTATCCTCCTTCACTTGTTTGAAGCCAGTTGTTAGTCAAGTCTGGTTCAGCAAAGAGGGAGTAAGAGGGAGCAGCGTGTCAGGAAAGGTCACAGGCAGCTTTTACAGGAAGGCTTCAAGGGAGAGACAACCAGTTCAGCTAACCAAGCCTGAAAGGCAATGTTAAGGGAACAAAACCTCAATAACATAAAAACTCTAAAAAATGAGTAACAGTCTAGTCAGGAGTCTTCAGGAGAAACGTGGAGCAGCTTCTTAGTGAATATTAGGACAGAAAAATATTTTAAGACTATTCAATCAGGACACAATCTTTTTAACATTCAGAAGAGGGTACTCAGGAACAGTATGATTTTGCTCATTACAGAGAAACAAACAGCATCATTATCATCACCACCACCACCACTTATCATTTTAGCCTCTGGAGATCACAGCCAGGACCAGCACTCTCTGCTGTGCTGGAGACTGTACACATAGATAAGGAGAGTTGTTCCTTGCTCTGAAGGGCTTATAACCTAACTAGGGGAAACAGAAAAAGGAAAGTGTGTTACCCCCTCTGTGCAGGGAAGTACGTGAAGTTGGTTCAGCAGAACCTGTATATATTGGAGACTGTCTATACAGTGGAGTTGGAAATTTGGCACATGCTGGAGAATGAGCAAAAGAGGAACACAGAGCAGGGGGTTTTGTTTGTTTGTTTTTATAACAGGATAGATAAGCTCATAATTCAATTATTTGCCTAATAGCAATCACTTCATCTCTAAAATAATTCTGAATAATACTGATTCTGAAGACAATCAGAAGCAAACACGAACATCAACAGAAACCTTACACTTGAAAAGGGTGACCTGTACTCTTTGTTTTTTACCCCATTATTTTATTCCTCATGACATGACGTGGGTTTTTCTGACTGTTCAGGACAAACCACACTAATAGGAACTGATTTGGCTCTTTGACCACTGTATCTTTTTCTCTGCTCAAATTCAGAGAGGATGGGGCTGAAAATGGACTCAGGGATATGCAGTAAATATAAGCCAGTCATAGGAGGCAGTTTACACATTGAGTTCACAGAGCTGACCCGAACACTCAAAGAGGAAATACACTAAATTTTTCTTACCTCCAAAAAAAAAAAAAATCTTTCAGCAAATTAGTCCCAATACAGTTCTTCTGCTCTCTCCTTTCTACAGGGAAGTTCTGTTACTGTCCTTTCTATATTTTAACCAGATCAAGCTCTTTATCTATCTCTTAAGAAAGATTCTGTGTTGGCAAAATACTTTTCTTAAGGAGAAGATGCTGATCATCCTGATGCTTCTCAGGACAGTCTGTAGTTTAACTGAAAAGCAGACCACACGAATCCCTTGTTACTTCTTTTATCTCTTTTTCTACTGTATTTGCCCTCTTATACACAGGAAAAACTTTGTGATATACTTATTTCCATTTAATTCCACAACATGCCATAAAATGTGTGCTGTGCAGACCCATTCATGCAGGAGTTTATCCCCAATAGCGACTTCTAATAATTGAATGCTGAAGTAAACATGAAAATATTTAGGATGCTATAGAAACAAGACTTACAGTGAATCATGACCTAGTAAGGATGCAAGGGAAGAGGTTTAAGTGAATCAGCTGGTCAGGTCTGAGCAACAAACAAAAATCCTAAAGCTATGTTGTTTCTTTCAGCTTGGTCCTTCAGAACACTTGCAAACCTTCAGAAAGACAGCACCAACACCATATAACCAACACCAGAAGGCCTCAGCTGGTTCTGCCCAGGGACATGCAGCATCAGCTCTGTGGAATCTGTGTCCTCTGCTCCAGAAACATGGTGCAGGGATTTACTTACAATTTACTTACAACCCAGACCTGCAGAGAGCTACACTGATGTTCTAGAGACTGTTTGCTTGGGTCCTGTACTTTAAGTTGGAAGCTGTACCCTCCCCCTGACCCCACCTCAGAGGAATAAACAGAGGTTAAAAATGCAGAGATTTAAGAAAAGAGGTTTTCTGAACGTCACTGGAGCCTTTTCAACTAATATACTTTCTGCTTTTTGGGAAGTTTTTTCAGCTCTCAGGAAGAAGTTTGCCTCTGTACAATGGTGACTGTTTGAGGGTTTGAACCTGGTAAGAGTAAGTGTACATAGATGACAGTATAGAATTGATGTGTATCAGCCCTATGACACAAGGGACGTTATGAAAAGAATTACACTAACTTTTCCCAGTCTTACAGCATATTAAGCATAATTAAGTTCCACTTATTTAGCTAGACATGTGTCTAATTAACGCTCACTAGTTAATTCAGTTAATACTAATTATCCCGTTGTTTACTTCCCTGTCATAGGTGTTCTTACACATAACACAAGCCATGAGAAAAAAAAAATAAAAGTTTTGTAAGGGGGTAACGTTGTGAACACAAACATCCCGCCCAGTTTGGCATGTTTTTCTAAACAGCATTTGCCATGAGAAAGAATGACAAAACACCATATATGGAAAGAAGAAAATTTCTTAGTAACTTCTTAATCTTTTTTAAAAAGTGCGAAGAGGGAATTTCATTACAGTTTGAAAGAATTAGCATGACTTATGACTACATCAGACTAAATCCAAGTGATTAATGGCTTGATTTTCAAATTTGCTGAGAACCTGCATCTTCAAGATGCTGACTTCAGAAGAATTTTTGGGTGCTCAGAACTTGTGTAAATCAGGTCATAGTGACTTGTATGAGGTCGTACCAAAGCAGCTGATGATGTCAAAACTGAGAACAGATATCACCCTCCAAAGTCCCAGTTCACAAACTGGAACAAACAGGAATGTTCCAGAAACTCCTGGAAAACCCATTTCTGTGTTTTAAGAGTATTTCAGCTAAAATCAGGACTGTATGATGCTGGTCCTTTTCTGCATAAATAGCAGAAACATTTCAATCTGAAAAAAACCTCAAAATTCAAGTGACATTTACAGAAAAAAAAGTTGGGCTATTTTTTAATTTTTGTTAACAACCTAGGCTAAAATATAAAAATCTAATACTTTGAAATCACAATTTGGTAAATAGGTGATATGGTGAGGCAGAGATTTGTATGTTCAGTAGGAACTAGAAAGAAGAACCAGAAGAGAATATCAGTTACAGTTAAACACAAAACAAGTCTTCTATTGCTCTTCTGTTGCACATTGTCAACATTCTTTTCTTTCTTTGTGGTGCCTCTCACCTAATGTTTGTCAAAGCGAAAACACGTAGCAAGACAGTAAGTGGACTGGATCAATAAAAAATTAGTGATACCCACTCAAGTTTCAGTTTCAAGGAGAAAAATAGGACATCAACATGCTTCTTTTACCTGCGCTTTCACAAGTGGCAACACACTGAGTTTCTTGACTGCATCAGTAATGTCTCTGGTTTCCACAAAGCAGAGGACACTGCAGATTGCTTTAGCTGCTTCAATCACATGATCAACTTGATGCTGTTGACAGCAAAGAAAGGAAAAAAAAAAGGCAAACAGTAGACTCAAAGCATTTATCAGAAATGCCTTACCATAAACTTCATGCCAGTGAGTGTGTAGAAAATCGTATCTGCTCAAGCAAAATTCAAACACCCCATACATTAGTCTGGCTACACTGAAATCACTAGTGACCAACAATTTCCTAAGGAGACAATTTTTGTTGAAGTCCAATTATTTTCTGCAAAATAATTATTTTCCTTGTTGAAAACTGCATCAAATTTGGTATTAAGGACTGATTTGAAGGCAAAACATTGGTTTGCCTGAAAGCCTCGAGTGTAAAGAAACTTCTGAGGAAGCCTGAACCCAAGCGATTCACAAGCTTTCTGAGGTTTTATGATTCTCTGAATTTATCCTCACTATTGTCTCCTACCCATCTCTGTGAGAGCTGGAAAACAGCCATGTTCCTCCTAAAAATAGTGACTCTGTGGGAGGCTGCATGATCTGACACCTGTGGACCGAGTACTTCTGCAACTAGCTTTCTGCAAAAATATACATATAGTTGAAACTATTAAATCCGATTGATCATAAATTTAGACCTTTAAATATTTTTTTAATGAAAAAAATCTCTAGATGAATAATCTCAGAAATACTTGGGGAATTCAAGGAAAAAAATTTGGATCCCAAAGGAAGGAAAATGCAATCTTCAAATATCAAGTACTCTATGTTCAGGAAAATAAATAAAGAAATAAAAATTCATGGGTTTCCTGCACAGTTCTATCACTTCATTAAACCTTAAAATACATTCTCTGAACACACAGAAGCTCTCCTATAAATATTCTCCATGTTTCTGTACTGATAAATGTTCCTTTTAGTGCACTACAGCATGTCTATGTACCGATAAAACCATTTCTCTAACTCATCCATTTCATGCCTGAAAAAGAAAAACTGTACTAAGATGAACTTTCTGGTTTCAAGCTTAAGGTTCATGTGCAGACTGCACCGAGAAGGCTAACACCTGTCATTAATACAAATAAATATAAAAATATATTGAGGTGACTAATTCCACATTATCTGCCTTCAGCAGAACTAAAGCAGGAATGAATCACATAAAATATCCTCAAATATTTGGTGATCAGATTCTTATAAATATAAGTTGTTGGGTTTTTTAGTAATCAAGGACAGTAATGCCTTTTCATACTACAGGTTCTAGGGAGGAAAAGGTTGACTATGATCTCTTGAGAACTTTAGACTCTCCTTTGGTCTGAAGTTGATTGTTCTATCAATTTACAAAGAGGACATTTCCTTTCTTTTTTATTTCTTTCTTACCACGTAGGTTTTTATAACTGAACTCTTACACAAGATTTACTCTCTGTGCATGCATATATTGCCAGCTGAAGTAGGAACCCATAAAAATGGCATGGCTTTCCTACTGTGTGTAACACTGACAAACCCAAAGCATTATACATGCTGGTTTATTTTGATTTGTTGAAGAAATGTCTGTCTATATTTAAGTACATGTACATATATATATTTAATTACTATATAGAATTTTTAATGAATATTAAATATAATTCTAATTCAGCATTTAATTTAAATACATTTTAATTTAGCATTTTTCCTCTTCACAGGTAGGTATGGGTTATTAGAACATCGGATTTTATGCCTGTAAATATATTTATGCAGGGCAATTACTGAGCAGTACACAAGCAATGGGCATACACAAAAGTAATCCTTGAGTAGAGAAACAGCTCTCTGGACAGGGAAAAATAAAAACAAATTAAACCAAAGCCACAGTTTATATATTTTTGTACATACACATACTATTCCATAAAGAGAGCTGGATATCTTGAGGGATGTATCAATTTCTTTTTAATAGGCTATTCCCTTTATAGATAAATTATCAAGTACTTAATATTTATAGAAGCTAGTATACTATACACATTGTTTTTATGGTAGCTATTTCTGAAGAGCATATTGCAGATGAAGGAGAATAAACATATAAAAAAATTATGTAATACTCTATAATATGAATGGTGACTTCTTTCACACTGTTTCTCTATTGGGATATTATCATGTAAAGAGTTTTCATTTTTCATATGTAGAATAGGACATCGATTTCTGTTCCAAGAAACGGAAGACAGAGATTAATTTCTTGCAGAAGTTTCACATCTTCTGAAATTCCAATTACAGTCAACAACTTGTAATTTTTTTTTTTTTTTGCTTCTACATATTTAAATACTAGTAGAACCTTAGAAAGATATTTTGGTGTTTCAATTATTTATATGATTAAAAAAATGTTACTGCATTCTAGAACTACTATATTCTGTATAAAAAAATTACAAAGTCTTTGCTACAGCAATAGCACATTCTGAATACGTTTTTAAATAAAGTGCATGTCAAGTGTTATCAGGGCAATCAAAAGGGCTGGTTGGTTGACTCTGGGAACACTCTTTACATTTCAACTCTAACAGCACCAATCGCCTCCCTGTGCCAAATACCTTAATTTTTTTTTTCTCATTTTTTTTTATAGAGGCATTATCCATCTTAAAATGAATTTTCCATTTATTTATCATTAATTTATCATTTAATTTATCATTAGTAATGACAGTGGGCTTGTCACATAAGTCAAAAGTATTGGTGTCTCCAAGTCTTTGAACAAGTAAATTTAGAAATATGCAGATAAATGTGCAAAATACTGTTGATTTGCTTTCTTAACTGAGAATCTCAAGATCTGTCTGATTAAAACCAATGCTTAAGGAACTTCCAGCTGAGTACAGAACTTCAGCAGGTATGTGTGCACTTAATTTGGTGTATGTGAATAACTCCCACTGCCTTAAATTTCAGTGTGTGCTGAGGGTGGATTGCGGTGAATCAGAGAAGGGCAACAACCCTCCCAGTGCTGCAAGTGCTAGTTTTAAAAATCGACATAACAGCTCCTGTGCAGCCTTGGGATATGGGGCAGTTATAACGATCCGAATTTTAAGCCTTCTTCAAGGAATCTAGTAAGAAGTTAGAGAAAATAAATAAACAAGGATTCAAAGGCCAAAAGAAAGGCTGCTCATTTTTTGCTTTCTTTACTACATATTTGTAAGTTATTACATTACAGCTCCATAATTTTTTAGCCACTTATTAAAACAAATCAATAACACTAGTTATAACTATTGCACGTTTGAAAAAGCTCCATATGCTGATACCTTTGAATGAAAACATCTGCATGGTGATCTGACCTATATAATTAATTTGCAATACTGCTCTTTTAAGCAATTCATATGAACTTTATTGAGTGTCCCAGAGTAGGCAAGACCTTATTAAAAAAAATTAACTACAGAGAAGTTTAGCTCTAGACACACACATATTTTTTTAGATAGTATGAATATTTGAAAAATGTACTTCCTTCCCTTTATAAAAAGTTAATGATCTCAAGAAATTGCTTACTCAAGGTAAAAATCTTTGGCAAAAACAAATTTAAGAGTGCTTCATTATAGGTCTGAGGAATATCTACACAGCATCAGTTACAGAGGGTGGATTGCAAAGTCTCATTAATGTTGAGGTTACAGCCTTCTTTGAATTTAGAATCTTCTTACTTTAGGCCCTAAAATTTCAAGGGAATGTAAATAACTACCCTGATGGGTCTACTTCAGTAAGGAAATATATATGCACATTTCAGCTTGGGGACCTCAATTTTCCAAATGGTTATGGCTGCATCACATTTTATACACTAAATACTTTCCTTTGAGATGTAGCTTACAAAGGAAAATTCAGTGAATACCTACACAGTTATCAGACCCAGAGCTTTACTTTGTAGCAAGGCACAGTTCAAAAGCTTATAAATTTGCATGCATTTTGAAAAAGTATCAAAGATTTACATAAAAATACAGTATATTTTTATCTCTATATATTTAGTTACATACTTATTGATATCTATGTATTCATGTACATGTGCTTTTATATATAGTGGGTGCATATATACACATTTGTATGCAAGTGTATGTTTTCTGACTATTCAAAATAGAAATACCCATGGATTGAGAATATCCAGAGAGATTAAAATCTGGACTTAAACATAGGTGACAGAGTTCTGAAACAAAATAATAACTTTATATTTTAACATACATTCCAAAGAAATACATAATTTAGCATAATGAGTTATAACTCTGGAAGGGATGCCCTGGAATATCTCCATGCTACATCAGTATTCTTTGATTTTACCAACATCTTTTGTTTTCTTTCTAGTTTTAAACCCTTGAAAGTCAGTTATAACGACAATCTGAAATTCAAATCAAATAAGCACGTGGTTTCTTCCAAGGTATGACTCAATTTTTCCTTTAGACACTTGTCCTTAAAACACTAGTTAGCAGAGAAGATTTCTTAAGAGATTTTTCCTTTAAGGATGTAGCATTCAATTGGCAGCCCACAATGCTTTAAAATTAAAGCTCCTGGGAGTTTTGCTGTCTAAACCTAATCCTTCAAAGTATCACATGCTTGCATATATATTCTAAATATGTAAACATTAGGCTTGTGGGTTTGCAAATCACGGACAAATTTTGCAGATACATATAATGCATTATACCTCTACTAATTTCAAATATTATACTGTCAACCCAAATAGTCCTGGTTTTATTTACAGGTTCCTTGACACTTAGAAACAGTCACCTTTGATATTTTAAATTTGTAGCACCTTCTTCCTAACTTCAAGCCAAGTTTTATTAAGAGAATGTATACCCTTTCAAAGTCAGATTAAACAGCCTTAATTAAAAGTCTTTCTTAATTGCATCTGAGACAGATTAATAATTAGACACCTTTCACGTAGAAGTTAATGCTTTTCTGGTATAACAAACTGAGAACAAATACCTCATTTTGCAACAGATATTCCACTTGATCTCTATAGTTCATAATAACAGAGAAAAGGTTCTGCCTGGAAATCAGAAAAAAACAACATCAAGTTAATAACAATTAGATAAAGAGAACAGGTTTGGGTGTTTTTTCCTTTTTTTTTTTCCTTGCACATTCTGTAAGTCTGGAATAGCTTAATTGACAGTCTTTTTATGTTGGTATAAAATAAGGAGAAGTGTGTATGTAGACATCATGTAATTGAGCCTGGACCTTCATGGTTTTTTTGGTAGTTATTTGCCACAAAGAATAGATGCAAAAAATCTATGTATACATGGAGGATACAAGTTTCCCAAGTTAAAGAACTTCAAGAAGTGGTTTGCTATTTCAGTGTCTACTGAACTTCACATCCCATTTATTTTACTCTTTAAGGTTAAGCAAGTGCTTAAATAGTACCTTGAAGAAGGATGAACTTCAGCATGTGCTACTTTCTTACGGCTAGACTTGATGATTTTAAAAGTCTTTTCCAACTTAAATGATTTTATGATTCAATGCCTTCTTTCTCAATCACTTCATGGACTAAAGTTGCTGAGAATCAGGTAAAAAAATCTGCAAAACATCTGGAAAAGCTCTACATTTCGAAAGTCCATACTAAATCACAAGTATAAAACCGTGTGTCATAAAAAGGGAAACCATTGCTACACAGTCCACTAAACTTTATTTGCATACAGTTCTCAAGTTTACATTCTCAGTTTCAGCAACTGCCTTTTCCTCAGCCTTACCTAAGCTGGGAATTTGTTTTACTTCTGTAGACAGACATATGCCACTCTGTGGTTCCATGCCTTTGTCATGCTATACATCAAATTACCACAAAGTCTGTACAAGCAGATTGCTGTGTCTTAGCAAAGCTTCACTAAATTAATTAGGATTATGAGGAGGAGCATACATTTTCTACACTGAACTCCAGAACTGATGCTTCAGCTGTAAATCTCACCATTTCAGGACCACAGGCTCCAAGTGCTATCACCAAAAGATAACTAAAATCAGAGTTTTGCTTTTAGGAAGTGTTTGTGTAATTTTCTGTTTTGAGCACTGTGAAATTCTGGCTGTCGATTATCTGTCAGCTGGAACAAACCAAAAACAGATACCTGTGAGACAAAACTAGTGTCTGACTCACAGGGCATTTCTGTGTCAGCCTCCTCTTTAGGGTCAAATCATCAGGAAAGGATATGGAAACCTTAATTCCCACTTTTACACCCTGCCTACCCTACTGATATCAGTGGTAAAATGGACACATTATTGCCTTGATGGTCATCAGAGGTAGTTAGTGTTTGCACATGCTTTTACGAAAAAGTGGAAATTGCAATTTATATTCAATTGCAATTGTACTACCTTCAGTTGCAATTAACGCAGAAAGCATTATTTGTTTTACTCTGTCACCTTATTCTTGACTTTTTTTTGCATTCCTATATCCCCCACTCGTCTTCTGTTAGGGTTCTCCCTCTTCAGAAGGCTTAGAAGGAAATCCCCCCCACTCTCCTACCCCCATTGCAGTTTGGTAGCTGAAAGTCACAGAAGTGTTTTGATTTCTTCAGAGCAAATGGACTATTGTTTACAGAGAAATTGTGCGTGTCCTCATGTATCTCAGCTGGGCTGAGAAATCAGAGATAAGGGTTGCAAGCAGGGCCTTAAAGTACAGGTTTCAAGGTACATGATTAGGCTTCCATTATCTGTATAGCAGGACAAGGAGAATCATTGCACTGAAATAATCATAGAGAAATGTTAGGTGGCCTTCCCTGTGCCAATACCATAGTGCATTTCCCTGCAGGCACTACCATTCACTTCCTCCTAGAGGTAGTTCTGCCTTTACAGCTTTTTATTTCCAATCTGCACTAGCTTTATCTAGGCAGGCTTTTTGTATGTGGAGTAGCTGCCTGGCAATTCATCCTGTAATCCTGTTAAATCATAGCTAACACAAGTTGTCGCTCTGCTTTGACCAAATCTCCAGGCATAACATCTTTTCCATAGCATTGCCCAGCTCGAAAGTAGTTCTGAACATATGAGGTTGCCTTGTTGATTTTTTACATCCAGGTAAGCATGTTTATTAGAATACTTGGCCTAAATGCAGGTTACAGAATAATTTCATTAGTTATAATGATAGTTTAAAAAATTAGCGTGTTTTCCATCAGTTTATTCTTTCCTAGGGAATTTTCTGTATAAAGTAGCCATAATTTTACATAATTATTAGGAAACAAATCCAGCAACTAGTAACAATGATTGAAGCACTGCTACCAATGCTATCCTGAATATCCTTGTCTGCTAGATAACTAATAACACCTGTGTGTCATCACACAGGCATACTTCCTATTTGTACATCTTTGATAGCTGTGTAGACATAGACAAAAAACATCACAAAAAGTGTTAACTACTTCTTTATCTAAAAGCATGAAACAGAATACAATGAAAGTTGAATGAGGAATCTCTCTCATTTAGTGCTTGTCCATCACAGGTTAGCTTTAGAGCCAGATGCACTTTGAGTGCCAAGTTAAAAGCTTGTCTTAGCTAGCCTTCATAAAAAAAAAATTCAATAAAAATTTTTAGAAGATCACTCAACTGTGAAAATACAGACCTAATGAAGAGCAAACCTATTATTTTTATGGTATTTAATCTCAAAAATTATGACACCTTCAATCATGGGAATCTTTGGGAAACATGAAATCTCTAGTGAAAACTTCAGTGACACGAAAGGAAAAGAATGAGGAAAAATTACATAGATCTAAAGGAGATTATTGATTTTTCCTGAACAATCACTAAGGTCTCAAAATAAGAGTCTGAAATATTGAGAGAGTTGTCTTTCTCTTTGGTATCATTCCAGTCTCCAGTAGTTCTGGAATTGTCCTTTGGGGCAAGGAGGTTCACTGCAAATACAAACAATTGCAAACATAAGTACTGCTAAATACCAGCTTACCGAGTCAGTCTCATGGCACAAGTGTCTCTTAACAGCTGATTCATACAGAACCTTCTTTGGTCATCCCCACACTGTGGAAGAGAGGTGTATAGTGAGATATATCATTCTGACAAGAAGAATGTATGTTGGAGAAATTTGTACTGTATTTTCCAAAGTCAGCAATGTTCTTAAGTATGTTCAGGATGTTTTGATCTGAAATTTTGTTTAGTGAATATCTTATCATACTTCCTGTACACTGGGTGGCATTTTATAGGTACCAGTGGGGGCAAGAGTGTTCAGGAAAGGAAGAGAGAAGAAGAAAAGGAGAGTTAAATTAGATTCAGCAGGGGAACAGGATGTACTTGAATCCAGGCAGGGCAAGTGGAGACAGTAGCATATTCCAGGGCCCCATCTACCTGGGAGCCATAAAAAAGGCAGACAACGCTGCCTACAGCATGCATCAGTTCTGCTTTGATTTCATACAGTGGTGGGCCAGGGGGAGAGATGACTCGCAGAGGTAGAGGTAAGCTGGGAGGGAAAACTTGACCCAGAGGAGCGAGAGGCTTTCCTTCTCGAGGGAACTGGACATTTCTTCCCCCGGCTTTTGCTGTGCCAGAAAGCAAGAAGGGATTTTATTAAGTGCTTACATCATGGCTAGGCTTCGCAAACGAAGATTTGGGAAGGGCTCTACCCACGATTGTTACAAGCGTGTTGGTGGCTAAAAAGGCCAATACAAGATAGGTACGTCCAGTTGCAAAAGGCACAGCAGAAAGACTCCTTAGATGGTACACTCTGCAAGGCACGATTCTTTCTGCGCTGTCTTTTCTCCTCAAGGGTGATCCTGCGTGCTTTCTCAAAAGCATCAGCAGCGTTATAGATGGTGTGTCTCCAGGCCTCCCAATTGGAGGCCAGAGTAGACCAGTTATGGTGGTCAATATGGCCAAGACTGAGATGTTGTTTCAGGGAGTCCTTGTATCTTTTCTTCGGAGCTCCTCTCTTGCGGCAGCCGGTGGCAAGTTCACCATAAAGCAGGATCTTAGGGAGGCAGTGGTCCTTCATCCTGGAGACGTGCCCTGCCCATCGCAGTTGTGTTCTAAGTAACATGGCCTCAATACTTGTGATTGCGGCCTGTTCTAGAACAGACGTATTGGTCACATAATCTGACCAGTGGATGTTTAGGATTGTACAGAGGCAGCGTTGATGGAAGCGTTCTAGGAGACGCAGGTGGTGGCAGTAGATGACCCATGATTCAGATCCATATAAGAGAGTAGACACCACAATGGCTCTGTAAACACTGATCTTGGTACTTTTCTTCAAGTGTTTATTACGCCATACTCTTTTATGGAGTTTTCCAAAAGCACTGTATGCCTTTGCTAACCTGTTGTCTATCTCCCCATCAATCTTACCATCCGAGGAGATGAGGCTGCCTAGGTAATTAAACTGCTGAACTGATTTGAGTTCTGATTGGCCAATGGTGATGTGGGGATGATGTGGGACTTCCTGAGGTGCAGGTTGATGAAGAACTTCTGCCTTCTTTAAGCTGACTTCCAGCCCAAAGAGCTCAGCAGCGTCTGCAAAGCAGGAAGTTAAACGCTGCAGAGCTGCTTCTGTGTGGGCGACAAGGGCGGCATCATCAGCACGAAGCAGCTCCCGGACAAAATGGTTAAAGGTCTTGGTGTGGGCCTTCAGTCGCCTTAGGTTGAATAGGCTTCCATCAGTACGATATCGAATGTAGATAATGTCTTGATCATCGAGGTCTGCCGTGGCCCTTTGGAGCATCATGCTGAAAAAGACTGTGAATAGGGTAGGAGCAAGAACACAGCCTTGTTTCATGCCATTCTTTATTAGAAAGGGCTCAGAAAGTGTGTCAGAAAGCACTCATGAAGTGCTCAGAAAGGGCACAGAAGTTATTAAGTATGTCAGTAGTAAATGGAGGCCCTAGGAAAACACTGGACCCATACTTGATGAGGATGGTCCTCTGGTAAATGGGAATGCAGAAAAAGCAGAGGCATTCAATGCTTTTTCTGTCTCAGACTTTTGTAATGGTGATAATCCTTGGACTCTCTGGTACTCTGAGCTGGAGGAGCACAATTGTGGCAACAGTGGCTTTTCCTTTGTGGATACAGAAATTGTAAGGGACCAGCTGCATCACTCAAATGTTCCTAAGTCCATGCAGCTGTAGTGGGATTCATCCCAGAGTACTAAAGGAGCTAGCAGATCTTATGGCAGTACTCCCAGAGTCATCTATCAAAGGTCTTGGGAATCTGGGGAGCTCCCCACTGAGTGGAAGCTAATAAACATTATTCCAGTTTACAAGAAGGGCACAGGGAAATGGAATGGAATACAGTGAAATACAAAGGAGGAGATGAGAGGAGAGAATATATAGTTCAATTGGTGGGGACCTGGAGTGATAATCTAGTCCAAGTGATGCATTATTGACATCATCAATTACTTATCCAATCGGATGATGGATCTACCTAGTGATGGATTATGACATCACAGATGACCCAGAACCTCTTGCAGCTTGACATCCCGAGCGAGCCCGAGTGCCCCTCCTGCCAGATAAGCTCCACATCTCTCTTGGCAGGACATGGCATCAGGTGCCAAAGAAGATATGGGGGAGAGCAGCTGTACTGAAAGTGGTGGCAGCCTGAGCCAGTCGCCCCAGGCAGGACTGATGGAGGTAGCAGAAGACTCCCAGTGCCCCATCTGCCTGGGGCACATGGAGAAGCCAGTCTACGTGACCTACTGCATGCACAAATTCTGCTGGCAGTGCATCTGGCAGTGGGTCAGGGGAAGACAAAACTGCCCCGTGTGCAGGCAGCCCATTGAGAAGCTGCTGTACTCAGTGCGAGGGGACAACGACTACGAGGAGTGCAATATCGGCCTGTATGCCCAACTGCAGAGGATGATGGACATGGAGTGGGGCCTCCAGGAACTCCCTGTAGAAACGCTACAACCAGCAGAGGTGGCCCACGACCGACAACTCTTGGCTGGCAGAAGAGGCCTCCTGGGGACTGAGAGTGCCCAGAGGCAGGATGCAGCTCCAGGGCCCTCCAACGCTCCTCCCCAGCAGGCTCCCACATCCAGTGTTTCCCATGAGACAGCCCCACTGAGGGCAGACGAGTGTCCAGCTGGCCCTGCTGCTCCCCTGGACCCACACAATGGCACTGAGTAGCTTTGGCCCCACAGCATCCCCCTTCTCCTGCACCCAATAAACAGCATAGTTCTTTCCAGCATACGTGTGTGTTATGACTGAAGAATGTTTCTAAGTCCGCAAGGCCTTGGTGGGATTCATTCCAGAGTACTAAAGGAGCTGGTGGATCTTATGGCATGATCCCCTCAGTCCTCTAGCAAAAGCCTTGGGAGTCTGGGGAGGTCCCTGCTGACTGGAAGCTAGTCAGTGTTATTCCAATTTACAAGAAGGGCACAAGGGAATGGGATGAAATGCAGTAGAGGGAAGAGGAGAAGAGAGGGGAGAGGGGGAAGCAGGGAGGAAGGAGGGAAGGACAACGTAGTTCAGTTGGTCGGGATCTACAGTTTTCATCTAGTCCAACTACCTCACCTCTTCAGGACTGACCAAGGATTAAAGCCCATTATGAAGGGCTTGTCCAAGTGCCTCTTTCTAAGGGACTGATATCATGAAGCATTGACCACCTTTCTGGGAACCCATGTCTTGTTTTTGAACATCCACTCTGTAAAGAATCATGAGTGTGTGATTGATAGGATCCAAAGAGGATGTGATGGACTCCAGCAACAGGGTGTATGTGAATTATTTATCTGAATACATATGGCTGATTATTATATAGAAGAGTGACAAGATATTCATATGTTTCTATGACACTAGTTAAATTACAACCTTAGTGGAGATTTCTATAATGTAACATAGTTCATATTTCAAAATTTAGAAGGATCATATACATTACATAAATCAAATTCTCCCCAAGAGTACGTGCACATTATATCACAAATATAAACAGTAGTGCATAACTGTCTGAGATAGTTGAAGAATCTTAAAAGTCTTGAAGTTTTTTTGTTTTTTAAAAGAACACTTTTTACACATCTTTTTTACATGAACTCTGAGAGAAAGAAATTTATTTTCCAGAACCTGACACTAAGTCTGTGACTTTACAGTGTATTCTATGGCCAAAGGCACATGTTTTAGTTAATAATAATGGCCCATCTTCGCGAACGAAGATTTGGGGAAAGGTCTTTTACCTTTCCAGCCTGCGCAATGGATTTTTTAGGTGAGACACAGCCTGCGCTGAACTGAGCCCACCCTTTAATCCTAAGGTTCATCTGCCGGGGCCAAGCAAGCTTGGACAATGGCAGTGAGGTCCTCAGGACGTAGGTTTGTTTAGAGTATCCTTCTCATAGATGGATGGCCTCACAGGGCTAACGGGTTCCATCTGCCCGGGAGGGACTGGGAATCGAACCCGTGGTCGCAGCAGTGAAAGTCCTGCACGCTAACCACTAGGCCACCAGGGGTCCCCTATGTTTTAGTTAACAGCAACAACAAAATTAACTCTGAGCTCAGTATAGGCTATGTCAGAGCCTTGATTTCAGTTTGACTGGAGCAGATTTCAGTAGAGCTGAAGAAATCTATAGAACTGGGTCCAAAGTGAAATAAATACTGCAGCTTTGAATGCACCGTATCTATCTCCTCTGTTAGGTTTTTTCTGGTCCTGACAGACTCACTGGCACTCCTGCCTGCTAGCAGAACCTCTCCTTTCTCTACAAGTGCTCTGTCACAAGCATGCCCTGGAGCTGGAGGAAAACTCTGTGTCTGTGGCTTATTCCACCTCAAGAGCTGCTCATGTTCTTTGCTATTATTAGTAACGGGAAGTAACTTCATGGCCTGAAGCTCTCAGAACTGTGTGTTACTGTGAAGGGGTGATCAATAATTCACTTGAGGAGATCTTAAAATGTCACCCTCCCTAGTTAAAACCCCATTGTAGGTTCCACAAATTCTTTGAGATAATGAACATTTTCTAATGGCCTGAACACTGCTGATTTGTCTTCCAAGCTTGTTAGTTACCTGGCTGAAAGACATTATTGTGTGCTAGTAATCATGCTACCTGGTAATTATAACCATTTCCAAAACTTGAAGCATCAAGGATGCTCAGTCTCTGCTCCTGGCCTCCATAGTGCATTGCAGTATATTAAACCTTGTTTAAACATGTCAAACAGCAACAGAGTTGGAGGAGACTTTAAGCATATTAATAGAACATGCAGCATTTTTCAGTAGCACAATTTTGAGGGACACTTAAATACAAAGCTCCCTTCTGTTTGAGTACTACACAATCCCTCTAGAAAACTGCAAACATTTAAATATGGAAAAATCTCCACCTTCTTCCCATGATGGGCCTCTGACTAAATATCACTTCCTGGCTCTTTTAGTCCAAAAATCCCTTTCTGGGAGGAAGTGAGGCTTTTGTTAGGAACCCATAGGTATTCTTTCCTGCCTCTCCACTACAAAGATTTATGGTTTTTCTGAAATAATCAGAATGTGGGGACAACTCTGAAAAAAACAGGTCTCTAGGACAGGCAGAGCACTCCCTGGATATGGTATCTGGATAAAGGTTTCTCCTTCTATGCTGTTCCACTGAACATTTCTTCCAAACCACCACCTATCTGCTAGGAATTTAACTTTTCTGACCCACTACAACTTGAGGTTTGTGTTGAAGAGTCACTTCTTAGAGACCTGGGTTAAAATACAGAGTAGGACAGGTGTGTAGTCAAAACAAATCTAGTAGTCAGCATTCAGTATTACTGCAACCAGTGTACACTGGGCCACCAAGAGGACTATTGGATTTTCTCCCTATTTGTTGTCAATCTCAAGATTTCAGTGTGTGGAGAAAAACCTCTAAGGTGCAGAATTCCCACTCCTGTCAACAAAAGCTCTGTCTAGATGGTATAAAATCTATAACCTTATGCTCCCTGTATACGCTTGTATCAGTTTAGTAGGAATTGTGCATCTTGAAAATTCATGTCTTAAAAAACTTTTCTTCAAGAGTGTTAAGGCTGATAAATCTCATGTCTCCAAAAACTAAAATCAAATTAAAGGTCATCCACTAGGCTGAAGGACCTGTGATTCCATGTAAAGCCCTTGGCCAAGTTTCTTGCTTGTAATTGCTCATCTGAAGACAATTTCCTGCTCTGAATACTTCATAATAGAATGCCAGATTCCCACAAAAGGAAAGAAAGCAAGTATTCACCTTAAAAGATAAGTTTTTCAGCTGACTTTACAAAAGAATTGTGAACATTAAGTTATTGGCTAAAGTTCAAAAAGTGTCTGTTTTTAAAAAAAAAAAGTTGCTCATTACTTGAAAGTATCCACTTATATTGGTTATTAAGCATAATAATAAAATAATAGTAACTTGCATGTACAGACAGATATTTTTAACTATGCAACCTGAATTCAACAGGGTTACATAAGGTAAGCAAGAGTCAGCCTACAGATGGCCTTAATGTAGAGTTCTACTTCCTTAGCGCACAAACAAGCTTTGAAGCTTCACAAGAGAGTCCTGAACACATCATTAGGTTCCAGTTTTGAAGATGTATAGTAGTAGATGCTGACCTAGAAAAGGTAAATAACTTTTCCAACATTACACATATTTACACGTGTCCATAATTACATCTAATCACCAACGCTTCACTCTTCACAAGCCCCTTTGGCAGCTGAATGATCTTTTCCATCCCTAACACAGGATCTAACACCAGAAAGGACTGTGATGTCCATCTAATCTCAGGCACATGGTGATTTCTGCTTTAACCTCAACAACTTGCAGTTAAATGACAACAAGGTACCACAGATACTTTCCCAAGGCAAAACTCATTCCAGTGCTCACTGAATGTGTTCTTTTTACTGCTGTGATATGGGGGTGAGATGAAAAAGAATATATGAGATGGACACTTGCTCAGCGCCTTCTGAAGGTATATTCAAACATCAACTATTTTCTCTAGACTGAAAGCAAATATTTGTTAATTCACTGATCTGAATCATATTTGAAGAAGGGACCTGGTGATGAAAAGTTTCATGTTTCCCAATTTACTTTGTTTAGACAATGCTATGTCAAAGAGAATCAATAGCTTTTCAAAAATAAGTGAATAATATTGGCAGTGAAAAACGCCAGTAATTTAAACTGGGGTAACACATATTAGCACTAAACTATAATTCTTTTATCTATAAACTTGTTAAAATGTTAGATATGTATATATAATAAACTTCATTATAGTCCTTTTTTTAATGTTTCAGGTAAAATATTATATTGAACTTGAGGTTTCACATGGCAACACATACAAATTAAAAGAAAGCCCCTACCCTCTTTTTGCTAGACATCTGTCATCTGACCCATATTTTGACAGACTCAGGTTATCATCATACCTATGCAAAGCAGGTAATTGGTACTATCTGTGAACAGAGATAACACACTGCCAGTGAACACTGTTCAGAGCAAAGCATCTGCTGCACTGCAAACTTTGGGCTGGAAGTAAATCAAGGTTGTCCACTGAGAATAAAGCTCACATTTAGTAACACAGGTCAGTGTCACTGAAGCTCAGTAATCCACTGCAAGGTTGCTTAAAGTCAAAGAATCCTAATGGCAATCTCCCTGGATTTAGAGATGATGATAAAACAACATTTTCTGCAAGGACATTTCTGCATGGGTACAACCAACCACACGCACACGCATCATGCATGCACAAGCACACCATCAGTGATTCTGGCTTTTATATACCTACCCTGGTTTTCAGTGATAATGACAAGAATCCAAATCTAATTCATTCTACATAGTACCTTGAGAAGTTTTGCCCTTGTTATATTTCAAAACAGAAAGGCCAATGCAAAATAAGAATTCTCTGACCACTTGAAAAAAACAGCATTAAACTCTGACAAAACCAATTTTTTTTCTGAAAAAGTAACCTTTGTTCTTTTTCAGTCGTGTTCTCTACAGTAACTCACTAGATATAAATATGGGAGCAAAGCAGAGATGTTTCCCAGTACGTTTCACCTGGAGTTCAGCAATAATATATGCACCCTCAGGAAAGCAAATAATCTCTCTGACTGTTACCGAAAGTTGCTATGTATAAGGACTGGTGGAATTTTATTCCTTCAGGGATGCTTAAAGAAAGTGGAGGAAAAAAAGACAACTTACTGTTCGAGCCAAACTTTGCTTCAGGTGAGCAGTGTTGTGTAGCCGAAGCTGAACACAGGGAGTTGCCTTGCGAAGACTTTCATGGCTGCCCAAAGTGTGGTCACTGCAGTTTGGGGGAAAACAAACAAATCGTTATCTCTGCTTGCTACTTCCTTCTTTTTTTTTTCCTTGCTCCCTCTCATAAAAGCACCAGTAGACTAATTTCTAAGTGCAAAGGAGACTGAATAATAAAATCCCTGTACTTAGCGCCTATTTCTGTGAAAAGTGATGGGGTGAAAACAATTAAGTGATTGATTAGTTGTGTCACTGACCATTAAGTTCTGTAACAGAACAAAAATGACACAGGGAGAGAACAGCCTTAACCAACAGCATGTGCTCCCAAACCTCGAGAGTATTCATGCATGTTCTTCAAACCCAAGTTAGTGCAATTTGTACAAAGTATCCTGGTTATGAATACATCACTGCAGAATGACTTGTAGTGTCTGATACCCGACTCGAAAATCAAATATTAACTATAAATTTGAAAATCACACATATTAAGACAGGTGGCCCTTGATTCTTAAAGAAATCAAAGTTCTCACCACATGCAGCTCACACAGAGATGGTAAAAGCAGAGTTGGTCTTTCTCAAGTGATAATGCCAGCTAAGGTCAGACATAGAGCTCTACTCACTCATCTGGAGCGGTTATTACAAAATACGCTGCTGGTCAAGGATGCTCTTCCCCCCATGGCAGGGGAATTAATTATTCTTATTTATTTACCTCCTCAGAGTAGCTTCTAGTCCACTTACCACTCTTGGCAACTTCTTCTAAGTTATAACACAACTTTGGTTTGTCACTTCAAATTACTTGGAACAAAACTTATTTCACTATTTCCCTTCCACATCTTGTTTTAAAAGGGTGAAATAATACAAATTTTTTTCAGAGTCAAGGCAAACATCTTTTTACATCAGAAAAAATCCTTTGGGATTAATGAGTAGGAAAAACAACAATGGGTTTTACAAAGGCAAATTCATCACCAAAAGTTAGTATGCATCATCAGTTACAACTCTAGTGTATGTTCAATTAGATTCATGTAGCTTTTTTCAAGCCTTCAGCCAGACAAGCACAAAAAAGGATATTCTGTATTTATACAGTTTTGCAGTATGGTAAGTTGTTTCAGAACTCACTGGTCCATGAAGAAAAGATGATTCTTTCTTGGTTTGTCAAGGGCCATGAAAAACTCAGAATTCAGATATAAACTTTACTTCTACTTAAATAGGCTTTTGATGGAATGTCTGAATAAAAATAGCTGGATTTAGTTTTAAAAAAAACCCAAAATGCTCACCCTATGAATAAATCATGGAAAGTCTGACTTAGGGGAGAGTCAAATCTCACACTGAGCAGCAGAGGTTCCCAGCATAAATGAATGGTTACACTAAAAAATATACTGTATGTAATTACCATTCAGCACAACTACAGGGAATTAATACCTATTATAAGTTATCTGCACTCATACTACACTGTAGTTAAGTAAAACATTAGAGGTGACAAAAGGTGTAAGTGTAGATATAGGATTTTTTTTTTTTTAGAACTTATACATTAAACGTCACAGAGGACAAACTCATTTCTGTCTGACAAAACAAATACCTAATACCTATGCCAAAGGTTCTCCTTTGGTAGCACTTCCATACATTTGCAAAATTTCTTGATTTCAAGACCATGATGTACAGATGTAAGAGTGAGAGAAGCTAACACCCACACAGGATGTATTGTCACAGATCTAACACCAGAAAGGACTGTGATGTCCATCTAATCTCAGGCACATGGTGATTTCTGCTTTAACCTCAACAACTTGCAGTTAAATGACAACAAGGTACCACAGTGAAATACCTGCACTAGTGCTATCTGCGTATCAGTGTTATACCTAAACACTTCTCAAATCCCTTTACAAGCAAAAGTCCAAGTGACCAATTCCCAGTTCCTGTGACTGTACCAATGCATACATTCTCTTCTGTTGCTCCTCAGCATTGTGCCTTCCCATGGCTTACTTGAAACTTCTTCCTCTCCTCATTTCAGCTAACCAAGTCTGCCTCGTGACTCTGATGATGAACTCTCCACGACTGGGGTTGAGCCAGTGAGGAAACCGTGGGAGAGTGGGGTGTGAAGGGAATCAAGTGGGGACCCATTGGGTCACCGGAGCCACTTGCTGTGAAGGGGCTTCGGTCCCAGCAATGAAAGTCTCAGTGGCTCCTGAATGGTCAGACTACGAAGTTTCCTTAACACTTTAGAACTACCTCACACCTGGTTTTTACTTTGTACCCCACCATTACTCCTGCTCTTTCCATTCTGCCTCATCTCCAACCTTTGGACAGGCACAGTGACAAGAACATGACCACAACGAAACACATCTCTGAGCCCTGAATCACTTTTTCCTCATTCATCCAGTAGACACATTCCTATTGCAATGCCAACATCACACCAAGCCAGTGACAGGAATTCATCACCAAAGGTGATATATTGGTGTAGGTACTCCTATACCAATACAGAGGAGTGTTCTGCTAGTGTACAGCTATACCCTCCTCTGTAGTTATAGTTTTGTACCACAGATGTATAAAAACTGCCTTTTGCAGGTGTAATTTTTCCATGTCATCACGCTTCCAGGCAACAATAGCTATGCCAAGAGAAGCTGAACTTTCTGGTTATAACTACATTGACACCAGTGGTTTGTGTTAGCTCTGCTGTGTCAGGCAGATACCATACATCATCAAATCCTTTATTGACACAGCAATGCTGCCTGAAATATTGCAGGCAGAAGTACTGGCCATGCAGTTGACTTCATGACTGGATTTTATTTGCACAAATACAAAGAGGAAAATTTTGACAGATATTGCTACAGAAGAGACTAGACAAAATGGATTAATGCCTCAGCAAAATAATATGGAAACCTGGTCTAGATGAACAGTGAAATACAAGAAGTAGAAGTGTAGCTTCACCACAGATGGACAGATTTTAGCTGTACCCCAGGCAGATTTGCTACTGCACCTGTACCATTAAAACAAAGGCAATATATCTCCTTTGGAGGATAACATGATTATTAGTAACTGGTTTACAGCCCTCTGAGCTCTGTAAAGGAAACAAAAATAAAAACGCTACAACATTATGAACGCAAGTTTTCCACTATTTTTTTCTGAAATTACGTGGAGAATACAGCTTTGTGGGAATGCCATGACAAATGACATAAAGAGAAAGGTAGTCCTTGTCTTTAGGAGACATGGTAATGACTGGTCAAAATAAAAGGACTTGCCCGTGGTCTCACAATATATCAGAAGCAGAGAAAGGGAAAATCCCTATCTCCTGAGACCCCCTTACTAGTAGCTTCCCCACAGCAACGTTTTCTGATGTGCTATAAGCTCCAAATCCTAATACAGTTCAATCAGACTATTTTTTTAAGGGACTCAGCTGAGTAGCATCTCCGAATGAGAAACTTAATCTGCAGTGACAAGAGAAAATTACGTTTATTTTTCACAAAGAACACGTTCATCCAAAGGTACTTGCTTCTTATGATTCCAATCTACACAATTATGTTTCTGCCCAGTGTATAATTAATAGATTAAACTTTGAGTGAAAACCAATTTTTATTTAGATTTCAATTCCCAGAGAACAGAATTAGTAAGGCAAAAAAAAATAATAAAATGTCATCAATAAGGTCACAGGCAAGCATGTGAGAAGAAATGATAAGCATTTACACTTTTCAGTTCCATATCCCTGCTCACTGTGTTGGCTGAACTGCAAAGCAGTAAGGTACCTGGGCAAATTACACTATGGTAGAGTGAGGAGGGAACTTTAAATACACTGATGCCTTAAAAACAAAGCATGTTTAGAAATAAAGCTTATAAATATCCTTGTGCTACATTCCTTTGCTGGATCTGCACTACTGCAACCTATTGATAGCAGACAGATCAATTAAAAAATTAAGAAATTAAAAAAAATAAATCCCCTATTCTTTTACGTACTCATGTGTTTTGCTTTATCTGGCATTTCAAGATGCCCTGAGTTTGTGGCCTGTTTTGCTAAAGGCAAAGCAGTCTAAATGGAAGATTGATTCATTGCTGATACATGAGAAGGGTTGTTTTTGGCTTGATGCTGGCATTAAGAGCCAGGAGTAATTTGTCACAAGCTGCTGAAGCCCAATTTAATTTACTTCTATATAACATCTTTCATGAAGGGCATCATAAAATCATTTTTAGAGGTATCCGTTTTAAATCAAAGGAAAGATTGTAAACTGTGAGAACAAGATTTAAAGGTGGATGTAGAAGGTTTGGATGGTGGCATGATAAAGAATTTTTAGAAACAGCAGATGGTCCTCCAAGAGGTATAAGATAATCATGAACAGAATAAGTGTAATGGAGTGGAGAGCACATCCGTAACTGGGAAACCCAGAGAAGTAGAGTCTTTGGATATTTATGAAATTTGGAAACTTCTGTGAATAGTGGTAAAATTTGATGACAGACATAGTGGGGTTTAGTCTTCTCTTCTTTCCAGGAATCTGCATCTTTCATGCAGGATTCTGCCTCCAGATGCACTTACACTCAACATCTGAAAAAGGAACTGCAGCAAATCAACTGAGGAACTAAAGTACACTTTCCAACAACAGAAGCAGCAGGGACAAGGTTCAAGGCTTCTACAGGCACTGTAAGAAATACTTGAAAGCACAGGAGGAAGAAGAAGAAATCCTGCAGGTTGCAGCAAGGCCAGGGTTTCCAATCAGTACACAAAGTGCACTTAAAGACCAGAAACCAAATGAGATTCCAAATCAGAATTTCACAGATGGCTCTATTAATTACAGACTCAGCTGCAGTCTATATGCAACATTCTGATATTTTTAAAGTTTGGATGTTGAAAATCTGATATTCTACTTGTGAGTCAGATGGGATATGAGCTCAAGGATCTCTCTGTAGGAAGGGAATAATGGACAATGAAATCTTTTGGTGCTGAGTGTAATGGTCATTAACACACAAGTATTTTTTTCCTTCATCTCATTCAAAACTAAATGGATTTCAGAGATCATCAAGTCTTTCAGGTGCTTCTGCAGGAGGTAGGATGAAGTGCTCATTAATGCAGCTCAATATAACAGTAAATGAAAACTTTTGACAGATGTTCACAAAGCTGTCTGCTCCATTTTGTCTGAGAACAATTTATCACATCACCATTTTGGCCTCACTTCAGTTTTTTCTGTATTACAGTAAAGAAGGAGCAGCAGAGTATTTATTCCTTTTGCTGTCTCATAACTTGGAGAACTACCGGAATTCATCCCTGAATAATTTCCAAATACTCTTCTGGGGAAGAACTCTGCACAAGTACATCAAATCACTGTGTTAGCAACATTGGGAGGAAACCAATTTGCACTTAAAGATAGCCCACATATAGGAAAAATTTCACCCTGAGGCAACTCTGCAGGCCATGTTAAGCTACCCAAGGGATCATTATGGTCTGGAGTTTCAAATTTCAGATACAGGGCTCTGATGAAGAGGCAGAAGAAAGGGAGCTGAACTTAACGGGCATAATATGGACTTACAAGCTGCTGAAGCTGGAAGTGCAGCTTAGCGCTTTCTGTATGACAGTGAAGGAGCAAAGCAAAGTTTAGAACGTTACAGACCTTGTTCCACTGCTAATGAGACATGCAGAGATTTTGCAAGTGCAGGAATTTAAACAGTCCACAATTGATGAGTTCTTCCCAACAGTGAAAATAAAACTCTTCAGCACATACTGTACACTGTACTGAAACACACTGAGCTCAATCTCAATACAACAGCTCATTATTTCTATTTTTTTTTGCAGTTACTTTGAAATGAGAAGAGAGTCTTGAAAATAATAATTAAAAAAAAAAAAAGCCCTGGCTGTCTTCTGTAATTAACAGATCTTATGTATGACCTGGTTCTTTGCTCAGTGGGTTCTAGTGTTCTAATGCTTCACACAGAGCTCTGCTGTCCCAGCTCCTGCTTTATGGAGATTTGAACAAGGGAAGAGGTGGCTTAGAGGTGTTGAAGTCTCCATCTTTAGTTTCCAAACATAATTCACCATAAACATCTGAACTTTTGATCCATGTGCTTGTGTTAGAGTACAAGTGTTCAAGCTGGATACAGAACAAAGCTAATTTATGCAGTGTGACACTTGTTCTCACAACTACATTACCTTCATTAATCAAACTGATTTGCTTTAGGCTGGTTCAGGTAATTTTTACACTCTACTGTAAATATGACTGCTTCTAAAATTTTCCCTTTCAATTACAGACATATGCTATTTTATCTAACACTTTTTACATCTCTAATAGATGAGCTGTGACTCCTGCAGTGCCAGCTTAACATGTTACCACAGAGTACTGCCAACTTCGCCCCTTCTGCTGAAAGTCACCATCCCCACAGCACAGCTGACAAGTGCCTGCACTTTAGCTGCTTCAACACAGAATCTGCTCACTTTTGCTGACAGCTGAATTTAAGCTGCCAGAAGGCAAGAAACAACTAGCTGAGTCCAGTAGTGCTTTCAACCACCACAAGACCCTACTGGAATTAATGTGAATCAGAACATTTACTTCCTTACTAGCAGACTACATACATTCAGAAAGACCTGCTTCCATGTATAATGTGTTTTTCTTTAACCTGCAGTCAGCACCAAAGTGCTGACTTCATATGCTTTACTACTACTGCCACTGAATATGAAGAAAAAACCCCTGCTATGCAGCTGTATAATATTGTTTCTCCTCTCTTTGGCTATTTCCCCCTTTGAGAATATGCTGACAACATCCCTATGAGATAGTGGAAGTAGCAGCATCCTTGTATTATGGACGAGAAAGACCAGAAGGGCAATGGAGTGAAACAAATTATTAAAAGTTTATATAAAGGAGCCAGGATGTGAATCCTTGTACTAGAGCACACCATCATCTCTGAAGAACATAAGTACTGTGTGTTTCAGGAGCTTCAGAAACTATTCATGAAGTGTTTGGAACATAATACTCTTAACTCTCCCTATGGTTCTTGTTTACATGGCTCATGGTTTAATGAGATACTTACTTTTGTAAGAATTCATCAGACCCATAAACACTTAGAAAGCATTCCTCCTGGGCTGGGTATTGATTTGTGCAACGGAGGATCTCTACAATTAAGTCATGAGTGATACAGCCAGCTGTAAATAAAGATAGCAAGAAAAATTAATAGTAGCTTGCTAGAGAATTTCAGGCTAGATACTTGAGTAAAGAAAATAAGATTTTTTTTCATAAGTCCTAACAACTGCTGCAGACTAGCTCCATCAAGAGGAATTAAATCAAGACACACTTGATTTTATTATTTTTTAAATTTTTCTTCAAATATTTTACGTGTCACTGGATCTATGTCCATTTAGAGGAAATTAGCAATTTGTTAGGTAGCTGCAATGAAGAAGAGATGAGCAACATTTCCAAGAAGAAAGGAAATGACAAATGGCAATTTATTTTTCTTTTTAATTTTTCTGATTTATATCTTGGTACGTTTCCAATGTGCAAACATGGCCTGATGCAGGAGTTGACTCTGTAGCCGCTCATGACACATGAAGGCTACAGAACTTCACTTGTAATTGTTTCTGCCATGCACACCTTTTTAGCCTTAACAAAGTAGTAAATTACTACTCAAATGCTTTTTATATAATTTATATGTAATTTATTATATCAAAATTATTTAATATATGTATAACCACATAATATTATAGAAATAAGTATATAATACCTATAAATTAAGAAGTTCTATGTCAGTTTGTACAACCTGCTGTTAAGAAATACTCCAGCATTTTGAGATTTTTTTCCAGAGCTAGTTCAGCTTTTTAAGCCATTTTTCAACACTTGCCAATACACTTCCTCCCTGTCCGTTTTTGAAGAATTGATCAAAAATGAAAGAAGAGCTGCATAATCTGGATAATGTCTGATAGGTTTTGTCCTTACAGGCATGCAGAGCACAGTGTACCCGCACTGATCCTGCAAGTCTAACTTTCTCTAGCAGAAAAAGAGATCTGACTCTTCAGTGAAAAGTCTTCATTAAAAGTACAGAGATGGTTTAAAAATGAAAAATAAAGCCTGGACTTCCTCCACATAGGCAATCTCATTAGCTTTTCTGTTAACAGCTACAGACAAAATAGAATTTCCTGTTTTTCATTTGTGGTATTTCTTTATTGCTTCAAAAGTAGTGGCCATAGGAGCCCTTTCTGGAATCCTTAAGTTAACTTTGAGATATATAAATGGAAACTACCTACAAATCCCCAGAAAATAAACATGTAACCCAGCTTTGTGTGTTGACTAATTTACACTGGTCCAGGTTCAGACACCTGGCTCAAACTGAGTCTAACCAACCAGTTTCATCAGGATTAATGAGATTCTGAATTACCCATTTGCCCACAGCAGCCAATTCATAGAATAAAATAGAACAGAACGGAATAGAAATCTGGTTCAGAGTTGCCATGCTATTATTTTAGAACAAACCAAGAAATATAAAATTGTTTTTGCAGGGAAGTTTAAGGGGATGTGATACCGAGAAAAAACTTCAGAGAACAGATGACATTTTTAGGGGAGGGGTCTGTGACAGAAACAGATAAATAAAACAGAGTTGGTTACCATAGCTAGCTTGCTTTTTGGTTTGGTCATCCCCAGGGAAAAACAGATATATCAATGGATTCAAAAGCTTCTCCTAAAAATGCTCATTTTCTTTGAAAAACAGTTTTTCTTTTGCTCTGAAAGCCTCTTCAGTTACACATTTTCTACCAGCGTTACTAGTTTTAAACAGGGAACTTCAACGTAGATCCCTTGCCTGGCTGACAGAAGGGCTGGAATTACTACCTTCTGGTCCAAGTGTCCCAAGATCTTCCATGGCATCCAGAAAACATTGGTTTGAGATGATACAAACTACTGTTTTTCTAGGCTTTCCAATAACTATGTAGATGTTCTCAAATCAAGCAGAAAACTTGTCAAGTCTGTAAGTATTGGCTACCTTATTTATGAAGCTTTTTTTTTTAAATATGTGTGACTGACATTCTGTTGAGCTTTGGATTTTCAGCTTTCAACCTGCCACACAAACTAGTACTCAGCCTGTTACAGCCAAATAATTCCTTGACAACTGAAGAAATTATTCAGAAAAAAAAAAGACTATCACTTAATGAAGCAGAACAGGAAGAGAGGGGGAAGAAGATGTAATTTATTTCATTTTTGCATATGTTGCAGAAATAAAAATTACCAGAGCTGGAATTAAGAATTCTCCCATTCATCAGAGGTACAGGATGCACAGGAGCAGTGGTAGCTTCCCACAGTCATCAGTGACAGAATAATCTAGGCTAGGAAGAACCTCAGTAGGTCCATCTATTCCAGCCTCTTCCCCTTCACAGGGGGGTCAACACTGAATTCAGATCAGCTTGTTTAGAGTTTTGTCTTGTAACACCTTAAAAGCTTCCAAGGCTGGAGACTCCACAAACTCCGTGTGCAAACTGTTCCAATTAGTAATTATTCTCCTTTATTCTTTCCACCTAGTTGGAATTTTTCCTTTCATTTTGTGACTGATGTACCTTCCCAGACCTGCACATAACCTTGGGTGCAGAGGAGTTTCAGCACTGCAGATTCTTAAGTCTTACATTCAGAAACAGAATCAAGGCTGTGAGAAGTTCCAAGACAATATAAGGGCTATTCCTACACTCTAAATTAGGCACAAGCTTAAATTCCTCCTGGATGAAAGTCTGAATGATGGCCCATTTAGGACTGCCAGAATTGACCCCAATTGCAACAAAAGAAAGTAGAGATATACACATTAGCAGAGTTTGATATTTAACATAATATTAATTTTACAGCAAATATACTCACTGAACATGCTTGACAAAGTTTGGACTCAAGAATCCCATAAGGCTTGCTCTCCAAATATCTTTCCAGACAACAAATACATTTTGTTATCATCTCCATGCAACTCAGTTGTGGAAGGATATGGACACCTCAATCACTTACCTTGTTGTGTAAGAAGTACAGGAGATGGTGAAAAATCTGTCCAAACACTGATTCTGAATTTTGTTCCACCAAGGATATGGTCTGGGAACCTTGTTGTGACACTCAAGATTTTCCCGGTATTTGTCTTCAAGTCAGAAGCAGGATAGGCATTTCTGATTCTGGAAAGTAAATGTGAAGAAACCATGTCTAAATGGATGGGCATTTTTGATCTCTTTTAAGAATAAAACACAAATTCTAGAAGACACGTATAAGAATAGCACATAGAGAGTTGTTAGAATAAAATTCTGTGCAGAGAAATGGTAGCAACTCAAATGCTGTTTACATACATTAGTAAGATAACCACATATCAGATAGCACACATAACTACATCTTTTACTTTTAGGAAAACTATCAGTAAAATCTTCATGAACTTGACAGCATCACTGCTGAGCTTGATCTCAGTGAAACCAGAAGGAGTTTAAACAGAGACTTTGGTGTACACTGAGCACAGTAGAAATAATGGTGCTCAAATATATACTTAAATAACTGAGTATTAACACAAAACTAACCAAGGGCATGTGCTGTGACTAGGACAGCTACACAAAATGAATACAGGAACATGCTTCCTATGCAAAAGCTTAAGCAGTCTCTATTTTCACAACTCTCTCAAATCCAATCTGAAATCCTCATTACCAAAACCCTGGGTATTTATGTAAATGTCTGTAGAGCACAGTAACTGTTACAGTCATTGAGTCCCTCTGATATATCATTACCTATAAAATATACTGCCCCTTCTCCTTCCAATTACCATAGACTTGCAGAAACTAATTCCTCCTGAGGTACCGTTTCCTAATGAACACTGGTCACAGGTATTATGTCTGTCATCTGAGATTCAATTTGCTTTTTAAGCAAATACACTTTGCAGCTGCAGGTGAGGGTACATATTGTACCAGCTGAAGCTTCACATTTCACTAATTGCCCTGAATATTTAGTAGCTAAACTTGAACATGCTGTATTAAGCATATTGCATTCTCTTTTGTTTGTTAGTTCAAGAAGCAATTTGTAGCTTCTGGGTTGGCAGAGCTTTATACCATCTCTGATTAGAGTGTATTTTGAACCATGGTTCTCTCACCTAAAGGTCTTCATCACCATGCTACCCTCACCTCAGAGCTGCTGCCCAAGACTCTAAATCATGTGAACTACTCTTGTGTGCCATGCATTTCTACAGTATGAGAAGGAAAAAAAAAAGCCTAGGTTTCCAAAATTAATAATCCAGTGAAGCAGTCTGTTTCTTATAATGAAAAACCAGGGGGCATGATGTTTCAGTGGGGTAGGAGGAAATGAGGCTTGACAAGAGAACCTCCAGTACAAGGTAGATTTACACTCATTGTTTAAATCCATTATACTACAGAGGCTTTTTGGATGACCTACGTAGCTGATGTCAGTCTGTTTTCTTTGTGTGCAAGGTACATATAAAACTTTCCCCTATCACCAAATAATTCACTCCTGTAAGCTGTTTCTGTAAGAAGGTCAAGGACTCAGTAAGGCTGGAAACTTCGCTACCCTTTCTTCCAGCATCAAATTAACAGGCTGTGTACACACACGGGGCATGACTCACCTCCTCAACTTACTGGAAGTCACTTCATAACTACTACGAGAACCTCATCTCCTTCCCTACCCACACACTGCTTATATTTTAGGATAATGTGGGGACACAAATTTGCTTTTCATGATTTTCAGTTGAAAATGCATTCAGTTTCAGAAAGCGTTGCTCATTTATGGGCATCTACTATTTTCATGTGACTAAAGGGCTTCTGGCCTGAGCAGGTGGGCAAAACATGCCAATTGCAAAACTTGGTACATTTAGGTCTTCCAACGCACGCTAAACTATTATACAAGCATTACATGAAGAAAATCTCATGCTACTTGCTTTCTGTGCTGCAACAATTCAGTGTGTATGGAAAGTACAAACATTTACAGGGATTTGCTATTTCACAGCATTTCATAACATGATGTATTTCTCAGCGGTGCAGAGCCCATCCTTGAAGACAGTGGGAGGTGGAGGAAACTCTGCATTTTGCAGCACTGAACCCTGAGACTGTTGGCTTGGCATCTTCTGGTATCAAACTCACTTCAGGACGTGTTCTGAAGCCACCCATGGATGAATGCTCACTACAGCTATGTTCATAACTGTAGAACTAACCTGATAAAGTGATTTTGCAGGCTGATTTATGGTTATGTACAACCAAATGTTTCAATTATAGACCTCTACCTGTACAAGTATTACCCAGAGAAAAACACGACGGGTTTCTATTTGAGTTACACGCTGGAGCTGCAAGTATGCATGACACAGAGTTTGAATTATACATCTTGCCTCTGACATATGAAACTGCCAGCAATTGAGATTCATTGGGGACCTTGAGCATCCTTAGAAGGATGCTCATTTGGCAAGACTGAGTAAGTAAGTTATTTGAAAATTTGTGACTTTTTTGGTCTTTTGGTTGCTGTGACATTTTCTACTAAATATGTTTTTCTGTTTATTTAATAGAAGAAAAGCAAAGGTTGTTCTTATTTTCTTTTTAAGAGTATTTGCTCAGGATGCACAAGAAACAAGTTCCTGTAAACCAGCAATGGTTTATTTCTATTTATCTTTTAGCCCTGTAAATAAAACCATTTATTCAAAAATCAATAGAAAGCTTTTCCTATAATTAGAATGTTTAGACATTAAAAAAATCTGAAAATCTGAGATGAAAACTGTCGTGTGAAATGTGCCTTCATGCATCTGATGGTAGAAGAATTGGGTTGGAGTTCACCCTGAAAAACTGTGGAAAAGTAGAAAACTGAGATGTATGTGACTGAGTATGTTTTGAAGCTGACCATCCACCCCATATGAATACATAATATATTCACCGTTAATTTCAGTGCAACATCAAACTAGGTTTTTTGGTTGGATTTTTTTCCCCCTTCTTTTAAAAGAAGTAGGCTTGGCTGACATTGAACAAAATCAATTCATTAAGGTCTAATAAAAAAAAAAAAAGCAGCTCTCTATTTTCCAACTAGTCTTCTGGTGGGAAAAGCATTTGTGCTAACAACTTGACAGTGTGATCAGCGAGTATCTACAAAGGAAAATGAATCTGCACAGATGGTCTAAAAACTCGTATTTCTTAGCGTGCTTGGATTTCAACACAATTTCTTTTTCTGAAGAAGATTAAGAAAGTAAAAAAAGAAGTTCAATCTCATTAAGCCAAGCTATTAACTGTAACGGTAAACAATAATTAAAGGAGGTTTTGTCACTTGCTTAGCCTCACTTTTCATCATGACAGTAAGTAGTAATTCTGTTCTCAGTCAGTTCCTCCAACTTTTTTTCCTGCTCTGAGCTACACAGGCACTAATATTGTCCAAAACAACGACAGAAAAAGTATCTTAAGTTTTATATGCTATAAGCCACCAACACTGAAGAGTTAAATGTACTTATCACTGATAAAAGGGACAGTTAAGAGAGAAAATATTTTTTGAACTAACATGCCTTTGTGTACTTTAATCTTTAAACCAAAATTAGAAGCGTTTCCTTATTTAAGTAGATACTGGAATTATGGCATTGTTCAGGAATGCAGTGTGTGGTGGCTTTACCTTGGGTGGATGCCAGGTGCCCACCAAGCTGCAGGGGCAGGAGGAGAAAATAAAATGGGAAAAAATCCTTCTTGGTCAAGATAAAGGTGGTTTAATAAAAGCAAAAGCAAAGACTGCATACGGAAGCAAAGGAAAACAAAATATTTATCCTCTACTTCCCATCAGTGGGCAATGTCCAGCCCCTTTCCAGGAAGAAAGGCTTCAGACAAATGTTGTAATAACAAATTACTTCGTCATCACCCCTCCTCTTCCTTTGTCTCAGCTTTTACTGCTGAACAGACATCATATGTTAAGAAATTATATGTTCGATCAGTTTGTGTCATCCCTCCCGGCTATGTCCCCTCCCAAGAACTTGCCCACTCCCAGCCTGCTGGTGAAGGGGGAATGTTGGAGAGACAGCCTTGATGCTGTGGGAACACTGCTCAGCAGTAGCCAAAACACTGGTGTTTTATCCACATCTTTCTAGATGTCAAGGCACAGCCCAGCTCTACGACGGCTGCTTTGGGGAAAATTAACTCCATCTCAGTCAGACTCCACACACAGGCATAAACAATCCAATTAATATAAATAAGTGAAATGTGATAGTTGGCTGAATGAAGTTTGTTTCATTACTTACTTCTCCACTGCGTTGCAAAAACCAACTGTGTTTTCATTACTTCCTTGATTTGCTTCAACCAGCTGGATAGACCAACCTGCACCCTAGAAATACCAAAGAGGAAGCAGAGCTCTGTTATACAGATATCAGAAGCAGGATCATGAGGTTAACCTTGCATTTGGTTCTGTGAGAGCTACCTTTCATACTTTATCATTCTTCCCCTGACTTGATGGAGTTCCAAATAAACACAAATGACCCCATTTTGACTGCACTCTAAATGCTTTCAGAGAAAAAACTCAAAGTCACAAAGCATCAGCTACCCTGGGTAACAGCAGTTTTTCCTCTCTATGCAGAACATAAGGAATTATAAAGCTCTCAAAATTCACCTAGTGTCAGAGCACAAATAACTCTAAATGCAGAAGTTGTATGTTGAGTGTACAAAAGGGAGAGGGGGCAAACTGAAGCTTATGCTGCAGTGCATTTCAGTCCTTATTTTCTCTCCTTACGGCCTGCCAGGAAGCTCAGGATCCCCTCAAACTCCATGAACCTTTCACGGAAGTCCCTAAGACAGATAATAGGAAGCCAGCGTATTCTACTGAACATGAAAAATCCCCAGATGTTTTCTGTGCACTTTGGAGAGCAGAAGTCTGAGCCACTATTTTGGGTCAGAGGACCCCTTTGTCTGTTTGCCACAGAACCCTTCAGTCAGAACATTACCTCCAGGAAAGAACTTAATACTATTATATCTGCAAGCCCATTCTGTTGTAGGCAGAGACATACATGAGGTTTAACTATGTAAGAGCTTTTAAAGCCTTTCAGAAAGAGAAGCAACTAATAACATGTCACAGAGAAGGAAACTGAGACATGGCAAAAGATTTATTTTATAATTTTAGTAATAAAAGTATGGAAATTTGTAATCATCATAATAACTAATGAACAGAATTTAAGATTCTTTTGGGCTGGACAAGGAAGTGCAATGTGCATGAAAAGATGCAGGCTGGGAATATTGCATGATCACATTATTACACATTATTTTTCAACAGGACTTGAACTCCTACTCATTGCAAATATCTGAAAGTGAGCAATGAATGAAACAGAATTGTGCATGGAGAGAATTGATGACAACAGGGATGAAGTAACAGAATGCACTCCTTGATGGCTGGATTCTATCTTTTTCAATCCATACATTTATCACATTATGCTAATCAAGTCATCTGAACCATCCTTCCCAAATATGAACACTAATTGTGTATTTCTCCTTTCTGGAGCACCCAAAACAAAATCATGAAGTTTGGTCTGACGACTGTACTCAGATAGAGATGTCAGTCTTCTTAATAACTCTGAAAACATTAACTTCTAAAACTAGGTTCTAAATAAACAGATAAATATATTACTTTTTAGGCTGTATTTCACTTTTCTTTCTAATATAGAAAAAATAGCATCTCCTTTCACCAGGATATTATGAAGACAGTTTACTATTTTTGAACATCTGACCTGGTGATGACAAGACCAGAGAAATTCAAAGTTTCCTTTATTACAGTGGACATATTTTGATTAGCACACATTAAATAAAGCCCAGGGCCATACAACTGCATCCAAGAGCTAGGGATCAGAGTGACAGTATAATTTCAGCAAATGTGAATGTTTTATCTTGCCTGTCTAGGACCTATCTCAATTCTAACCTCCACGTATTCTTTCCATTTCACTCTGCAATCTTGGTTCTCATCTCCTACTACTTGGATGCATCATTTACTCATCCTGGACCTCACAAATCCAATCTGTGCTCATTCCTTCTTTCACTGTTGTGTTCCGCTTTCCCAACCACTCTGGTAGTCTTTACTTGGCATCAGCTCTGTCATCCCACAGCACTTCTTGCCTTTTCCAAAACTCCCAGCCCAGTAGCAATGAGTTACTACTTTACAGGCTGTTTTTAATTTTCCCTCTCTCTATTTTCTTTCACTTTTATTTCCCCTTATCATCTCAAAGTTCAGCTGCCATCCCCTTGCCTTGGCTCTCTTTCTATCCTGACATGGCTGTTTCTCCCTGAAGGAATTCCTGTGACCACACTGATTTTTATGCTACGAATCAATTCTCTCCTCTCTCCCATTTCTTCCTCTCCTCACTAAACAGCTCAAATACTTCCCTGACTTAATCAAATCCTCCCACATATTTGATTGTAGTTGCCCTTGACTCAACTCCTCTCCTCTTCCCTTCTCTACAATGCTCTCTTCCTCTCTCACAGAAGCATTTGTGCCTGTTTCTATATGCCTGCTTCCTGTAGCACCTCTTCTTCCCATACCACAATTTAATCTCCTCCTGCTCATTTGTATCCCACTATTTTCTACTTTTCTCATAAGAGGGTTTGTTCTTTTCATCATGATGTCAGCACGCTTTGGTTTTCCTATCATAAGTAAAAAGCAACAACAGCCTTTTGTCTCTCCACCTATTCATCCCCTCCTCTTTTGTATTCATCACTGAAATTCCAAAATGTGGTGCACAGGATTAGACTTAAGAGCTCCTGTCCTCAGATATATTTCCCCCTGCTGCCTCCCCATCTGTCTAGGCCTGCATATGTTTACTTCTATAGTTCTCCCTATTCACAGGCACAGAAATAAGTCAATCAAGTGTCTCTTCCCCTTTGCTTTAAGATACTGTGATCACTGGGAGTTAAAAGCAGAAAGTAAACCTAAACTGTCTTTTAATATTCATGGTGCAGAGGTATCCTGTAGGCTATTTCAGGATTCCTGTAATGATTCAGAAAGCTAACAAGGACTGGAGGAAAGGGTGGATTTATCATTTTCTCTTTCCTTCTCCATGTCAGGATTTTGAAAGAAAGAAAATGAGGACAGATATAACATCAGAGAGAGTCATGAGAGTCCCATAAGACATGGTTGTTAAAAATGGCAAAATCACAAATAGAGCTATGAACACCTGATGGAAGAGGAAAAAAGATAAAGGATTTGCCTCAAAAAGACAGCTCTAAGAGTGTGTGTCATAGGATCCAGCTTCCACAGTTATAGCAGACGTGTCTGTTTTTAGAAAATAATTATATATGCACACGTAAGTGCATGCAGAACATGGTGAAGGCAGGATATGCTATGTTTCATCTGTCATGATCAGAATACGTCAGCCAAGCTAGACACAAAGACAATCATCTGGCTCAATAAAAGAATTAGATTCAGCATAATGTATTGTTATTTTGAATCTCAGGTTTCATATCAGACCATAAAGATTTGTCATCTTACCTCTTTCAAACACATCTTACTCTACATTTCCGTACTTATCCTTCTGTGGTAGTTTTATGGTTCAGTGAGCCAAAAAATGAGCCTACTGGAGCATTCTAGACCATAATCTAGATTCTCTTCTGGTATAAAATGCTTTTGCTTCCCCCGAGGCATAAATGCTTTATTTTTCATAAGGTCTTCAAATTAAGTGCTTCTAATCCATGTTGCAACAGTGTGAGTGAATACACAAAGTACAAGGACACAAACAAGAACAAAAAATTTTAAGGACTGTTAATATAAGCAAATTTCAATACCTCTCTGTCATGTCCAGAACCATGGGGCCAAGTAGGTCCTGTGCTGCATCTTCTGGAAGCATCAGTGAAACGAGCTTCCCCATTTCCACTTTCATCTCTCCCTTCTTGCCCAAATGGACGGTTGTCTAAGAAAACGGGACATTGAGCATCTGCGTTGTCAAAGCCTATGGGAAAACCCAGACTTGTGTTGCCTCCTTCCACAGCTGAACCAAACACATTTGTGACTGAATTTATACTACTCCACCCACAGAGTTCTCTCTCTTGACTGTAGGGGTAGGGATCCACCAGAGAGAAGTTTCTGTAATCAGACAGCAAATAAGATCTGAATCCAACCGTGGGTGACACTGTGCCTTGCTGCCAGTGAGAGACTGGATTTTCAGGGTTAGGTTCTCCATAAGCAACTAGAGGCTGACCGTAAAAATGCTGGCCAGGCACATTCAGACCAAAGACATCTGATGGGGAAAAGATTTCTTCATGATGATGTGAATGTGATGAACTATAAAAAAAAAATTCATTGCTGACTTCATCAACTATTCGATCAAATCCTAGAGGGATCTGTCCATCAGAACCAGAATGGTACACTGGGTAAGATGCTTGGTCCCCAGCCTGTCCTTTATGGAATTCATTGTGTGAGAAAGGCTCCCTTCCAAAGTATGCCATGGCTGATTCTTCTTTTCAGTCTTATTAATCTTCAGGAAAGTCTCATATCAGTTCCAAGGTCAAGAGAGCAATGTTCAGAACTGGAGCTACACACCACTGAAATGAAGCACAAAATAAAGGTTAATCCCCAAAATATCTAATGTTATGAAAGCAGTACACTGCAGTACACTTTTTTGCTTTAGAGCTTTCTCCACAGGGTGGAAAAATTTTCTTCATGTAGAGCTTGAATATTCTTTTGCCTAATCCTTCTTTCCAGACATATTTTTTTAATTACTACTGTTGTTGCTATTATTAAATAATAGTAACAAATAATAACAAATTCATTCTATTATTATCCTTGACTCCTAAATATAGCAACAGGATGCTGGAAACAATTGATCTAAATATTAAGATACTAATTCTGACAAACATTAAAGAAAATCTCCATGGTTTTTCAATTATTTTTACACTTGGATACCACATAATGCAGGGACATAAACCAAGTAGGTAGGAAAGCTTTGTAATAATGGTTGTCAGTTTCATTCATATCTTCCCCTTCTTTGTGCTTCAAATTTCTTTGTATTCTACCACTTTTTATCTTAGTGTAATAAGGTGAAGAAAGTTAAGAGAACATAGAAGACATGGACCTCCAATTAATATTCAAAACACTCCACCCCACAATCTTAGATATGGCATATAGAAAGGGGGGGAAAAAAAGATAAATAAATCAATTTCAGCCTTTTTTGTTTCTTTGTTTTACAAAACAGATTTATCTTCAAAGCCTGAGGCTGTATCTTCTTTGGTAAATTAGCAGGCAAGGGCATGAGCTTCTGCAGCAGCTCACCATCATTCATGCTGTTACTAGCAAGCTTCCTGACCTAATTTTGGCATGTGCCAAGTACTCCTCTGGTTCAGATGGGCAGCATGTACTAGAAACCGCTGTCAGCAGGCATGAGGGTATCTCTTTTTTTAGGAAGGGAGTTTAGTTCTACAATCACAATCTATTCTGGGCCACTGGCCCTCAAGGCCTTGGCCTATTTCATTTACTGATACAAATGTAGCCTAAGAAACACAGATGACACAGAACAGCAATACTACATACAGCACACTGTTGTACTAGAGTACTTTATCACATAAATGAAACAGAAACATCTGATTTAATAATTCAATAAAAAATGTATTCCCTAGCAGGAAAAGAAAAAGCTATTGAGATAAAAAGTGTGCTCAGAAATTGCTAAAGCTTAGCTCCACAAATAGCTTTTCCATTATGCCTCCAAGATATTGTATTAGTTTAGATAATAGCACCTTGCAATGAAAATCTATGTTACAACAGAACACACACACACAATTTTATTTATTTTTGTTTCATTTTAAGTCAAACTCTAGGTGACATAAGCTTCTGTCACCCACCGTAGGGAATGAGAAGCGAAATGAAAACTTAAGTAGGCTGAAATGAAATCTCCAACTTAGAGGCTGAACTACTCTTTCAAGAACTCAGCTTAGTAATTCCATGTGTTGTGTACTTTGGTTTGCTTTAACCATGTTGAAAAAAAAGAAAGGCATTGATGAAATTACACTAAACCAGATAACCAAAATGACAGACACCATTTTGATTTGTGATCTAAACTGCAATTACAGTCTTTCCACCTTTCTCTGAGAGCAAACCCTAAAGTTTATTATGTCTTTAGATAAAGATGGCACCATTTTTTCAGAAAAAAAGAATAGCAACAGGATTTTTTTGTATGAAGTTGTCCCCATTTACAACTTCAGTTGTAAATTTGTAACTTACGGTTGTAAAGTTGTAACTTATAGTTTCATTTCTACAGCAGGTATATAAAAGAAGGAAAACAAGAAAGGAAAGGATATAGCCATTAAACCAAGAAGTCTAAGGTCTTTGATTCTTTTTTAACCCATCTCGAAAACTGGAATTTAAGGAAAATGACAAGATAAAATAATGATATCTCCCTCCAGCCCCTTCTTCCTTAAAAAAGCTTGGCTACCTGGAAGACCATAATTGAGGCACAGAAAATACATTACCTTTTACACCCTTTCAACTCTTCCTAAAATATTGTGTTTATATTTCAAACAAATTCTTTTAATGATGACACATAAATGCCTAAAAGCCAACCTTGCTCATTCACCACTAAGGCTTCATCTACACCTCTGAAACAAATATTCACACACACAGAGTCCACCTCCATCTATCTGTGTATCAATGCTTATCTCCTTTGCTCTCCATACTGCTCAGGAGAATGATTGCTTCCCCAGTGGTCTTTAAAAGCACAGAGTTTAGCTACAGTGCCCAAGGCTGGTCCGTGTATTCCGCCCCCCTGCTCTCCTCGCTGGGCTGGGAAGCCCGTGTGAGCAATGGGAAGATTGCACAACCAGCTCCCTCTCCCAGCCTGGATCAGGGCATAGGAAGGCCTGGCAGGGGGCAGACACTCATACAGCACTGTTTGCAGCATCATGTTTCTTTCATATAGGCTTGTATTTAAAACTAACCATTTAGACTGGAATCTTAGCATGCAATGGTGTAAATTTCACTGCTTTAAGTCTCATATCCAAGTTCAGTTAGAACGACCAGGCTCTGTATTAGGGCCAAATTCTGACCTTTTTCCAAGCAGTATACAAAATTCAGGAAGTGATTTGGCTCTTTGCCTGTCACTATTACATCATTTGAATCATGCAAACTGCACTGAAAAAGCTGAATTTTCAAAAAAAGCTAACGAGAAAAAATTGGTATGCTTTAAAAAAAAAAAACAACAAAAAAACCAAACAACAAACAACCTAAGTTTTTAGGTTAATTTTCTTTGCCTTCTGGTTTCCAAATTCACATTTTGGATGGTTTGGCTTTTTCCTCCTACAGCTATGAACCCTCCCTTTTCTTTTAAATGACAGCTGCGTTTTCACATAACCATGTGGTTCTGGGATCAGGGGTTTTAAGAGAGAATCTCAACAAGCATTCTAAAATACTCACTACAAACCAAGAGACTTGAAAGCAACACACAACGCTCACAACATGTGAGCCATCCAAGCACATGACAACACTTCCCAGACTTCAACATGCACATGCATTCCACAAAGCCTGGTGCACTGTGGGCTCACTCTTCCGTTTCATCAGAGCCCAGGAGGAGACGAGTGGACCACTTCCTAAGTGGTACGAATGATCTGTTGCAACTTCTTACCTGAAATACATAATTTGTTTGAAGAATGTTCAGTCTCCTGTGTTTCCCTGTTCACAGACACATTTAGATGACCTATGTGCTTTCAGTATCAAGGGGGTGTAACTTTTTCGTCAGAGGCCTTCCTTCCTGTTTAACCGGTTTACCACGGTGATGATTCTTTCCCAAGTCTTCCTTCAGGGAAAGTTGAAACAGAAGTAACAATAAAAAGGTAATGTCTTATCTGTTCCCTTTCTCAATTTGGGAAGCCAACCATTTTTTTTTTTAAACAGGGTGGTAGGTGATCTCACTTGCAGTACAAGTTTCAAACATGCTTAAAATAACACCTTCACTGAGGGGAAGACTTGCCTCTTAGGAAGACTTCTGCACAAGAACAGGATTCAAAAACTTTACTCCATCTTCACACAGCTTCCATCCATCTGTGCTGGTGAAACATGCTCTGAAAGGAGCTCCCACTCACAGGAGATCGGGATGGGACAGACCTTTGATGGCAGAGAGGCCCTCTGGCTTTGGCTCCTCAGTACACAGAGCTGGGGTAGTCTAATGTGGGAAGAACCTCTCTTATGCTGGGATATTTCTCAGGGACCAATGAGGACTTGGCCCTCCACATAGGGCCTGGTTAAGAGCTGGAGTAAACACAGCACTGGTCACGTACATCTTCCTAAACCTCAAAGAGCCCAGGACCCTCCATAAAAGGGAGCAGCAGAAGCTGCTCCAGGCACAACACAGAGTGAGTTCCCTCAGGGACCATCTGCCTTCACACTTCATACCATTCCTTAAAAAGGTATAAATTGCTCCACTCAAGTGGCTATTCAGAACTCAAACAAAATCCCAGCCCTAGTCCAAGCCTGTTACTTCAAGGCTGTTACAGGCAAGAAAATACCAGCAAAACCAGTGAGGGAGTAAGTATCAACAAAACAGCATTTCAGTTACAAAAAGCCATGCAGTAAGACTGAACAGATTAAGACAAAGCATTTAAAGTTAATAATTAATATCAGATATCTTATATCTGATAAACTGAAGTAATAATTTGATAAAGCATTAAAGGAAAAACCCTGCCCTTCAAAGTATAAAAGCAGTCAGTGATGTCATTGTGATTTAAAAGCAGTTAGACAAGGACAAAACTTATTTCAGTTGGTGAAAGGTGATGCCTTTTTTGTCATATATTCTCCAACCCTTAAAATGTCAACTTGCTCCACGAACAATTTGGTGGCATTTGTGCTGTACTGTAGTCATTGCCAATGATTACTGTGAAGTGATCCTGAGAGAGAGGAACATACCAATTTTAGGAGCTGCCATTTCAGAGTTTATGGCAGCGTGATGCTGCTTCATCTCACAGTGATTGGACACAGCAAAAGGAGGAGGATCGAGAGAACAGGAAATATGCATGGGAAGAACTCATTTTCCCAGGCACACACAGAGGGAGATAGGGATAATACAAACTGAGGTGGGACCTGTCCCCCTCTCTCCCCACAGTGATTTCCAGGAGAAGGCTACAAAGGTTTTCCCTGGGGAACTCTGAAAATTTTCAGAATTATATTAGGCTTTTAAGGTGGCCACTATTTTTCTGTTTTCCGCTTCCCATCAAAGGAGTAGGCAGGAAACTGCTGAGTCATTTTCTACCCTAATTCCTCCTAGAACTGCCAAGAACTGTCTCCTCCTCTTTTGCTGGCGTGTGGGACAAAATCTCTAGAGACAAAGAAAACTGGATACTCCCTGGGATGTTTCCTTTACTTCTGTTAGATATTCTCGCTGCTCCACCCACTGGCAGGAGCCCACATCTCACTCACTCCTCATTAACGAAGAATCATGGATTTGATTTAGCTATGCATGAGCGTACTTGTATAAGCCAGGTCTCAAAAAGCTGCAGGTAAAGAGTTGGCAAAATAATCACTCTACACACCCCAAGCTGGAATACAACATCTTCAGTAGGCTTTTGCTGTCAGTGTTGCTTCACAGCATGGAGCTTTCCCAAGTTGCACCCTTGCATTTGAAGCCTTCAGGCTTCAAGTAATACGGGGCTTGCAAAAGGAACGCAGCAAAGTTTTAGCAATCTGTGGGGATGGAAAACTGGTTAAACAGAGAGCCAGTGAGGAAACAGCTCCATTTCATAAAAGATCCATCCTTCTGTGTTACTAATCTCCAGTGCCACCTACTGTCACTTCCCCAAAACTGTGAGGCAGGGGACAGACATCACTGTGTCGAGCATAGTGGCAATTAAGTTTTATGTCTGGCTACAGGGAATGTCATCATATCTATCGCCATCCCTGACAAATATGACCCCTCTTAGAAAGCTGCTCTTTATGGGAAAGATTCACGATTGCTGAGGTCCTGCTTGAAGAGGGTGTGATACTACTTCTCCTAGATCAGTGCTCCAAAGTACCACTGCACCAAGGTGATGATGAATTATCAGCAAAACTACATAGATACAACAGGTTTCGTCCATGTGCTGGCGAAAACAAACGCAAAGGTTTGTTGTCTTTAAGCAGCAGATGAACAAGAATTCTGGTTAAAAAAAATAAAAAATTGTTTTGTACTATAGGCGCTTATTTCTTCCTCACTTACAAGCTTCATGAAGCAGGGGTCATGCCTTGTTACCAGTTTAGTAAAACCCAGCAGGGTAGATGCTGCTGGGCAAAGAAAATAAAAGTTGCGACAAACAATACAGTGGTTGAGTAACTGCAAATGATTCATCAGCAAGGGAGACATTTTCTGCAAAGGGCAAGAAGGACTCTTCAGTTCTGAATATATTCCTCACTCTCTATTTACTCACACAGAACAAGTCTGGGAAAAAACAGAGAGAAGAACAGAAGAGAAGCAAAGTTTCACTTTTTGAAGAAAAAAAATTAAAAATATGTTTTACATAGAAAACATCTTCACAGGCTCTGCTGACACCTACACCTAATATACAAAGTTACACCCTCCTGAGGTTTGAAATATGCTGTTGTGAAAGATCAGCCTTTACAGTCTGCACACACTGACTGCAAAGCTAGCCATGACTAAATGTAGACTGCAGAACTTAATCTCTCCTTTTATTTGAACATCTTTTGTACTTTGATCCTCTGAAAGGAACAGTGCACTACAGCAGAGTTGTTTCTGGCAGAAACAATTACTCCAGCTTTAAAAAAATCAAATCACTGAAAAAGCTGGGTGCTAAAAAGGAGAAGCCTTAAGACAACCATCTTAAATATATAGTTAAAAATAAGATAAGCAGGCAGATTTTATGTGTACAAATACATGTATAAACACACTCACATATATGTAAGGCTTATATACGTGTATCTAAACATATATGCATATGCATAGAAAACATAAATGTGTGCACATTTACATGTATAAATAGATCTCTCTATAAAAGCCTATAATAGGTGTACACCTATAAATGCTTATTAAATGCTAAGTGACCCAAGAAAAGAGCTTATGTGATTCAGAAAAGAAGTCAGGCCACCTGTTTCAGATGAGAGTCAAACATCCCAAAGCTGAGGAGTGCTAAAAGCCAAAGCTCTTGTTCATAAGGCATTATAAATTTTACTCTGTGCTGTAAAATTTCTCTTACCTTCTCTGATTTTCCCACTGTTTTCTTATGCTATTGCTTTCATCTCTCCAGTCCAACGTGCCTGCTCAGTGGCTTTCTGTGAAACCCAGCTTTGTCATTCCAGGTTATTCAATAGGGTTTGTTGACCTTTCAGAAATTGTTCTTTATCATAGACTGTTCAAATATAAAAACGGTCTTGTGATACTAACACACTGCTAAGATAAGCTCCCTAGCCACTACAGCAGGCTTTGACCTATGGAAAATGTAGTGAGCTGGCTCATCACCCTTCCTAAGACCCTGTTCCACTGTAGTTTGTAGTGCATGGGCCTCTACAGGGTTGCTAGAGCAGAAGGAGGGCAAAGAAGACCCCAAAGTACAGAGTTTGACGACTCAGTCTGGCAGACCTGGGCCAGGGCAATGTTGCCATATTAGCCTGGTCATACTGTCTCAGGGAGCTGTTAGTGTGAGTACAATTGCCTTGAAGAGGACCTGACTTAAACATGTCTTTTAATTCAGCTCCAAAGTGACCCACATGTGAGAGAATGGAAAATGAACCAGCAGGACTGAGTCCTTTTCTCTTATGGGTGCCACGGGTACCTTCAGGGAAACCAGTAGAATTGTAACACCTTTTGCTACATTTATACTATAAACGAATATATATGAGATACCATAAGCTAGTATGTACTGCAAACCTAATATAATATTTGAACCAGCTCTACTGCCTTTATCAAAGAAAACAAATTAATAACTCTGTAAGCATAAAAATACCGGTCAAGGGAGGTGATTCTACCCCTCTGCTCTGGTGAGACCCCACCTAGAGCATCCAGCTCTGGGGTCCTCAGCACAGTAAGGACATTGACCTGTTGGAGCAAGTCAGAGGAGGCCACCAAGCTGATTAGAGGGATGGAGCACCTCTGTCATAAGTAAAGGCTGGGAGAATTGGGATTGTTCAGCCTGGAGAAGAGAAGGCTTTGGGGTGACTTAATTGTGGCCTTCCAGTACCTGAAGGGAGCCTACAAGAAACATGGAGAGAGACTATTTACAAGAGTCTGGAGTGACAGGATGGGAGGGAATGGCTTCAAACTGAAAGAGAGCAGGTTTAGATTAGATATTGGTAAGAAACTCTTTACTCTGAGGTTGGTGAGGCACTGGAACAGGTTGCCCAGGGAAGTTGTGGCTGCCCCATCCCTGGCAGTGTTCAAGGCTTGGTTGGATGGGGCTTGGAGAAACCTGGTCTAGTGAAAGGTGTCTCTGCCCATGGCAGGAGGATGGGAACTGGATGATCTTTAAGGTCTGTTCCAACCCAAACCATTCTATGAGTCTGTGATACAGGCCTCTAAAATCCAAAGAACAGCTTACTTACATAGTATATCAACCTTGTCTCAATTTGCCTTTTCTCAAGGATGCTTTGCTTACATCTGCAACAAAGCACATACTGCAGTACTGCAACCATCTCAATTAATGCAGTATTTCTGAATTTTCCCTGAACTTCTTGCACATGGGCAGCTTCTTACATCTTTCTTCCGACTTTAATTGTACTGTCATATTTGCTCACAGTATGACTGAAACTCTGGCTTTAAAAAGAAAAAAAAACCAAACCACCATATGGCTTTTACAACAACAAAAAAAAAGAAAATAGCTCGTGGGTGCATATATAATTTTTAAACCAACTGAACAGCATTCCTTATATGCAATTCAGGATATAAAGCATCTGCTTAGATAGCTAATTTGGCTGCATACTTAGGTTGCCTATGCATGCCAGCAAAGCATCCATTACTGTTTTCATTAAAACTTTACCTGCAGCATGAAAGCCAACAATAATTTACTGAAGTTTTCACATAAATAATGCAAGGGACTGCTTACCTGCAATAAAATATATTTCTGCAAACTCCTGTGTGGAAATTAAGCTCACAGCAGCCCTCCACCACAATTGGACTGGCCCGTGAATGAGTGGCTGGCAAAGAGATACTTGCAGTGCTGAGAACACAGCTTCATCTATCACCCCAAAGTGCCTTCCCCATCAATGGTACCCACACATATTATTCTTAAATAGCAACTTGCTCTCTGCTGTGTCAAGTCCTGCACTAGCCTGCTTGTGGCTTTGCTAATAATGTTTTTGTATTTATGAACCAGGGGAGCAACAGGGAAGACCGTGCTGACTTTACCATTAGAATTAAACAGGTGAGGTGCATTCCCTGGGGCTGGACAAGACACTCACACTGCAGCACTTCTGCAGCAATAAACATTCATCCTACTTGATACCAAAGGTGTTCATTCCATTGCAGCAGCCATGACTTAGGTTTGTGTTTTGCCTTGCAGTACCTTTGGGCAGCCCAGACAACCCTTGTTGCTTCTACTCCTCTGGCCTCCTTACCTTGCTCTGTCTTCCCCCCAAGTGCAGAAGTAAGTCAGTGCTGAGAGGAGAGTCAGGAGGACAGTGCTTCACGTCAGGGGAGAGCTGTTACACCTGTACAGTCAGAGGGGAACTGCAAGGCCCAGGTGGGAAAGGCAGGTGGCAAAATCATGCTGAAGCAGGGATGCCTAGGGGAAAATAAGGGGTGAGGAGTTAGTATCCATTCAAGGTGGCCTCTATAGGGGGCTGGTGTCTTCCAAGGACAGGTTCCCAGTTCACGATGAGGTCAAATCATCTGGCAAATCCTGGGTTAGGAAAGAAAGAGAGAAAACAAGAGAGCTCTCTTTTCATGTCCACCCATTCAACAGCCCAGGAAAAACCCTCATTCAAAAAGCTCCATAGTCTTTGCACAGACAGTAATCTCCTGGTACTTTTGAGTGAGGGCAACGACTATTAAAGAAACAGGTAGTACCATCCTTTACCCTGATCTACAAGATGGTCAAAATCACCATGCACTGACAATACGAACACGGATAGGGAGAGATGCACTTCTTGCCACAGTTGCTGGGGCAAGTGAAAAAAGCAGGAAGTTCTGGGGTCAGGTACATTCAGTGGTGATGCCCTGCCACCCCTGCCCCACCAGCCTGTGCCTAAGTCACTTCACTCACCTTGGTGGTTCATGCAAAATAAGAAACTCCAGTTTAGAAGGAGTTTTAAACTGAGGGGGAGATCCCCTTATGAAGAAATATGTCACAAGCAGCAAAGCCATCTCCCTTCTTTCCCAAGCAAGTGCTATACTTACAAGATCCATCTGATCCCAAGCACGGGAACACCACACTGCTCCTTCCAGTTCCGGCAGTGTAAGTGTCCTTGATACAAACCTGAAGCATTCAGGTCAAACATGAGCCTTGGGTATGCCTGAAAGCAAATAAATACAGAACTCACCACCACTTCAGTTTTCATTAAGGGCTGGTTGTTTTTTTGAGGAGAAGGGGACAGGATTTTCAGAATGTAAAACAAGCAGTTTGACCCCATAGGTTGAGAACCTTAAAAGACAAAAAAAAGAAAACCAAGGTAATTTAAATCCACCTGACATTCAGGTGCTGAAGTGTCATCTCAGAAGGCTGCACCACAGGCCTCCAGGACATGGTCTAAAATAAGAGATCATGTTCCACAGCAACATGCCCTTCATTTGAGGCCTGGTGTCACAGCATGTTACAGTCAATGGTCATGAAAAAAAGACTCTATACTGAAATTTGAGACACTATGCACAATTTATCTTGATATTAAAATAAACCTCATCCACAGAACTCCTTGAACATCTGCACTTTCTTCTGAGTGCCTCAATTAACTGTGCCATGTCAACATTATAGCACCAAGTCCAGAAAAAATCCAGACTTCCTAGACTGAGGCTGGACCCCACTCATAATACATTGTTCATGTCTGCTGCAGACTAGGAATAGTTATCTCATTCTTCACTTGGTTGATCTCCTTTTACATCCTTGATTCAAATGGAGTTATGCAAACTTCGTGTTTGCTATCAGGCTATGAAGGAGTCTATTGTAGCTAGGATATGCTTTTCTTAGATGTAAATGCACATGCAAAATAGAAAGAGCTTTGATATTGAGATTTTTTTCCCCTGAGGTTCAAGTATTTTATCATTTTAATAATATTCCATTTTCCTGTTGCACTCATTTTTATAACATCTTTTGTATTAGCTCTGAGTATTATAATTCCTTTAAAATTCCTCTGGAGGGCACTATTACCATAACTATACAATTAGCTACAGATGGATGTAATAGAGATAAACACTCAATAGCTTTGTTGGCAGGAGGCAGAGTGTCTTTTAACCAAGACAGCTTCTTTACTGCTGCCTGGGTTTTTACGCTGCTTTAGATGATATGGGAAATCTTAGTTACAAAGAGGAAGAGAATTTAGAAATTATAATTGGTAGAAGTTTGTCTTGCAAAAAGGTTGTATGGGTTTTTTTTTGTTTGTTTTGTTTTGTTTTTCCTGTAATCATTTTTGTTAGAAAGTACTACAATTTGGTATATCCTTCAAAGGCTTTACAGAAGTGATATTCTCAAGGCACAGGATGATTTGTGATATTTTGGGTTTAGAAGGGATAGAGGAACTGATTATTTTATGGACTCTTCCTACTCTCTGTGGACACTCCTGTAACCTTAAGGCTGGACAGGCCACTGTGAGACCTTTACTCCAATCTCCTTTCATTCACCATGGCTGCTCTGTTCCACAGTGCAGAGCAAGGTCATCTATTCCTCCAGGATTTAGAAAAGCCTGCACAACATAAAGCGAAGGAAGGATAATATTTTGGACCTAGGAAAGAGATTATGACACACCAGGGTTTCTTAGAAGCTGCGTGTTTTTTTCAGAACTGAGAAGGAAATCAGAAGTGAGCCTTGCAGTTCATAGGAAAACTTTTCTGCAGCAGGAATAAACTCATGAAAGCTTGGAAAGGTCAACTTTAAAGCAAACGTGTCTGTCTGATCCCGTTGCCCTCTTGTGGTCATGTAGGATATTGCGAGATCATTTTATCCGAGTGCTCGGAAATTTTGTAAGGTAAACCAGTGATGAACGGCAATCCTCAGAGTTTAGGCTATGAGTTGCTTTGGGGGGCTTTGTGTGGGCTTTGGCCCTCCTGCATTTTCTGGTAAACATAATTATGTACAGAAAAAAATATTTTTTTTTACTTTGATTTTACTACTTCCTCTTGTTTTGTGTTTTTTGTTTGTTTGTTTTGTTTTGTTTTCCCTTTAGGAGTTGCACAGGTAGTTGTTTCATTTATTTTCAAATTAGACTAGAAATTATTCGAGTGGGTGAAATACTTCCGTGAAAGTTATCTGAGTCTTAGGATAATATATAAGATAGGATAATATATAATATAGAAGATAGGATAATATATAATATAGAAGAAAATTATACTGATATAATGTGGTTTTAATTAGGTCATCAAGCAAAGAAAATAAGAAGGAAGGGTAAATTTTTTGTTATGGTGGGAATTGTGCATGACAACCTACTGTTATGGAGAGAGAAGAGCACATACAACTAGAATAAAAAATATTAGAATAAAAAATATAGAGATTTTGAATTAACTTGTGGCAAAATGAAGTTTGGAACTGCACTGATATTTTCAATTAGTAAAAATTATCCTTGCTCCTTTTCATTGATCCCTTCCCCATTTCAACCTGAATTCCCATTTACAAATTATCACCTAATGCAAAGACAGTCCCCATACTTGTATTTTACTTCAGGGTCTTTTCTCTTCTCCAGTATCTGCATTGCCACAGCAAACACTAATCACTACCCTTCAACAGCAATTGAAGCATTTTGTTTTAGATTAAAAGTTTTTTAGAAACACAAAAACAGATGACATGAACTTTCAAATAGATGTAAGAGAGAGAAAAAAAGATAGGTCAAATTTTGGGCAGACCAACCTTGACATTGTCCTTTTAAAGCACTCCCCAGGCAGCTTTAACTTTTGCAACCAGCACTCAAGCAGCCTCTCACCCTAGGGCCCAGTCAGCTTGGCAGGATGACAGAGGTCAGCATTTCACATGAATGAACAATTTCTCCAATATATAAGGCGAGCATTCAGCTCCCTCTCTCTCTTTTCACCTGTCCTTTAAAGTTTAAACCAAGACCATCGTAGGTATCATGCACAATGCAATGAAAATCCCTCTTTCTATTAACCCTTTGAACCCTTATGAAAGAAGTGACACCCTTACAGTTTTAAACTGAGACTGCAGCCACAGAAGGGCTCCTCCTTCTGCCCCCCACAACAGCTTTTTTTTTCCCCCCCACGTAGTTTCCCTGGCAAACAACCCCCCATTAGCTCTCTAACTCAAAAACCAAGCACAGCAAAATCTTACTGTTCTTGCAGGGCGTTCAAAGCATGAGCACCCATAGCGGGGCCAAGTAGGTGCAGAACTTAAACCAGATTCACTTTTTCTATTATACATCTGCTTTCTGCTCTGAATGTGACTGGCCCTTACACGCAAAGTACTTTTGTGTGAGAGAGAGAACCTCCATACAGTGATGTGGTTCAGGAAAGCACCACGCTGAACTTATAGGGAGGCCAAACAAAACCGACTGAGGTAAAACAAAGCCTTTTCAGTGAGTTCTAATACACACAAATTTTCACAAACTCAAAGGGGTTTAGAGTTAAGTGGTCACAAATCTACAAGTTATATTCTAAGACCTAACTCTTCAGTCCCAAAAACCAAGAGGGACACATCTTACCTGCTATTAGCTGAATGGTCCAAACAGGTATGGAAGCTCACTTATCCACTCAAATTCTCTGGAGAATTCTCAGAATGCACCTCTGTGACTCTGGTTCAAATTCAATGTTGAAGTAAAATGGAAAGAAGAAAGAAAAGGGAAACCTGGATAAAAAAAAAAAGCATTGGCTTTGCTACATAACCAGTTAACTTCCATGCTCCCAAAATTCAAAACTCAGACCGTATTTCTCTGGGTTAGGGTGGCTCTGCTTTAAACTGGTGTGCAATTTTTTTATAGAAAAGAAAAAAAAAAGCCATTCAGAAACAAGTCTCTGGGCAGCTATTAAACATGAAATAACTATTCAGCAAAATTTGATTAAGACAGACTAAGAAGGCTAAGAAAATAATGAAAGAGAAGTTTAAAATTCACTAACTACTCACAATGTTTAGATTTGCCATAAGGCAATTTTGTTGTCCCTGTACCCCACATGCTGATGGGTACCATCCCAAATTCCTGCACATAAGAGCACATAGGGGGCTATCAATAGAGTAGAAACAACTGTGACTGCAAAACAAACCCCAGCCTCTGGAGTTCCAAATTGTAAGAACCACTATGATCACTGCTTTTGTACCCAAAAAAACCCTTCAAGCAGATAAAATTATGAAAGGGCTATGAGACCTGAATTCATTACAAGAAAGGGTTAAGAAATCCTGAGTTTCTGACTACCCAAGTTGTCCCAACCCCAGTGCCTTTTAGAAGATGGGGTAACTAAAATGTTAAGATGTGCAGGATTAACCGTAACCATGTGCTTTCGTTGCACAGAGCACCACTTTGCCTTTTCCAGTCAGAAGGCTATAACTGAGTAAACTACAGCCAAGCACTGGATATGCATCTACTTAGACTCATATTCCAAAGGATGAAAGAGGGAGTAGGGCACGGTTCCCCTTTTAGATAACGAGAGAAGCTTAAGCCATCCTGATAAGCCTACAGAGGTGCCAGACAGTGAAGAAAACTGTCTTGCACTGCGTTTTTTTGATTCAAGCGTTTTTGTGTTCTTTTCAATGTGCTCTTTACCTCACATCTGAAATAAGCTCTGAGGAACTGCTGAGGTTCAGTTACTATCTATCTTTCTCAGTCCCATATTTTTGAACCCTTTTGTTGTACCACTGAAATATTTGGACAAGGCAAGAGATGCCCTCTTGCAGCTGGACACAGCTTGTTGAAAGATAACTGGAGTACTCAAAACAAAGATCCCTTATAGAAACACTCTTTGATTTGGATTGTTCTGATTGTTCTGTTCTCTCTTTGAGTGGCCTTTTTTTTCTTTTTTTTTTTTTTTAGAAAGTTTGCAGAAAGAATAGCGAGGTTTCAGGGCCCCCTTGTTCTTTTATTTGCCAAAAGGCAAAAGCTTATGATCCATCCACATCTCTGAGGGTTGAATTGCAGCTAGAATTCCCTGGAGCCTGGCCCGAAGGGGATGTTGCTTCAGTGAATTCAATTTTCCAGGGTATTAAGAACTGAGAAAGTAAAATAGATGACAGGCATTCAGGGTGGAATTCTATCTTCACTGGAGGTTAATGGGGCTTTCTGCCACCATCTTCAGGTAGGCAGGATTTCACCCCATCTTCAGGGAGCAGAGCAGAAAAATGTTATACAAGCTTTGAACATTTATTTTGTAAGGCTGAGTTTGGTAGTAAAATACAAATAATGATACTGCCTTTGGCTGTAAAACTCTTCAAAAAGTATGGAAGGAAAGCACTACATAAGAGTGTGGTATTATGGATATCCCACCACAAGAATGAAAAAAATCGAGGCTTTTTATAAAAATTGCTATTTCAAGGATATTAAGTCTTTGAAGGGGTTAGCCCTAAAGCTACATTCTCTATGCAAATCTACTATGGAGAGGAAAGATGAGCCTTCTGAACTAACTATGGATTTTCATGTACTTTTCAAGGTGGAAGGCAGCTGAACAACACAAAACAGTCCTAATCCTTCACAGTCCCATCTTGTCACTTTCTAAACGTGTGTTTTCCTCAGCAGAGGCACAGGACAAAGCAGAAGAAAAACAGCTTTCTATGATGTAACAGGGCAGCCTCATCACTAAGACCTTCCAGAGTGGAACAGAAAGGTGGCCACTGGGGCTGGAGACTGAAGATCTCAGCAGCCTTACTTTGCTCTGCCACGGGTAGGGGTCCTATGAGATTAGTTGTAGATCCACTTACATCTCCGGTCTTCCTGTTGGCTCACCTCCCTCTCTTCTTGCAGACAGGAAAGATTTTTAATAAACATTTGGCTCTAAAAAATGTCTGAAAACTTGCTTCTAGATCTATCTTAGATATTTGATGTTGTATCTAAGGGGATACTGTATTTCTTGCCTTCGTTTCAGGGATGTGTTTTACTAGTCATTCATATTGGTGCTCTCAAACTTCACTGGAGGTTTTAGTATGCTAATGTAACACAAGCGAAATAATATCTAGAACTGATGCAGCTTGAGGTCAATCACAAATTTAATGGAAGCACATTTGGTCACCAGTACAGACTTAATTTCTAAAACTCATTTTGACAACTACAGAAACACTTTTGACACACAAGAGATTTGTGATCCTCTGTCTTATCCTCAGAGAGGAAAATGAGGAGAAATGTAGAAGAAATTTGCCTTTAATCCCAACTCACATATAATTTCATTGGTCTGAATATTTTACCTTGATCTCAGTGGTATGAAAACATATTAAGATATAGGCTGTCTTAATACTGCCAGATTTAAGGAAGAAAGGAAATTAAGAAAGCAAAAAGGCAATAAAGAAAGCAGGCAAAGCTCTGTGGCAATGGATCAAAAAATCAGAAGTAAAGAATAGCAAATAAGGATGGGAGCAAAAGAGAAAGTCATCAAAGAGGGCAGTAGAGGATGGAAAAAGAAATAAGCAGAGGAAGGAAGGCATTATCTAAAGCAGAAGTGCAGTGGAGGCAAAAAAATATTGAAACAGAGCAGAGAGCAGAGACGTCACAGAAATCGAACACAAAGTTATAGGGAGCAAACAGATAAATTATGAAAATGGGATACAAAAGAGAATAAGGCAAGTAAAGGAGCTGAAGCAGGGAAAGAGAACAGAAAGAGACACCACTTCACCTCTGGGAATACATTTAATTGCAGTCAGAAGGTGACTTGGGGCCTACATTTAGTTGACTAAATACCCAGGGAATTAAGGAAAAAAAACCCACACCCTACCATAGGCCCTGAGTAATAGCTGCCTTTCAAACAAGATGCCTTTCATGCTTTTAGGCTTTCTCTGGGCTAGCTGGTTTCTCTCTTCCATGTTTTCACTCCAACATTTTTGCCAACCTCACTTTATCTCCCTAATTTTCTCCTGCATCTTCCTCCCTTTACACCTTTTTTTTTCTGCTTGCTATTTTGCACCTTGATTTAAAAGGACCACTATAACAAGTGCTTGTTTCTAACCAACAGTAACTGACTGAAAGATGACAGGGTACCCACAAAAACTAGAAAACAATTCTAAGGAGAGGAAAATCAAGAATAAACAAGAAGCCGAAAAAAAGTCAATGCAATTCAATATTTGGTCTCTTATACTACCAAGTCTGAGTAAACATTCTCATCCACACAAAGTATTTCAAGTTTTTCATGGGTAAAAATAGAAAAAAACTTACACTTTGAAGTGTGCAAATGAACAGCCTTGATAACTCCAAAAGCTGATTCTGAGGCCTTAGTTTGTCAGGGTTTTTTTTTAATAACTTTTTTCAGTAATGATGCCCCAACTATGCTCTTTCAGTCCCTCGAAAGACAATCAGCAATAAGGGAACAGCTTTCAGGTCGACAAAACTGTGTCCCAGTTCAGTATTAAAATACTTGGACAGAATGTAAAAGTCTTACAGACATGACTGCGATGCTTTTGAGTGGATTTGATTCTGTTGTTCCACCACCATTTAATTTGAACTCCAGCATTTCATAATGTAAAAAAAATAAAAAAATAATGAAGGCAGTTCAGCAAGCTGCTTTGGTAAAGCAGGCCCTTAGCAAGAACTCTTCCTGCTCCATTCTTTTCTGTGAAGAAAGGAAAGCAAACCAGACTTGGAGCACTAATGAAGCACTTAAAGAATTAATGGTATGGCATGTGAATGCGATACTGTTGAATGTTATTCATTACAGCTCCTGATTAGCAGCCATCTTGCTAAAAAGAGGGACAAGACCAGGACACAGTTTGGGATTTTGAGCTAAGCAATGCTACACCAACTGGTGCACTGTACTAATGCACCTTTAACTCTCACATTGTATTTAGTCTATAACAGAGTGGATTTAAGGGGCAGGAGGGTAACTAATTAGAACTTTCTTTCCTCCTTGTATAAAACTCTGATTGGGGCGGCTCATGCTGGGACTCTTCACAACATGGGTGATGCTCCCTGTTTCAGTGACATCTGTTATGCATTAGCACAGCTAAAATTGATGTCTTCCCATGTGAAAACAGCTTTATAAATAGGATAAAGTCTGTTTCACTCACTAGGCACATTTCTGGAAGCCCAGGAAGAATCAGCTTGGCTTTGAGCATAGGTGAACTTGCACCACAAGAATAGAACATTCCTAGATGGAGATTAACTATGGATTTTTCAACTTCAATGTCCGTTCTCTGATTGAATTATTAATCTTTCAAAACTAAAACCTTTTGTGAGAATATGGAACTTGCTAGAGTGTTTTTTCTACTAAAAAAGCTTCTAAGCTCTATGATGGGTTTCCTAGTAAAAAAAAACAAAACCAAAACCAACCACGAACAAAAAAACAAAAGCACTCCAGGTGATCATGACACTTTGCCAGAGTGTAAACCAGCAAAGCAGTCTTTTATTCTAGGGGGCTTTTAAAAAGGCAAACAAGGAAACAAAAGGATACAGAAAAATTATTTTGAACATTTTCATGAGAATCAAGCATTTTCCAAAAAGGAAACCAGAATAGGATTCCAGTCCTGATCACCGAACTGAGGGTTAAGCAGCAGAAAGCTCAGGCAAGTGAAAAATTGCAAGCATGATCCATAAAATATTCTGACAGCTGGACAAAAAGTGAGCCTCACTACTCAAAGCCCAAGAAGAGAGTCCAACTGTGCAACTAGAGCTTTTCAAATTGCCTGGCAGGGATGATTCAGTGACCAGTTTTCCCACACAAAGGAAACAGGCTTTAGCATCCACTCACACTCATTTCTGCTTGCGCTGCTGAGGTTGTCCAGTTGACCCACACGTGGCTTCTGAACTAACACTTCTTAAACTGTAAGCTTCAGAAATATTACCATTTTCTAGTTATAGCCTATCAGGGAACCATCGAAGCAATGGACAAAGGAAACTGCTAAGCGTGAAAACCAATCATCGCTAAAAACTTCACTTAGGCCAGAGGAGGGGGGAGCTTTAAACATCAGGGATTACAGATATTACATTCAAGCAAAGAAGATTGTTCATAGGACTTTAGCTACCACATCTTTATAGTCTATGATTTCTACACAGACTTAAAAGGATATCTTGTCATCAGAGGCTGTGTAAATTTAACCTATTATAAACTCTTCCAAGTGGTTATCAGTAGAAACAATGGCCATCTGGGCAGCTGAGCAGCAGACAAGGTACTCCCCCCTCTGCCAGGTTCACCACATTTTGAGCAAGTGTCTGCTTCTATATCCACATTTCAAAATTACCACTTTCCAAGTCTGGATAAGCATGAAAACTACACACTAAGACATGCACTGTAAAGTGAAAGCTGTCGTGTGAGCACAATTCTTTTGTGCACAGAAGTCTCACTAATCTCCAACAATAATTGCGTCTACATATATTTAAACTGCATGTAGGTTAGATCTGGCATAGGTTTTTAAAATCTTAAAAAAAAAACCCCTTTGGAATCCACTGTCATCTTAGTAATAGTGGTTTAAGCTTTTTTAAAAGTGGTCATGAGAGACGTAAGAGGAAGCAAAGGGGCCACAGCCCAGTTCTGTAGCACGAAGCACATGCCAGAAACAGGCTTGCTGCAGTAGAAGCAATTGTCAGTGCTTAATAAACAAAGAGGGTACAAGTTCAGCAAAGCACACCAGGGCACTCCATCCCCCCAGTGAGCACTAAGGTCAACAGCTTGGACATTTTCCTAAAAGTATGCATATTCCTCAGCTGTTTGCTGAATAGGGATGAGCTGGTCCCCAAACCAGCAATCCATTACGGTGACAAAGTGGCTCTTAGTATGCCCAGCAACATTTGTGACAGCAGCAAGTGTTGAGCCGCAGCCAAATTCTGTCTAAGTGAGATAAAATCAGATCTAGAAGGCTAATAAGATAAGGATCAGTGCTCTGTGTACATCTATTTATTCATCAGAGCACCGATTTAAGTACAGAAAAATAAAGGGTAGGAGGAAAAAGCAAAGGGGGGGAATCTTCCTTGGATACTATTTATGTTTCAGAAATTTTGTGAGAACATTGAGTAGTTATTGTTATTGTCAATAACATTTTTCTGAAGGTGTTGACTAGCATAAGGAAGAAGCTGTGTTAAAGCCAAGCTATTAACTGCCTTTCACTCAAGTCCTATTCTACAATAGAGTGCTTTCACAATAGCTGCAAGAGGCAAGTTTATAATTGTAAATAAGACATTCTCTGTCACATATTGTACATATCCCTATTTTTTTACTGTACATCCCTTAAGGCAGAGACTATTATTAATGCTAAATATATTAAAATTCAAGTCGAATAGCGGAAAGAAAAATAAGCAACAAGTTAATTAAACTCACAACCAACACTTCATTGGAAAATGTTGCAAATACCCCGAAGGAAAATTCAAAGTACAGAAGAACCAAATGAAATTGATCAAATGGGCAAAGAAAAAGTTTTCAACTTGAAAATAATGCTCTATCTTCGACTTATAAGCATGAAATCATGTGCATACCAGGAAAATAAACTATTTGCAAGGGACTCAGCCTGTTTTTGCCGCTGGCTGGAGAAGTGCATGCTGCCAGAGCTTCTCAGTCCTTTGCCTAAGGTGCCTGAAATCCTGTCTGGATATAAGCTGGCACAGGTCTTTGCCCTTTTCATCCCAGTTAGCCCTTACCCTCCAGTTCATTGCTATCTGATCCACAAGTCTGGTCTCTGTTTCCCACCCAGAATATTAGGTGCAGGTGCATCCTAGGGAAAAAAATTGCTGCCACATGAATGAATTCAAGGACGCCCACACATTCAGTGGGGGAATTAAGAGCCCTTTGCTCACACAGAAATAACCTAGAAAAATCACATCTGGGAGAGAAATACAGGCTGACAGATATTTACAAGTGACAGTTTCCACTAAAACACAAAACACAGGTTCTTTTTACAACAGTATCTTATTAAATCTCCTGTGAAGAACAAGTCTGTACTACCAGGGGAACAGTCATGATAAATGAAAAAGTCTGTCCCGTGCGTCTGACTTTAAACACAACTTCAGACCCAGTTTTCATAACTGGAATTTCTAAATGAAATTTGACCGTATAAACGTAAGTTTTATACATGCTGCAGGCAGGTTTTGAAAATCTGTTACTATCATCAGGATCCCCATCCCTCCTGCTTCTATTGAGGAAATCAGTGTACATCTCATGTTACTGCTGACACTATTAAAAGCAACAGAGAAGCACAGTGATGATCGTAGCATGAACACTCCCCTGCAAACAGTCACCATGAAAGCTTTGAAGTTCAATTAACAGGGGTCTTCACAGTTGTGGTGCCTCACTAATTAGTTGTGCCTAATTCATTACATAGAGATAGCAACTTTCTAAAATTAAAAAAAAACACAACAAAACAAAACAAACCCACAAATATCAGGGATTTTCATTTCTTTGTTACTTTCTATACAACTAGAAAAAGATTTCAGGGTTTTCACAGTTCATGAGAGTATAAATCAGCCCTGGTATCAGAAATAAAAACAAAGTATGTTTTAGGAAGATACCAAGAATATTCTTTGAAGTAAATTCATTTTCATGCTAAATAATGAAAAGATGGTACAAAAATTCTTTAAAAAGTTTCTTATTTAACAGAACTTTAGCATTTATAAAAAAAGAACCAGGTTAGCAGGCCAGGAGCTGAAGGTTTTCAATCCACTGAAGAGGAATTGTAGGGACAATATACCTATATTATTGGCCATATATCAACATATCCTTAATACTGACTAAAAGAACTCACGCTGGTGCTTTTTTGAGAGATGATAGTTATCTCGGCTATCCTTCCAGCCTTTGTCATCTCTCTACAGAGATGCCACTTCCAGCACACCTGTAATACTACTAGACTTCAACAAACCATATAAAAAGGACTTTTCTTGTTCAGTGAAGTGAAATAGATGATGTCAAAACAACCTCACGTGATGACGAAAATTATGATGTAAGAGGGGAAAGTTAGATTAGACATTAGGAAGAAATTCTTTACTGTGAGGGTGATGAGGCACTGGAACAGGTTGCCCAGAGATGCTCTGGATGCCCCATCCCTGGAAATGCTCAAGGCCAGAGTGGGTGGGACTTTAATCAACCTGGTCTAGTGGAACATGTCCCTGCCCATGGCAGAGGGGTTGGAACTGGATGATCTTTAAGGTTCCTTCCCACCCAACCTGTTCCATGATTCTAAGTTTAATATTAAACACAGTTTAAATGAAAATACTGCCTAAGAAGCACGTTAGCTTCCATGGCCAGCTATACTCTGATCTCTGTATGAAAAGGGGTGTATTAGAGTGTGTTTGGGTAGATATTTATCCATGGAGTTCTGGGACTACACACATTCAGCAGTTAGCATTACCTGCTTCTGCTTGTGTTTCACACATTTTGGAAAAATATCAGACATTACAAGCACACTTTCAGAGTCTCTAACAAGGTATTACAATATAAAAGACTCTGCTGGCAAGAGATATGGTTAAGAGAAGGCTCTAGCCATACTCCTCCAAGAAAATCTGCAAAGAAAGAACTTTATAATTTCTTTTTTGACACCCACAGGTATACACAAGGAAGAAGTTGGGGTTTGACTGCTAAATTATCAAACTTTCAAGAACTCTACTGTGTTGTCAGGAAACTGTTTTGCTCTTAAGATGCAGACTGTACTTTCCTAGATGAGGACAGTATATATTTCTTCCTTAGGCAATAGTAGTGATTTTCTTGTCCTGTACTTTTCATCAGTACTTCTTTATTGCCTTCTTAAGAAATAAGGCAAGTGTTCCATTCAAGACTTCACCACTGTCAAATACATCTACCTTAACAATGAAAAAGTTTTGGACAACACAGTAAAACTCTATGCCTCATCCATAGCAGTTAAAAGGTAAAGTTCAAGCAACTCCTATATCGTGTTCCTATTTTCATTTATATCCAGTTCTTCATTTTCATGCCAAGCAATGTTAAGTTCTTACTTTTAATTTAGTTTTCTATCACATCCATTTTCCCATGAAGGCCCAGAGTATCCTTTACTGACACTACAGCTAAATGCCTAGCCCTTTCAGCCTTCTCATTTAGACCATTGTAATTCTGATTCAGAGCTTGCAATTCCTTTCCAAAGGTTGATATTTGATCCTCCAACTTCGGAACAAGATGTTCCTGTGCCTGATATTTCACATTAATCCCACCTCCTAATTCTCTAATCATCTCAAATGCCACATGAGATGGAACCTCAGAGGATGAATTCTCCGTTAACATTCCTGCCTGCTTGTGAGTCATCACAAGTTAGAGACTAAGAAACTATAATTGAAAAATGCTTCTGTGCGACTTCTTCCCCTGATACATTTCACCTGGTCAACAAATGATGCTCTGGGGATTTCCGTCTTCTTAACATCTTACATGCCAGAAATAAAATATTATCGAATCAAAAAATTCAGGCAAAGCCTATCTTAAGAGAAAGAAGGAAAAAAAAGTGTAGAAATTCCTAAGAAAGCAAGCTCACATTTCTCAAGCTATCAGAGTTTAATTCTTTTTATTATAGCATTCCACAATGGCACCAGATGTCTCACCTGAGATTCAGACCTCATTCTGACACGTTCTGCATGGTGAAAAAACAGTCAGAGTTTAAAGAGTTTAAAATCTCTATAAAACCAATACAATAGAAAGTACTCAAAGTAAATGCATTTATATATAGTGCTTCTGTTCTTAGACCTGCTTATTTCTTTAACAGAGTTGAGGTAATTTCTGACATATCCCAAGACCACCATTCCCCTTCTTTTACCTGCATTCACATGTCAGGAAGGCAACTGGCATCAAAAGAATGTTCAAAGATTGCATCACAGATGACACTCAATTCACGAGCAAGGGGAAGGTTAAGACAAGGACCTCACCAGTCCTATAAGAAATACCCCATTATCCACCTTCCATGTGGATTCTACTACCTTTGCTCAGGACAAATAAGGTTGATTTTTTCCAGTGCAAAGATGATTTGTATGGGACTGTTAACACAGTGCACTACTGAGCAGTGGTGTAAAGGTAGAAGAATCTGTCCAACCCATGTTGTAACACACAGCTGTTGTTCTGAGCCTCATCTTTCTCTGTTGTCCTCAGCCTTGATATTTATACAAACTTTCGATAAAATACCAGCACTGAGACGAGTGATTTGTCATCTTTATACCCTGTAAATGCAGCATAAAAATAAGTTAGACTGATTGAGATTACACTGTTGAGGCAAAACAAAATAGGGATCAAATCCAAACTGACAGCTACATCAATTTTATTAGTTTGAAGAGAAAAATTTAGAAAAAACCCCAATCCAAAAACCAATAAAGCACTTTGCCAAATATGATGTTATCTGAGACTAGTCATATTAAAAAAAGTTCTATTAAATCTCCCACTTTCAAGTTCAGCATCAAAAACACTCAGTTTAAATGATATTTCTGTCATTTTTTTCTTAACCTTCATGAAAAATTTACTATTCCATGCTTAGAATTACTTGAATAATACATATCTTGTTTTAAATTCAAGTTATTACATGCACTTGTAAAATGCTATTTGATTTGATTTTTTCCTCCCACACCTTAAGCAAAATATGTGACAATTTTGTTTTCTCTTGGGTAGCATGTATGAGAGCTAACCCATTCCTATGGGATTTTCAATTGCCAGCTAATCCAGAGCTATTTCTTTTAGAATTGCATCCAATGAAGTTAATGGACTCAAGGGGCTTTTTTTTTTAAACTCCAGTGTGTGTGTGCAGGGTTGTTTTTGCTTTGGGTGTTTTGGTTTTTTTTGCATAAAAAGATCCATAACATTTTCTCTTCTCTAGTCTTCAGACAAAAAAGTAAACTACAAGACTACAGCAGCATGACTAGCAACCTCCACTGCCATAAAGGTTTTGGTCTTGCAAAATGACCCATGGTAATAAATCTCTGTTCCTTTTCAGAGTCTCTTTGCTCCTATCATGATTATATGCAAGTCCAGTGATATTTACCATATATTTTACAGAGGTTTAAAATTGATTGTTAAATTAAAAGAAAAAAAAATGTCCTGATTACATATGCTTTGCTACTGTTTTGTTCCTCCCACCACCTCACTCTTTTCCTTTTCTCATGTTCTTAGAATAAAGTTCACCTTATTTTTGTAAGAATTTTACATCTCATTTTTCCAAACCAAAGCCTTGAATTGATTCTGGTTTTGATATGCCCTGACTCAGTGGGATTTTGAGAACTAATGGGGTTTTCATTCCCATATTGTAGGCCCTCATTCTAAACAGTAAAGTAGGTTTCATCCTTTTGATGTCCAAAATATCACAAGGTCAAAATGATCTGGGACAGGGGAAGGAGAATTCTCTCATCTCTACTTGAAGCAGTTCTGTTCAATTCCTTAACTCTTAATGAACCCCACAGAAAAATGTGAGCATACAAAAGTGTTCTGACTGATTAAAAACAGGATATCCCAAGAGCAGCTAATTTAATATTAGATCAAATGAACTGAAGTTGAAATTACCATGTTTTTGTTGACTATTTTAACATATGCAGGGAAGACTCGGGGATCTTTACATATTTCCAAGTCTCTTTGTAGTATCATTCTTCACACGTTATACCAGTCAGTGTGGAATATATGGATTTGAAGGGAAGAGGGGGTGGGAGAAGTTGTGGAGTGGATTACTGATGCACCCCAGAGAAGTTTATTAAAGTGATAAAAGAAAAATCCTATCATAATTCATTTTCTGGTTTGCTTTTTTTCCCCCACTGTTAAACTGTGCAAGCCTCTAACAATAAAGCTTTCCAGAGGACTTGCTGCTTTTGTAAGAACTAGTATCTCAGCTTAATACACAATCCAATTGTCAGAGAGGCCACAGTGCTCTTCCCACTCCTCTTTCCCTATGTGATCTCTGATTAAAGAAAAACTTGTCCAAGACTTCCATGAATACTTTCCAGAAAATTTCTTTTCAGTGAAGAAATCATTACAAGAAAACGCCACTCTGCTTTTCAGCTTAACTCTGTTTTGTCTTTCAGAGCAGGAGCAATGCTTTCTCATGTTAGCTGTGCCAGACCTTTTACAGCAAGATGGGAGAGATCAGGAACTACCTTAGTAAAAATCTGACAACCAGCAGTTCTTGGGGTGTACTTCAGTGGTACAAGGAGGCTGTGAGCTGAGCAACTCCAGTTCATCTCAACAACCTTATTTTGAGCATCTCATCAAGTGCCTATGGCTTTGCACATAGAATCATGGAACAGTTTGGGTTGGAAGGGACCTTAAAATATCATCTAGTTCCAACCATGGGCAGGGATATAAGCTAGAAATGTGTGGTTTCAGTTTAATTCTGGTTGAAACCCAACCATTTCAGAACAGCCCATCCTCATTTCTCCTACATCTCTCTCTAAATTGGTGAACAAAATTACTAGTGTTTTTTAACTAAGGAAAAAACCATCCTAAATCCATAGACTATGGGTCCAGGAGAACAGAAATAGCGAAGAATAAAGAACACAGCTATTATTTCTCTGAGTGGTGTCACAAGACCTCAGTATCATTCAAGAAGTGTTAATGAATGGGTGCAGTGCCAACTGTAGTTGAAGGTAATGGAAATGTTTGGTCTGGGTTGTTTTTTCTTTGTTTTGTTGGTTGGTTGGTTTTTTTCACTTCTACCTGTGTTTTAAGTGACTAAAAAGAGCTTTTATTCTAGAAGACTGAAAGATGTCCTAAAATTCTATGATGCAGTGATGGATCAAAGTTCAAGGAAAAGAACTACGGATACTGGACTGATTTTACTAAGCAATAAAAAAAACTATTTCAGTAGAAGTAAGGTATGAAGAACAGCCATAAATGTGTTGACAAGCTAGTTCTCATCTTTGTCACATCAGCAAAGACAAACATTCCCAAAAACTACACAGGTTTATCCATCACCAGGACAAGGAATGCTGGCAGTCAGCCAGATCCAAGATGGTCAGTCCCTTTTGCTCAGACAAAAGTGATCAGTAAACTGGAAGTGCTGTCAGAAGATGCAGTGGAAAGAAGAGTTTCCTTCTTAGGTCCCGCCATCACCAGTCACGTGTCAACACACAGAAGAACTGCTGAGGAGAAAGACGGTGAACTGAGGCACTTGGCAGGCACGTGTCAGTCTTTGTACAGTGTTAGAAGAGAGGACAACTACACCTGAATAGCAAGTGTGATATAGTCCTCTAATCTAAAAAACAACAAAGAGAATAAGAAAGTAAGGATCATTGACAAGGACAGAAATACCTTTGCAAATGCAACTGAAACTGAAAGGAAATATTTCAGGAGCTGGTATCAGGCCTACACCAAATACAGCTCATTTTTTTGAACTCAGCATGAGAGATCATTGAAGTTACGTGACAGACCTGCAGTGCTGGAGAGCAGAGTTGCACACTGAGGTGCAGAAAGAATTGAGGAAAATAAATAATAATTTTAAAAAAAGAATTCTATGTGATATAAACTGTACTAAAAAATGTCAGAGGTTATGTGCCACGGTCCGAAGGGGAAGGGGAATGGGACGCGGCACTGCAAAGAGGGTCCGGACACAGGTGAAGGGTGAAGG